>NC_079509.1:57711224-58080705 GCF_030052815.1 Hevea brasiliensis | reverse complement strand
ACAATGGAAAGATTTGGGGCACGAGTTACCGCTCCCATGAAGAGAACCACATTGGGATGTCTGAGTCTTTTCATGATTCGAACCTTGCAATTCAAATCACAAGTAAATTGGCTAAAATTCAATAAAACTCTCATAATTCAAGTACATCGTGATAAAATGTACTAATTTATCCACAATATCTGAAGTAGACACATAAAAACACAATTTTAAATTTAGCAGAGCTGCAACATAATATATGAGGTAAAATAAATTGTTAATAATTCTAAACCGACTTGTCCAATCAGAACTGCAGAATGGAATCATGTCGCCCTAAAGATTTTAATCAAAGATACGAATTCAAGCCAAATAACAATTGGAAGCAAATCTGATAGCATAGATGATTTTTCCAGACAAACAATGTATGTTAACTTTCCAAACGTGCACCAGTAAGACATATAAATATGAAATGAAGGAACCTCCAACAACACCTTTGAATTTGAATCCTAAGGTTATAGAAAGTAGCCCAACTCAGTGGGTAAAGGTTACTGCAGACCTAGAGATCCACCTTCACTAAAGATTAACGGACTAACAATTGGAAGCAAACCATTCCGTCACAAAGATATCAGAGCCAAAAGAATACACATGTCAAAGTGAAATCAAAGTGAATTTTACATTATATATATATATATACAGCCCCTGTAAACTGTTGCCGTTTCACGATCTGCTTAAACTAGTATACTTATTTCCTAAGCCCCTTCATCTTGATACTTACAGCAACTGATCAACTACGCTAACAGATATCCGAGATGCTTCACAGTATCATATAGTCTAGAAATAAAAGGGGCACACGATGCATGTAGCTCAGACATGGCATCATTTACAAGATAGAAATTACTACAAGGTTAAGGCATCTCTAACAAGCACTATAGGAATATCCTACCATGTCTTCCCTTAGACGGTCATAATATCAGCAATTCTATGATAGGAGAAAGGACAAAGAAGCGCTTGTACCTCAGTTCTGAATTCTTCAAGTGATTCAACAGAGATACCTTGGTCCAGGAATCTCTTCACAGCCACCTCCTGTTAAAAAACCAAAATGGTAACAAGGTCAAAATATTTACCTCTAAACATTGTGAAGGAATAGTTAGAATTAGTAGAAGATGACAAATTCAGTTGATCTATTTTATCCATGATCCATTGATAGAAATAAGTGTTGCACTGTTGAATTTTGAGCCATCCCATAAACTTTTCCTTAAGTAAACCTGCTTCCTGGATTCCCATAACAGATAAGAATCTTCTAAGAATTTAAAAGAAACTAATTTCCAAAATATATTTCCTAAGATGAAAAACAACCACTAAATATAATGATTGCCCAAATAACATGTTCCCCAATAGTTTGGGAAAGAAAGGTCTTCCTATGTTTTTATGTCAATCAGGTAAAACCTCATAGATTTGGTTCTTCTGACGGATGATAACAACTTTTGCTAAAATTGTTTAGTTTCATATTTGAAACAAATAGACAAAACTGCCCACAGTTAGTTTCTTCACTCATGTTTAAAACAACTAGGCTCTATAGATACAGGCCTCCAAATACTGGGGCTGTATAGTTACTGATGCCAGCCCCTCAAGAAAGAAGAGAATTCTTCAAAGTTAATCACAAATTTCTGGCATTCTTGACGTTGATTCCTCTCCAAAATGAGCATATTATGAACATTAATGAACATTTTGGCACATACGCAGAACAAAAATGATGAAAAATTTTAATTGACATGAGAATACCCACAGTTCCATGCCAGTCTCCATGATAGACCTCCCCATATGATCCTGAAAAACAAAGAATGCAACAAGGATGAAATGATATATAAAGTACAAAACAATAGTCAGGGTTGCAATTGATAGAATATGCAAAGGCCAGTACCAAGTCCAATACGTTCCCCCAAGGTGATTTCCTCCCAAGGAATCTCACACTCTGCAACGTCATCTAGTGCTGCGTCAGACTTCAAGCTACCACTGCCAGCTGATCTATCAAATATTCTCTCACCTTCCGAATGTTCCCCAACAGCATCACGTTCTTGGCCACCATTACCACCGTCCCCACTACCCTGTGGCTCATAACCAGAACCATTTGCATCTCCTTCACTTCGCGCACACTGCTCATGCTGCTTACTGACAGCTGCAGTTGTTGCAACAACAGCTGCAGCAGTAGCAGTGGCAGCAGCTGCTACAGGAAGGTTTGAGTCAGTGCTTGACTTTGCCACAGCAGCAACCATAGAAGATGCAACAACAGCTGCAGCAGCAGCTGCTGCTGCAGCAACAGGAACATTTTTTGTGCAACTCACAGGAGTTACTTCAGACTGCAATGACACGGGTTGCCCAGTGAACTCTCTCGTAGCAAAAGGATGGTTGACCCCTAAACCTTCCGCAGGTTTAAGTTGCTCAGGTTGGTTAAAAGCAAGACTTGCTTTAGAATGCAATCTGTGATGAGGCAGAGGGGGCAAAAATCGAGCAGGACCAAGATCATCTTGATCTTTCATATGCCAGGATTCACTCTTCAGTTTGTGGTCATCCTTATCTTCTACAGGGGACTTGGCCTCAGTAGTTGATCCATCCAACTGCTCATGATAAATTTCAGTAAACAGGCTAGGGGGAGCAACAACACCACTTTCTAGTAATACATCATGAAGTTTCTGGGCTAACTGTGGATTCTCTTTGGCAGCATCAATCATGTATTGCGAAACATCTTTCACTTTCATTCTACGTACGGCAGGAGAGCTAACACCTTCAGTCCATGAAGGACATCTTGCATGTGCAAAAGGATAATTAGGCCTGCTAGGACCCTCCCGCACCAGCACCTTCTCTGCATTGGAAGGTTTCTTAAAATCATCTAAGGACGTCTTGGCTTCTTCTTCACCTTTAATTATCCTGGTCAAATTTGCAAATTCATTAAATTCACACCTGTCCTCAGATTGGTTTCCTGCAGCAGAAACATTCCTGAATCTGGATCTCTTCTCCAAGGTCCCAGCATCTGAATGTTCTTCAAATGAACTAGCTAGTCCACTACTAGAAGAAGCTCTATAAGATGAGTCGATGGCTTGAGACAAAGGACTAGCAGCAAAGAAAGACTCATCATATTCTATATGTGATCCAGCTACATCAGCAGGAATTAGTGTGCCAGGATCAGCCATTAGATCAACGATGTATTCCCTGAAACCATGCCATCCATTAACTTAATAAGTAATTCAATGTTCCTAAATGAATAAATTAAAATTTTTAAAGGAAATTTCCCTTCTCTGAGATCCTCATGGCTAATATTTGACAATTAAATGCGTGTGATAAGTGCATAATTTATTAATTTTACTCCCATCACATTTAGTGTTTCTAGTGTGTTTTTATGCCTAATTCAGTTGATTAAAATATAATAATCATTTAGGCATATTTTTAGATAGTTGTTGGAATAATTGTGTTAAATAGAAAAATTTTCAGCATTTGCATTAATTTGACCTTCACCATATTTTTCAAGTGTTTCTAAAGTTGTGGGTCTCCGAATTGAGTGCTGTTTAATTCATTGAAAAGCTAAATTAGAGCACTACAAATGACAAAGAGGGACCAAAGCCCAAATCAGTCTCCAAGGTTGACAAAATGAGCTATGGATCTATTGCAAAAGCCCATACTTGATTTGTCACGACCAGACTTGGGATTTATTTTATATCTGGAGCTCCGGAGGTCCAAATGAAGCAAACCTAGGCCCAATTGAACCTTAAGAGCCACCTCTACAATTGTTGTGAAGGGCTGGAAGTGAGATAAGGCTATTTTAATTGTCAAAAATGGCAATGAAGTCAAAATTATGGGCAGGACCGTCTGTCAGAACCAATTTCTATTTTTAGCCCATAACTTGGGCTGTAGACCTCGGATTTAGGCAAATGAGTACCCGTTGGAAAGCTAAGAAGTAGGGCTACAACTTTCTAAAAGAAGGTAGAGGCAGATTCGAAAGGAAAGTTGCTGAAAAACTGCCGTGATTGCAGAGCAGAAAATCTGTCTTTTGAATTTCAAAACTTTTTCAAGTTTGGCTCTTATTTTTGGATTAGGTTTTCGAGTATAAAGACCATCTTTGGGCAGCAGCCGAAAGAACCAACCAGACCTTTGAACACCATAGAAGACCTTCATTCTCCCTTCTCTTTTTAGATTTCTTCTTTATTTTTCTTCAATTTTCTGTAAGCCATAAACATGAGTGGCTAAGTTCTAAATTCAGTTCAAGGGATTCAAGTTCTTATGCATGAATTGTGAGACCAGGTTCTTAATTTAATTTATATCTTTTTGAATATCTATTGTTTCCTGATTTAATTGTTTTTGATCTATTGAATGATTTGCTAAAAATGCCTATTAGTTAATTGTTTGATTTGATCAATTGCTAGTTCATCTTCATAATCCGTAATTGTTGTGTAAGATTGAATATGAGCAGCAATTAGGTTTTATTGATTATAATCCAAGTTTTCGATAATAACCTAAGGAAACAATAGGATGAATTAAATGGTTTATGCTTTATAAATCGTTATTTAGCTTAACTACTTCCTGTTCTTAAAGTAGTAATTAATTTGATGAGAATTGCTTAATACCAATTCAGTTAATAATTAGAGTCAACAAGAGTGCTGAGCTCGAATTAATGAGTATAAGGAAGTTAGGGGTTTTACCTCACTGTTTGGTGAATCTACGTTAAGTATTCAATAAGAGATAATTGTATTTCTTTTGTCTATGATCGAGTCATGCATTGGAATGCGAATTACCTTGGACTAAAATTTGTTTAATTTGAGAGTTTCATATTTAAATTTAATTCTTTAATTTCTGAACGTAATTTCTTCTGATTTAGCGTTATAATTCCCCCCCACCCCATTTTCTTTTCCTGTTATACAAGTGCACGAAATTTAGTAACACAGTCTCTGGGTTCGACCTGGATTACCACTTACTGCAGAAAATATTTCATTACTGGTAAATTCAGTTAATTTAATTTTTTGTGAAATCAACAACCATCAAGAAATTTTGGCGCCGTTGCCGGGGACTGAAGTTTATTGGATTTCATGTTTTTAGTGTTAGGATATTTTATTATTAACTTTGTTTGTGAAGTGTTGCTGTTTTCAGGTTTTCGGTAAAAATTACGGTGTTACTATTCATCGACAGATTTTTGGTTGAATTAGGAGGGTGCTCCATACTTTTTTTGAAGAAAACGACATTTTGATCAAGACCAATCAATCTGTAAGATTCATTGGCCCCACCCTCTTGAGGCCAAATTCCATCGTTTTCTAGGATTTTGAGGCATTTTTCTTTTTTTACTTTGATTTTTTTTTTTTTTGTTTATGACAAAAACTTCTCAATCTGGTGAGTTAATCTTTGATCCAGAAGTAGAAAAAAATAGGTAAACAGTTGAGAAAATTGGCTAAGCAAGCTAGGCAGATTCCGAGTATATCTAAAGGAGTCCAATCTCCAAGGGAATTAAGTTCGGATTCGGATTCAAATTTCGAAAACGAAACTATGGCTGCTAGGACTTTGAAAGAGTTGGCTGCTCCTGATTTAAACGAACAGCCTTTGTGTATTCAATACCCTGCTTTAAATGTTGCTTTTGAGTTAAAATCTGGACTAATCTATTTGTTGCCTAAGTTCCATGGTCTTGCAGGTGAGGATCCACATAAGCATTTAAAGGAATTTCATGTTGTGTGCTCCAGCATGAAACCTCAAGGAGTTTCAGAGGATCAAATCAAGCTTCGAGCTTTCCCTTTCTCACTGGAAAGTGCAACTAAGGATTAGTTGTATTACCTTCCTTCTGGATCTATTAACTCATGGAATGAGATGAAGCGGATGTTCTTGGAGAAGTATTTTCCTGCTTCCCGTGCTGCCAACATAAGAAAAGAAATTTGTGGAATGAGATCAAGGAGTTTCAGAGGATCAAATCAGCTTCGAGCTTTCCCTTTCTCACTGGAAGGCACAGCTAAGGATTGGTTGTATTACCTTCCTTCTGGATCTATCAACTCATGGAATAAGATGAAGCGGATGTTCTTGGAGAAGTATTTTCCTGCTTCCCGTGCTGCCAACATAAGAAAAGAAATTTGTGGAATCCGGCAGTACAATAGAGAGTTTGTATGAGTATTGGGAGTGATTTAAAAAGCTGTGTGCATACAAGTTGTCCCCATCATCAAATAAGTGAGCAGCTGTTGATTCAGTATTTCTATGAGGGACTTCTACCAATGGACCGCAATATGATAGATGCTGCTAGTGGAGGAGCTTTGGTTGACAAAACACCAGAAGATGCAAGGAGGCTGATTGCTAACATGGCAGCAAATTCTCAGCAATTTGGAATGAGAATGGATCACACACCTATGAAGGTTAATGAGGTAAGTACATCTAACCTTGAGAAACAGATTTTTGATTTAACTTCTTTGGTGAGGTAGTTGGCTGTAGGGAATATGCAAACTATTAAGATATGTGGAATTTGTTCGGGTTGGGGTCATGCAACTGACATAGTGTCCTGCGTTACAAGATGATGAATCAATGCAACATGTTAATGCAGTAGAAAATTATGGACAGCCATAACG
The DNA here is from genome assembly GCF_030052815.1 of Hevea brasiliensis. Classification (NCBI taxonomy): domain Eukaryota; kingdom Viridiplantae; phylum Streptophyta; class Magnoliopsida; order Malpighiales; family Euphorbiaceae; genus Hevea; species Hevea brasiliensis. The sequence goes on along the minus strand of NC_079509.1, from coordinate 58,074,145 downwards.
CAAGTATGATCCCTTTTCTAGAAGAACTTATAATCCATAATGGCGAGATCATCCCAATTTGAGTTATGGGAATCAACCAGTGCAAAACCAATACCATCAGTAGAGACCACAAGTGAATCAACCACCTCTGCCTCCCTCAAATCAAGGTATGTCACTTGATGAAATTAATAAGGCTTTGGCTAACAATACACAACAGTTTCAACAGGAGACCAGAAATAGCATTCAAAACATAGAGAGGCAAATTGGTCAATTAGCTTCATCTGTGAGTAAGCTGAAAGCTCAAGGTGTTCTGGAAAGCTTCCATCACAAACAGTCATGAATCCCAGAGAAAATGCGAGTACTATAATGTTGGGGAGTGGGAAAGAAATTGATAATCAGACTCCACATGAGCCAATGAAAAAGAAGAAGTAAAGAGCAAAAGAGTCTGAAATTCCTGAAGTTGAGGTAAATACTGAACCTAAACTGAATAAGATTAATAATTTTGTTCTTCCTCCATTCTCTTGTAGGTTGGCCAAGACTAAGAAAGAAGAACAAGAGAAAGAAATTTTGGAGACTTTCAGGAAGGTGGAGGTTAATATACCTTTACTTGATGCGATCAAACAAGTTCCGAGGTATGCTAAATTCCTTAAGGAATTATGCACTACAAAGCGCAAGTTGAGGAATAATGAGAAGATAAGTGTGGGGGAAAATGTGTCAGCATTAATTCAGCGAAAATTACCCCCTAAGTGTAAGGATCCAGGTTCGTTTTCTATTCCCTGCAAAATAGGTGATTCTAGATTTGAAGGTGCAATGGCAGATTTAGAAACATCTATTAATGTTATGTCAATTCAGTTTTTCAAACTTTAAATTTGAGTCCTTTGAAAGAAACCAGTGTCATTATTCAGTTAGCTGATCGTTCTAATGCTTACCTATTGGGAGTAGTTGAGGATGTGTTGGTGCAGGTTAGAGAATTAATTTTTCCCGCAGATTTTTACATTCTGGATATGGAGGATAATGCTCTCAAATCAAAGTAAGCTTTGATTTTGTTTGAAAGACCTTTCCTAAAAACTGCCAAGACAAAAATTGATGTGGATGATGGTACCTTAACTATGGAATTTGATGGAGAGACTGTCAAATTTAATATCTTTGATGCCATGAAGTATCCTGCTGATGATCATTCTGTCTTTTCTATTGATATTGTTGATACATTTGTGCAGGATGAGTTAGAAAGAAAATTACAATGGCATGAATTAGAGGAAATTCGACTTGAGGCTTATGAGAATTCTAAGATCTATAAAAAAAAGACCAAGGCATTCCATGACAAACTAAGAAAGCAGTTTGTGATTGGGCAAAAAGTTTTATTGTATAATTCTAGATTGAAGCTGATGCCTGATAAGTTGCGTTCTTGTTGGATTAGACCATTTGTTGTTACTAATGTGTTTCCTTATGGTGCAGTTGAAATTCAAAGTTTAGGAACTAACAAAGTGTTCAAGGTCAATGATCATAGACTCAAGCCATTTTATAAGGAGTTTCAGGAGCATTCAATGGAGGAGCTCAAATTGAGTAACCCAATCTATGTGGATTAAGGAGCTTTGCCATGTCGAGCTAACGACGATAAACAAAGGCGCTTCTTGGGAGGCAACCCATGGGTGGCTTGTTAGCCACAATCAGATTTATTTTCTTTCCCTTATTTTATTTTATTTTCTAGCATTTTTTTTCTTTTCTTTTGCATTTGGGCTTTACATTGAAAACAATGTAAGTTTTAAGTGTGGGAGGAGGAGAAATTTGTTGCTGTAATCTTTTTAATTAAAAAATAAATAAATAAATAAAATGTTCTCATAAGCTTGATTCATGATTCTATATTAACTCTCGGAGAGAAGTGCTTTGTCCTTGAAATAAGTTCTCTATTTTAGATTGAATTTTTGAGATTTTATGCAAGGTAATAGTAACTTTAACGATGGATTTTCCCTCTTCTCCATACCATAGAGCAATTTTTTTTCCTACATAAATTATTTAGGCTTGATTTAATTGTGAAATGATTAGTTATGTGTACTTTAAACTAGTGTCATGCATATTTCAGAACTTTGTTTAATCTATCAGGGCACTTTATAATATGTAGACGCATAAATTAGGGAAAATAAAAGGCTGAACTTGAAAATTGCTCCTCTATTTTAGTTAAGCAAAGTAACCAGGGGTCTTCATGAATCCCATGTCGATTCTCAGGCCAAAAGCTAGCTAAGATATGAGAAATGTGCTTTTCTGAAAGTGACGGTTAAAATAAAATAAAATAAAATAAAAAGAAAGTAACTGTGACGAGAGAGAAGTACCAATTTCAAATTTAAAAAAATAAAATAAAAAAAGGGTCATTTCTATCTCCCCTAAGATTTGCAAAAAGCTATAATTGTTATACCTTAATAAATTAGCCTTGTGTTTTGGTATGTATTGATTTAAAATTTTATGGAACTTTAATTGTGTGAGTTTAATTGATTTCAAGCCTTTTATTTTGTGTTGGAGAATTGTTGATATATTGGTATGGTGTTGATGGAATTTGTTGTGACGGTTATTACCTTACTTGCCTCTTCTTTCAAACTTTTAATCTTTTGTTAGAAAATGTTGTGATAGGGTGAAGTTAAGTGAACTTCTAAGTAGAGTTGATTGAGAGTTTAAGTCATGCTTGAGGACAAGCATGGAATAAATGTGGGAGAATTTGATAAGTGCATTATTTATTAATTTTACTCCCATCACATTTAGTGTTTCTAATGTGTTTTTATGCCTAATTCAGTTGATTAAAATATAATTATCATTTAGGCATATTTTTAAATAGTTGTTGGAACAATTGTGTTAAATGGAGAAATTTTCAGCATTTACATTAATTTGACCTTTGCTGTATTTTTTAGGCATTTCTAAAGTTGTGAGTTTCCAAATTGAGTGCTGTTTAATTCATTGAAAAGCTAAGTTAGAGCACTAAAAATGACAAAGAGGGACCAAAGCCCAAATCAGTCTCCAAGGTTGACAAAATGAGCTATGGATCTATTGCAAAAGCCCATACTTGATTTGTCACGATCAGTCTTGGGATTTATTTTATATCTGGAGCTCCGGAGGTCCAAATGAAACAAACCCAGGCCCAATTGAACCTTAAGAGACATCTCTACAATTGTTGTGAAGAGCTGGAAACGAGATAAGGCCATTTTAATTGTCAAAAACGGCAATGAAGTCAAAATTATGGGCTGGACCGTCTGTCGAAACCAGTTTCGGTTTTTAGCCCATAACTTGGGCTGTAGACCTCGGATTTAGGCAAATGAGTACCCGTTGAAAAGCTAAAAAGTAGGGCTACAACTTTCCAGAAGAAGGCAGAGGCAGATTCGAAAGGGAAGTGGCTGAAAAACTGCCATGATTGCAGAGCAGAAAATCTGTCTTTTGAATTTCAAAACTTTTCCAAGTTTGGCTCTTTTTTTGAATTAGGTTTTCGAGTATAAAGACCATCTTTGGGCAGCAGCCGAAAGAACCAACCAGACCTTCGAACACCATAGAAGACCTTCATTCTGCATTCTCTTTTTAGATTTCTTCTTTATTTTTCTTCAATTTTCTGTAAGCCATGAACATGAGTGGCTAAGTTTTAAATTCAGTTCAAGAGATTCAAGTTCTTATGCATGAATTGTGAGATCAGGTTCTTAATTTAATTTATGTCTTTTTGAATATTTATTGTTTCCTGATTTAATTGTTTTTTATCTATTGAATGATTTGCAAAAAAGGCCTATTAGTTAATTGTTTGATTTGATCAATTGCTATTTCATCTTCATAATCCGTAATTGTTGTGTAAGATTGAATATGAGTAGCAATTAGGTTTTATTGATTATGATCCAAGTTTTCGATAATAACCTGAGGAAACAATAGGATGAATTAAATGGTTTATGCTTTATAAATCGTTGTTCAGCTTAACTACTTACTGTTCTTAAAGCAGTTATTAATTTAATGAGGATTGCTTAATACCAATTCAGTTAATAATTAGAGTCAACAAGAGTGCTAGGCTCGAATTGATGAGTATAGGGAAGTTAGGGGTTTTACCTCGCTGTTTGGTAAATCTACGTTAAGTATTCAATAAGAGATAATTATATTTTTTTTTGTCTATGATCGAGTCATGCATTGAAATGCGAATTACCTTGGACTAAAATTTGTTTAATTTGAGAGTTTCATATTTAAATTTAGTTCTTTAATTTCTGAACGTGATTTCTTCTTATTTAGTGTTATAACCCCCCTCTCCCCACCTTTTCTTTTCCTATTACACAAGTGCACGAAATTTAGTAACACAGTCTCTAGGATTCGACCTGGATTACCACTTACTGCAGAAAATATTTCATTACTAGTAAATTCAGTTAATTCAATTTTTGGTGGAATCGACAACCATCAGCGTGCAACAACCTCATAACCAACGCTAAGAATCCCATGCAATGTAAGAATAGGAAAATAGTAGTTCCTTAGACTATGATGCAATAGCTTAATCTACTTATGAGAATAAACATCGAAAAGTTGCATTAGAGTATAGCAGCTCACATTTGCAAGATAGATCATGTTCTGCTGCAGACCAAACAGTGAACTAAATCCTAAATAATCCAGCTGACTTTAACAGAGGAAAATAGTCATCACCAGAAAAGGAAAATAAAATGAAGTAGAAACTTATAACTGCAATTACCTTCCATCACCAATCTTTACAAAATTCATGGCCACATCATCAGAACCAGTGTATTGATGACCTTTTACCAGCCGGCATGGTATGCCTATGCTGTCAGCCAAAACCTGCATACCCCAAAAAGCAGTAGGTATGAAAAAGAAAAGCAATTAGTGAGAGAAAAAGACTTCTGAAAAGTGAGGCCAAACTCACAAAGCAACAGATAGTTCTAAAGGAGTAAGGCAAATATGAGGCTCTAATAATCAGGCAAGCAATTGACTAAACAGTTTTAATTCAGTGAAAAAAGGGCACATCAAAATATTTAAAATATTATAATAAAAACTTGTAGTAGAAAGCTGCTGACTTTATGAATAAGTTTCAAAAGTGAGCAGATAAACTGCAAAAGAATTTGCACAACGTCCCTCAATGACTTAACAGCAGCTGCATCGAACAATTGATGTTAACAACAGTAACCACCAAGTTATCATGCCACACCTCTGACTTGACAATGACTGACTTGAGACATACAAGCTTAAGATAGCAAGAACCAAAAATTTACACAACAAATGCTTTCCACCCATACAAGAAGAAATGAAATGACCAGTGATTATTTTGGGTAAATTTTGTATGAGTAGATCTTGAAAAATTGAAGATTAACAAAAACAAAGGACTATATAAACTTCCTAGGAAAAAAGATGCAAGTATGGCTTCAGCAAGACAAGCCATCCACAAAAGTTCAAAAGGTAGAAACAAGGACCAATTAGGAAAAGGTTTTCAGCACCATTACCAGCTTTCACATAACCTGATTTTTGCTTCAGCAAAGTAAAGCACTACATTTTTATTTGCTGAGTTTCAGCGAGCTCAAACTAGGATTGCTCACCAAAAGTTCAGAGAATGATATTCAGTGTTTCAAAATTGCCACAACCACTTAATAGAGTTTTTGAGAAATATAGGCCTAGGAGTCTGAATCATCAAACAGGCAAGCCTCCATACTGAACTGGGCTTGAAATTGGGCTCCCCATCACCAAAATGGCCAAAGCCCTTTTAGTTTGGTTTGCCTTTAACTTATGTGCCCTTTAATTTTCTTGTACACTGTCAATGTGGGACTTGCTCCCATAAACCATATTCCGACACTCCCCTTAAGTGCAACTGGGTTCAAGTTAGGCTCACAGGACCAGTTATTACTTGTCATTGCATGGGATGGCCCATCTAACTTAGGTTTGGCTTCTCTTGGCTCTACCCTCAAGGTCTAGCTTGCTAGCCTAGCCCATGGATCCACTTGAGTCTGTCTTGATAAGCTCATGTCACGAGTTTGGCTCGTTGGGACTCAGCCCACCGCTTACGGGTCTCGAATCTATGGTTGCTGGGCCTTTTCATTTCATCTTTAGATGATTCTTTACAGATATCCTAGCCATAGATCTTTAAGGAAATCTTAGGATTGATTTACACTCCATAATATTCCTCCTAGCACATGCAGTCAATGGTAGATGCATAAATAAAGATATTCATAGTTAAGGCATCATTATCACAAGCATTTGTACAACAAGTAGTTAATTTAATTTTGTTAAGGTTTTTAGAAAGAGAATAAGGAGGAAAGGAAGAAGGGAAGAACCACAAAGACTACATTTTCATTCAATTCACATTCTAATTACACAATACATTAGTTCATATTTATAATTGAGGATACAATATATAAACCATAAATTATTCCTAGACTATTGACTTTTGCTAATACCATAAATTAAGAATCCATAAATTAAAGGAGAATTTCAACACTCCTCTTAAATCATAGGACTTTCCAATATGAGACAAATCCATTGAATTAAGTAAAATCTCATCAATTTTAACACTCCCTCTAGATTAGATTTTTTTTGCTAAAGTTATAGATCCATCATCAAGCTCCCCCTTTTTTATTAAATAAACATCTACTACTTGAAGATTGGATAATTCTTTGGTAAGATTTAGGTGAGACTGGATGGAGTCACCTAACTCAAGCAACTTCATTGGAGAGAACGCCAGTGATAAACAGTGGTCGGAGGTGGCCTTACGCTCTAGCACGTGATGCAAGGGCCAGAGAAGAAGATCAGTGCATGTGCTTCACACACTCCTTTTCCGATGCTGGTCTCTTGGATTTGTGATCGTCTACACCCAGTGCTACTTCCTAGGTGGTGAGACTTGAAGCTTCACCAAAAAGTTTGGGCTAGCTTCGAGTGACTATTTTCCTTAGAAGCAAAGGGACCGAGAGAGGCAGAGAGAGATCTTCTCAGTTCTGTGTTTTCATACCTTGGTATGGTTTTCCTTTGAGGAATAAAAGTAAATAGGAAAGAGAATTTTCAAGGAAGGGCTCAATACCCAGGCTTTGACTCATGAAGAAGGGGACTTTGGAAGAAAATTGCTTTGGGGACTCAAACCCAAAGCTAAATTGAAGAAGCAGAATATAGAAGAAAAATAACTTGTAACTAAAACCCATAGCTTTGGGACTCAAACCCACAACTTTGGAAGGAAGAAAGGTCAGGGCTTCAAACCCTGGTCTTATAGAACAAGAGAAGAATAAGAATAAGAATCCCAGAAATTTTAAAGGAAGAATAAGAAGAGACCCAAAATTTTCAAGGTTTTGATACCATGTTAAGTTTTTAAGAAAGAGAATAAGGAGGAGGAGAGGAAGGAGAAAAGAAGAACAAAAAGACTACATTTTCATTCAATTCACATTCTAATTACACAATACACGAGTCCATATTTATAACGGAGGATACAATACATATACCATAAATTATTCCTAGATTATTGACTTTTGGTGATATCATAAATTAAGGGAGAATTTCAACATTCCTCTTGAATCATGGGATTTTCCAATATAAGAAAAATCCCATGAATTAAGTAAAAATCTCATCAATTCTAACAATATCATCTGAAAAAAAAAAAAAAAAAGTTCAAATATGGATTTAAAAGGTTCAGTCACATAAATGCCATATTAGTATCCTAGACTAGGTGCATCTGACAATAAAAGATGTAAATCGTCAAAGCAAGAACCTTAAACATTAATGCACGATGGCGAGCCAATCCAATTGTAAGAGAACCAAGTGGTAAAACCATGCTGCCAAGTGTTGCTTTCAAACTGTAGCTAAGACTCCGCCATGCTCTTGTCATGTTGTCAGGATCCGCAACTGACCCACCCATGTAATCAGAAACTAAAATAGCAAGCTTTTGCACAAAATCTCTATCTGTGAAAACTAGAGATTCAGACCTTGACTTGACCGCCATCTCTAGTGCCTTCTGTTCAAGTTTCAACAAGTTAGCATCAGCAGCCCTATTCACTAGCACTGCTTCCCAGCTGACACCATCTTTAATTGATGTTCCTTGCAAGTCAACTAGAGAAGGCATTCGTTCTGATGTGGACTCGGTCAAAATTCCATACAGGTCATAAAAACCATCCAAGATCTTGTCATCATAGCCAAGAGAATTGTAATTCTGTGAAGCATAGATAAATCTACGATATGAGATTGGTTAGAAAAGAATGAACACAAGATAAAGAAAAATTCAGAAAAGAGTGTCAAACAATTGAATTATTCTAGTTTAAATCATAAAAATTTCCTGTTCATCCGAAAATAAACATTATATGCAATTAGTGAAGATGAGAAATTATCTAAATGAATAAACTGAAGAACAAGTAGCCAATTAATTGCTTCACTTCACTGCAACTTTATGCTGAAAACAACCTCTAAAGCCATGAGACAGTATGCTTCTTGTAGTTTTAGCTTTGAGAGAAGATAATAAAACCCGTATCAACAGAAAAGACACAAGTCCAAAAAATGCTTTCATTACTTTGCTGGGTTTTCCAGGTTGAGCGAAGGAAATACATAGAAGCACAAACTTCTTGCTAGTTGATTTGTGGTAACAATAGGTCAACCCTTGAAAGTTGATAATGCAAGCTTGTCAATGTACAAATCCTTTTTTCCAATATTCGCAGCCATGTTCTCCAATTTTTGGGACCTTCTTGATAATGTGTACTCTAATAATACACAACTCTTGGAACATTTTTTATGCAATGACTAAAATCACAAATTATTTGGCCAAGATTGACCAAAGTGAGAACGACTTTTAAAAGTTTTTTTGAAATAACCAATTTCAAATACTACCAAATGTTCAGTGACAGATGAGGAAATAGGACATGATCAGACATCAAAAAACTGGCCCATCTTAACAACCATAGCTTCACATATAACATGATAACATCTATGATGAAGAGGTGCCAGTTGCCATTCCTCAACTTCTTCTCTTCCGCTTCTGCAAGATCCTATCATTTATGAATTGTTTTCAACTCCTCAAAAGATAAGTCTCAATAGCTTCCTTTTTGCTTTTCCTCTTCGAAAGGTACTAAATCCAGATTTTGTAAATAGTTACAGTCATGATTTATGCCACTACTTGTTATGAAGCAGCACTAGTGGCAGCTTTATAATAACAGACTAATACTATAAATTGAGCTTCATTTTTTTTCCATTTGTTACAGGTACATAAATGTAGAAGAACAAGCATCACCAGACTTTTAAGGATGACATTGGCCTTGAGCATAACTCCATTTTTAAGCCTAAACGCCAAACTCAACAAAGGTTCAGCTTCAGTCCCAATCTAATTGAGATTGCTCACAAGGATTTTTCTCCTCCATTTATCTTTATCCAGGATCATATGGTTTATTATCAGTCTAAACATCAAAATTCTTATTTATCTCTTCAATCCATCAGCCCTACTTCTGCTCTTCTTTTCTCCAACTACTTGAATCTTCTAGCTTCTCCGCATAAGAACATCAATTATGTTAAAAGCAATCCCATTCTTGCACTAAATACCATTATGTTGATAAGCATCCACTGCACTGAAACTATTTTAAGAAATTTATTGGCAATATCGGGGGCAATAGCAGAATGTTAAAATGAATATGTTCCATGTACGTTTTCCACAAGACATTTCATACACGCTTTATCATATATAGGAGTTGACTTCATTATTAGATCATACAGGAGTTACTTACTCTTAAGCAAATGTTTTCTATGTAGGTATTTTAAGTATTCAGATTGTGAGAACCCATACTTTGAAATTGAATTAGATTTGAAAGGTGAAAATAAATAGACAAGCTTACCCAGTATCGGTAAGCAACAACTTCAGCTGGAGTATTCTCAGGAGCACAAGAGCCCAGACTTATTTGCTTGACAGCCTCGATCTGAACTGCCTCAGGATCCTCTCTAGCACTCAATTCCAAAGCCAGCTGAATTTGATATTCCTCCTCAATTTCAGGATCCCTCGAAGACCCTGAGTCACGCCTGGCTGCATCAGAAACATCCAAACCACTACTACTAATCGAATCAGATGGCTCGGTCCTCTCTCCTCTAGTCACATTTGAAGATGATGGTGGACTAGGACTTTTTTTATTCAACCAATTGGGAATACCTGGGAAGGGTTTATGCTCATTGGACCTAGAGGGTAAAACCCTATCAGGGGAAGATGCATCAATGGACTTATTGCCCTTTGATGAATTTGACCCTTCTGCATCTTGTGATTGATTAGACATGATGTGGAGCTTCTTAAGAAAGTTCTTCATGTTATTTCCCAGAGCTGTTGAAGTGTTCAATGCTAAAGAAATAAAAATCTGGCCATAAACCTCTCCATTGTCTTGGACCAAGCATGAAAACTTAATCAGTGAAAAAAATCACCTCAGAAAATAAAAGGTTGAACCAAATCCAAAAAGCCCCTTTTGCTTCACACCCACAAGTGAACCCAAAATCAATACATCAAATCCAATAGCCACAACAATCACTTCAAGCAATACCCAGAACAGCTTTCCCAGTATCAAGAATACCCAGATGCTTGAATTGAAAAATAACACCCTCCCTTTCACAAAACAACAACAACCTTAACCTTGAAGATAACAAAAAGAAACAGAATTGAAACTCAAACACATAGCACACTGGCATGCATGCACAGCACAGGCAATAGCACCATCAAAACATATGATCCTTGCAACCTTGAACAAGAATAAACCAATAGCCAGATAGTGAAAAACATAGATCTTTTTTGGACTTAGGGAGGAAGAGAACACATAGAAAAGAGAGAAGGGGTAGCAGAGGGGTTAGTTTTGAAAAAGTTTAAGAGATGCAGCAGCAAAGACCAACAAGTGGGAGAGTAGGACCTCAAAAACAAAGAATGACCCACTTTTAGTATTTGATGCACAAGGATTTTCACGGTCCCATAAAAAGGTCAATGGGGTGGCAAACAGTGACAAACACCTACAAAACTCTACTCAACCGGTTGGCTTTCTCTCTCTCTCTCTCTCGCCTTATATCCTTCCCTTTCTAAAAGGTTCCAAAACAAATACCATTGTCCTTTCCTTCGTCTCTCTTGCTCAGATTGGAATGGAGTCCCAAACTCCCAAGCGTGGTGGAGGCATGAGTTGGAAATTTGCGTGAGGAATGGAATATTGAATGTGCAAGTTGGAGAGAAAGATGGTGTTTTTATGAGACTCAACTTTTTCTGCTATATTTTTTTTTCCTTTTCCATTTAATTTTGTCGTTTTGCATTAAATTGCTTCTTTTTGCAGCTCATGGACTATTTTTTCGAGCTGAAAAACATATTTTTTTTTTAAATATCTAATTTTAAAAAACATATTTTAACTTTTTTTTTCAATTTTATTACAGAATTGAAATTTTTCCAATTTCTATAAAAATTATCTCAATTATATAATTTTAGCCTTTTATTATAATAGTTATATAATTCGTTCTACGTCAATCAATTTTAATTTAGTTATATTAAAGTCATTCTCTTATTAAGTGAAAATAATTAAAAAATATAATTCATACTAATTTCTCAACCAAAATAAATTTTTAATATAAAAAATTAAAATTAGTAATATTTAAAAGTTGAATCTTTAAAAAAAATATATATTAATTAATAAATATCTTATAATATAAAATAATATTTTTGTTAACATTAGCTAGAATATCCACAAGCGTTAAAAGCACAACCTTTATGAATATAAAGAAAATCAAATTACGGTTGTGATTGGCATTTTGCTATTTAAGAGAGCATCTATGATTTTTTTTGGCAAAAGGGAAAGAATCTTGACTTTCCACATTAATTTGGAATGATTTTTCCCACAAAAAAAAAAGGGAAAATTTTCCTTTCTTTGGCTACATAGAAAATTTTGTGAAAAAAATGAAAATTCTTACCTAACCAATTTGTAAAATAAAATTCACGTGGGAAATAAAAGGGCAATTACAATCACATGGATATTTTTTTATTTAATGTAAGGTACATTTTTTGTATATTAAAACTTTATTTGTTTTACATAAAATATTTTCTAACTTTTTTTTAGTGTTTATAACATTTAGAAAAATTGGTCAGTGAAAAATATTTTCCTAATCAAAGTAGAAACCAAGTCATTTCTAAAAAAAATAAATTTATTGTTTCAAAAGAGAAAATTAGAATTGATAATCTTATTAAAATGTAGAAATAATTATACATACATGAAATAGACGCATATCATTAATTTAACATTGCAATCAAATAATGAAATTTATTTTCATAAAAAATATTTTTTTAGAAAATATATCTTTTATATAAGTTATTTTATGTAAAACAAACATAAATTATTTTTTAAAAATATTTTTTATATTTTCCAACAATTGGGTACTCAAAACAATACTCAACTCAACTCAACACAACTAAGCATTTTTTCTAATAATTTAGGGTTGGTTATATGGATTCTCTTTCTCCATTCTAAACGATTTTGGATTAAATTCTCGGAAATGTGTAATGCTTCTATGTCATGTTGTACTACTTTCCTCAAAGTCAGTTTAGGTCTACCCCTTTTTTTCTTTCTATCCTCTAACCTAATGTGCTCTACTTGTCTAACTGGAGCCTCCGTATGTCTATGCTTCATATGACCAAACCACCTAAATCTCCCTTATCTCAATTTATCCTCAATTAGCACTACTCCTACATTTTCTCTAATACTCTCATTACGGACTTTATCTAATATAGTATGACCACTCATCCACCTTAATATTATCATCTCTATAACTCTTATCTTAGACACATATGACTCATTCAATGCCCAGCACTCACTACCATGTAACATGGCCGGTCGTATGGCTGTACAGTAAAATTTTCCTTTCAATTTATTAGGAATTTTGCAATCACATAAAACTGCCGTGGCACTTATCCACTTCAACCATCCGGCTTTAATCCTATTATTAACATTCTCCTCACATCCTTCATCTACTTGAAGGATTGAGCCGAGATATTTAAAGTGATTACTTTGAGGCAGTACCACTCCATCCAAATTAACTTCTTCCCTATCATCAGTTCGGCCTTCACCGAACTTGCAATGCATGTATTCTGTCTTTGTTCTACTTAACTTTAAACCATTTGACTCTAGAGTACTTCTCCAAAGCTCTAGCTTTCTATTGACTCTTTCTTGCGTCTCATATATCAGAACTATATCATCTGCAAATATTATGCATAAAGGGATACTCTCTTTTATATATTTCATCAATTCATCTAAAACTAATGTAAAAAAGTAAGGGTTTACAGTTGAATTAAGTCAATAAAAAATATTTTTCTGATTAAAGAGAAAATTAAATCATTTTTTTTTAAATGACTTCCACTTTTCAAAAGAGAAAGTCATTTCTATATTTGACGATATTATTAAAAATGTGGAAACACTTATAATATAAATATATACTATTAATTTAATATTATAATCAAACAATATAAATATTTTCATATAATATATTTTATAGAAAACATATTTTATGGAAAATGTTTTCGGTATATAAATTATTTTCCGTGAAACAAATGAAATTCAATGATATATATTTTGCTTAAATGACTTTATAAGTGCACTCTTCTAATTCAATTTAGTACATTCAAAATAAATAATTTCATAATACTCCTTAACAAAATCATATCCAAATTAATAAGAAATGAAAACTTCTATCCTTATAAATTGAATTAACTATTCTGTTGAGTACTATACATAAAATATTAGAAGGTAATTAGATAATGTAATAGCTAGATGAAATATTAAAAAGTTAAATTAGTTATATTGTGAATGATTAATATGTAATGGAAACATTAGTTTAGATATTTAAAAAAACAATAATAAATACTAAAAATGTATTTTCTTCTTATAAAAAAAATTGACTTAAAAAATAAATATAAATAATATTTAATTTCAGAGAATTTTCATAAATTTAGTTTACCTTTTTTCTTCATGGAAGGCTTAGTTTAAAAGATTGCATGTAAATTTATGATAGAAGAAAAATTAATATATATATATATATATATTACACTATGAAGATTAATTTCTTTTTTTTTCAGAATAAAGATTAATTTCATATTAGTTCTATAAGATTTGGTTTAATTTAGCTAAAAAAGTGATAAGGGCTAAAATCAATTAACCTATGAGAAGTTGACACATGTCATCAGAGAGAAACTATCATTTTAATTTTTAAGGGGCTAAAAATAAATATAAAAAAATTATATAAAATCATAATAAAAATTATTATTGGAGTTATTATTATTAAAGATTAATGAATTTTAATTCAATGATATTAAAATTATTTTTAAAATTATAAAATCTCGAGTTGAAATCAATTCAAGTCAATTGTATTAAAAATATTATTATATAAAACTTTGTTCACCATTATGAGCAAAGCAAGATATTTATTTTCTCTCAAATCTCTTATTCTTTTTTACATTCTCTCTATTTTTTTCCTATTCCCTTTTAATTATATTTCTATTGTCTCAATTATTTTTATTTTTTCTTTTTCTTTCTCTCAATTTTGAATATCAAATCTTACCTAATTACGGTTCATTATAGAATCATAAACCAAATCGGACTGATTTTAACACATAACCAAGACATACTAAAATTGCTTCAACTGTTAAATTTAATTAAATCAAAATTGAGTTGAAGTCAAAATCGAAAGGAGCCATGCGATTCATTTCTAGTCCCCCGAACCTTGAATTTAAATCGACCCAATGGCCATCCCTATCCATAGATCATTAAAGCCCCTAATTAGCTTCCATAGGCTAATTGTTGGGTTCAATATAGGTATTAAACCTAACTTGGAAATTGACCCAATTAAGGGACTAGATCAACAATTTAATTGGTGGGTTAACAATTCAACCGGTGAATCAATGGTTCAATCAGTTAGTCATTAAAAAATTAATTATATATTATATTTACTAATATAATTAAATAATTTTAATCAATCAAATTTTATTTTTAAAATCAACATTTCAACATTTATTAGATTATATTTAATAATATTATTAAAATTTATATGAAAATATTTAAATTTTAAATTCTTTATTCTTAGCATTTATAGTTAATATATAAAATAAAAATAATATTATAATTGAATAATTTTCTTAATATTCATGAAATATTAATGATATATTAAAATAAAAAATAAACATCTCATTTTAATAAAATTATTGTATTACCATAAATAAAAGAACAATTACTAAAAAAAAATCTTATTCGTTGATTAAATTTAAATTTTAAATATTAAAATATCAATATAATTTATATTTTTAAAAATGTTCAAATTATAAAATTTTATATAGGTTAGGCCAATGGGTTATCTGTTCAATCTCCGGTCATTCAGTTTTTTTAAATCAATTTATTTTTTAATACAATGAGAGAATAAACTCGATTTTATATTTAAGATACCAATTTACTAGATCAATCAAGGTTTAATAAGAGTGAGTTCAATACTTCCATATGTGTTAATTTAGTTCTTAGCCATAGCATAGCTGAGAAAAAATTTTGATTTCTTGTGGATGAGCTTAGAGGTGAGCAGATTTCGGTTCAAACCGAAAAATTAAACTAAATCAAATTAATTCGATTCAATCGGTTTGATTTTAAAATTCAATTGGTTCGGTTCAGTTTTATATTATAAAAATTTCAGTTATTTTGGTTCAATTCGATTTTGAAGAGAAAAAAATTAGTTAAATCGAACCGAACCAAATAGTAATTTTATATATTCAAATCGAATCAAATCGAACTGAATCGATTTATTTTTATAGAAAATTTATGAATTATATTTAATTATATATATATAAATTATTTAATTTCATATATATAAATTATTTAATTTCATTGATTAATGGTTATTAGATTCAAACCAAAATCAAAATTAGATCAAATAACTTGAAAATTAAGTTTAAATTAAAAAATCAATCAAAAATCAAAACTGATCTGTTTGAACGGAACATAACCGAAATAGATTGGTTCAGTTCGATTCGATTTTTCATCTATTTTGGTTTGATTCGATTTCTAAAATACGTAATTTGATTTTCATAATTTAATTCGGTTCAATTCGATTCGGTTCAGTTCAGTTTGAACCGAATGCTCACCCTGTATGAGCTTTATCATTTTTTTTTTTTTTGAAATTCAAAGCCAATTCCAGAGTTGGCTTTTTGGAGGAATTTCTAAATTGGTAAACATTTATTCTACAATTAATTTATTATAAAAAGGAGAAAAATAAAATTTTGGTAAGTGAAAAGTCAAGTTGAAGGTAGAACTTGCAAGCTTCCATTACTAGTAAATTACTGATATCTTGTAGTTGACTATTGATTCTATTGGATGCAGCGTTTGTGTGTGGAAGCTTCAAAGTTTTTTCTAACCTTTTATACATAGATTTTTTTTTTTTTAAATAATGATTTGAATATTTTTTTTCATTAAAATAAATATTAGATTATTGAATTAAATTATTAATTTAATATATTACTCATCAAGTTTTATGTATTATATTAAATTAATATATATATATATATATATATATCATTTTAATAAATTAAAGTTAGTTTTATATACTTTTTAACTTATCATTTAAATTTTTTAAAATTAATTTTAAATAATTTATTAAATAATTAACTATTTATTTTTAAATTAACTTATAAGTTACATTTTGAAATAGTGAAACCACACACCTTCTTAATTTGGTTTAATTAAAACAAAACAAATTCAAATATTTTTTGTTAATTTTAATTTTAATTCAAAGTATCAATTTTATTTTTGTTAATTTTAATTTTAATTCAAAGTATCAATTTTATTAAAATAGTTCAATTTTTTAAATATATAATAATTTTATTCAATTTTTAATTAAATTTAGAAAATATTTTAACATTATAATACGTGACTCAAATGCCACATAATCATTAAAAAAAAAAAAGACTTCCCTCCTTTTCTCCCACTTAACCTTTTCTTTGGTTTTGGTTTTTTTAATTGGATTTTTTTTAATCTAATTATAATTTAATTTTGATTTTGATAAATTTAACGATTAGTTTATTTTTTTAAAAAAAGAGAACATATTAGTTTAGCTCAAAGTCAAACCAGTTGATTCCAAATTTTTTTCATATTAATTAATTTTAATTTTAAATTAAATCAATTTAATTTTATTAGTTTTTTATGAAAAAAGAAAAATATTTCATTAATTAGAGTAGAATAAAAATTATAAATTAATATATTATATTTTTTATATAAATAAAATTAATTATTTATACAAAAAATCATGCAAAAGATTTAAAATATTCGATAATGTTAACAAAACATGTAAATTGCTAATAAGCAGGTTATGCACTCTACTATTCGACTTTATAATTTTTTATTAAATAATTTTCAAATTTGGATTTCCTATTAGTGAATGAAGGATGTGTAGCTTATAAAACATTTTCCTCTAAAAAAGAAAGTTAATTGTCAAAAAAACTTTAAATTTGTCAATTTTTACTATTAAACCTTAAAATTTATATAATTATCAATTAAACCCTCTCATTTGATTTATGTATCGAATTAACCCGACTATCAATAAATCATTAGTATACTTAACGGAAATTTTATATCAGCTATCATATCATTACTAAAAAAATCACATCAAAAGCCCCAAAATATGGTTAATTGCCCAAAAAAACCATTAAGTTTATAAATTTTTGCAATTAAACCTCTAAATTTACATAATTATCAATTAAACCTTCACGTTTGGCTATGATTAATTAGGACAAGTTTATTTTATTACTTTGTAATCCTAAATTCTAAATTTGTCCTTATAAAAATAAATTGTCAAGATTAAAATGTACCTAATTTTGTTTTTATTACTTTATCTAACTCCAAATCCTACCGTGAATATTAAATTCTAAAAACTTTTGATGGCTATGATTAAAGCCTTTTTTTTAAATTAAATTAAAATTAAAGTTGAAATGAAAATGAAACTAAAATAAAAATTAAATTCCAGTTAAAAAATCAAGACGAAGCATGAAATGAAACTAAAAATTAAATTAGAATTAAAGTGGAAAAATGAAAATAACAAATTACATTTTTTAATTTTTATTTTTGAATTTTAGATTTTTATTTTTTTATTTTTTTTAAAAGATCAATCGTGAATATTTAATTAGTAACTGTGCAAATTTTAGGGTTTAATTATAAAAATTTATAAATTTCATTATTTTTTTTGACAATTAACCCTAATATCAGAATTTTTGATGTAACTTATTCAACGATGATGTGGTGGCTGACTTGGAACTCCTGTTAAGTACACTAACGATTTATTGACAATCGAATTAATTTAAGACAAATTAGCAACTATATAAATTCTAGTTTTTAATTACAAAAATTAACAAATTTTAATTTTTTTTGGCAATTAATGAAAAAAAAAAACCAAAAAACACACTTAAAATCTTCTTAATAAGTAAAAATAGTTCCAAAAAATGGGAGAAATATAGCAAAACACTTCTAAAGAGGTAGCACATATATTTGAGGTCTATTAATAATAACAGATCTAATAATTTATTTATTCATTATCTATGAATAATGATAGATCTAAAGAAATATAGCCGTAATACGTTTTAAATGAATACATTTTTAAAATTTATTAAAAAAATTAAAATTAGTAGAAAAAAAACGAAGGAGCTGTCACGGGTAAAAATATTATGGATAGAAAAGAAAAATCAAAAGGAGAAGAGGAGAAAATTATGAGAAAAGTGAGATAGGAGGAGGATTTGCTAATTCTAAGTCCAATTTTAGCTTCAAAGAAGCTTTTATTAGGTCTAGTTTGATGTCCTCTTCTTATCCATATTTGGATGAGAAGGAAAAGTAGTTGATCAAGATAGCAACTTTGCATATACTTTCCTTTTTCTTTTTTATTTTTTGTCCTCTTATAATTGCCCTAACCAGCTGGGAATATAGAGAGCTTCTCAACCAATTAAAATTACACATTATTTATTTATTTATTTCGCAATTCTTATTAAAAGATATTTTTTTAAAAATTTTTAAATTTAGATTTTTTTTTTATAGAAATCACTCGATATTCAAAACTCACTAGTCCGACTAATTCAAATTCGCATCGGACAAGCCCACAAAGGGGGCAAAGCGCTCCCTCCCAAGTTTTAAAGATGCTCCATACACAGGGCTCAAACCCGAGATTAATAGTCAAGGGAGAAGGATCCATTGCCATCTTATCTCACCCATTGAGAGTAAAATTCGGATTTTTAAGTTTTGACATTTACCCATTAGTCGTTAATTATTATTATTATTAATTAAAATATAAATTTATCCATTAGCCAAATATAATTTATTTTTAGTAATTTTCTCCCTTTACATTTCTATTTGAAAATTTTACTTATTCTACCTCTTAAGGCAACAACTATTGTACAAAATGATGCAATTCCCTCTTTTATATATGTGGATTGCATAATAAGAAAGTAACTTTCTTTTTATAGCACTAAATGCAACTCAAATTAATATTTGTTCTAAGTTTCTATTAATTTTCTTATTAAGACTTTATTTAAAAGATATTAATCTCTAAAGTAAAATGAAATGTGTTAAAATTTTAAAATTAATCATTTTTTTACTAATTAAAAATATTTTCAAATTAATTCGATTAAAATTAAATAAGTTTTTTAAACAAATTTAAGAGTATATCTCCATGTTGAATTTATATATTCAAAAATTTACTTATTAAGTACTATGTGCATAAAACAAAGGAAGAATTACAATAAGATCCTAAGTATTGCCACTATTAGTAAAATAGTTCTTACATTTTCAAAAACTTATTAAAATGTCCTTAAATTTTAACTATTATGAACACTTTAATCCTTTCATTCATCTTTTTAGTACATTTCAACGTATAACATCAGTCAAATTTTTAAAAAATGGTTATTTTAGTTTTCGAATTTTGTCATTATTAATATTTTCATTAATCTATTTTAGAAAATCTAAAATAGATTAACACATCCCTATAATTACCGGCTTTTGCAAGGGTATTTTAGACTTTTCATTAAGGGTATTTTCCTAAAAAAATAGATTTTTTCTGTTAAAGTATAATTAAGATATCCTCGAATAGTAGATCATCATGTTAGTACAATTGAAGTTCACGCTCAATTTAAAGATATTTTAACTCCATTTTATAGAAGTTTAGGTGTGTCATAAAATATTTTAAAAATTTAAAATATCATAAAAAATTTTTAGTAAAATTTAAGCCTTTGAAAAAGACATTAACTTATAACGTTAATAATTAACAATAAAAAAGAAAAAGATAATGAGATAATGAAATAATGAAGCATGGAGAAGGTGAAGAGCGTCAAGTTAGTTGGCTTCAATTAACTCTAGTGGAAGGGCGGCTGTGCTTTTTCACTGCACATAGTGATGCGGCAGCGATTAGTTAATGCCAAAGTAATATATTTTTTAATTAGAAAAATATAATTTATAATTTTCATAAAGAAAATTTAAAGCCCACGCGCTTATCCTACACCAATCAATATGTTCGTTGAGATTGTGATTGGTGCGTGGTGGGGCGAAGACAAAAGTTGCTAACACTTGTGAATTCCGGGGTTTGACCCACCATTGTCCAATTACAAAGCAGCAAAAAGTAGAATTTGTTAGATTATGATTGGACCGTGAATAAGCGCGTGGCCTACAATTACTCCGGAGGATAGGGGAGAACAGTTTTCGGTTTAAATTGAAAAATCGAATCGAATCGATTAATTCGGTTCAATCGGTTTGATTTCAAAATTTAATCGGTTCGGTTTATAATTTTGATAATTTCCATTAATCGGTTCGGTTCGGTTATTTTCATAAAAAAATCAAAAAAATCGAACCGAACCGAAATTATTAATATATACAGGAAATAAAAAAAAATCGAATCAAATTGAATCAAATCAAATTGAACCGAATCGAAATCAAAGAAAACCGAACCGAACCTTATGATTTTTGAGTTTTGATTTCTATTTTTTTTTGTTTTTATGTTTTTATTATTTAGATTTAATGTTAAAAATATGAAATTTTATAAATTTCGGTTTGATCGGTTTAAAATCGAACCGAACCGATATTTATCGATTCGATTCGGTTCGATTTTTTCTTATCAATCGGTTCGATTCGATTTTTAAAATTTTTTATTTTTGATTTTCGGTTTTGTCAATTCGGTTCGGTTCAGAACCGAACCGACCGTTTGCACACCCCTACCGGATGAGGCTAATTGTTATCAGCGGTCCCTAACTTTAGAGTTTATTACATTTTTATCTTTCATTTTCATTTTATTACCATATAATCCTTCAATTTAAACAAAATATTATATAAAAATCTCTTATATTAGAATCTCATCATAACTCCGATCATTTTAATACATGATAGTGTCACACTATAAAATGAAAAAGAAAACCATATAAAATGAAATATTATATAAAAGGAACACTGTAAGAGAGAGGCTGATAAAATTAATTATTTTTTTTGTTTTAATTTGCCTTTACATTGGCATTAGAAGTCAATTTTGTAGATCATATGTTCATATTGAAGTGACCTCTGCAATCCACTAACATATTTCTTTTATATAAAATCCTATATTGAATTGTATATGTTTATTTATGGTGATTTTAGAATTCAATTAATCTATTGATTGGTTTTTGGTTGGGCCAATTTAAATTAGTTTATTTTAGTCAATTTTTTTTAAATTAATTTTAAATTGAAATTTTAATGATTTTTTTAAAAAAATTATAAAATTAAACTAAACTGAATTAAATATATGATAATATTTACAGTAGCATTTTGATGTAACTTTAAAATTCACTAATTTTTTTTAATAAAAAATATTATAAAATGATTGAAGGTATCATAAACAACTGCTATGTATATAGCATTGAGTGAAGTCAATTGACCCATCAAATTTTTTTTTTTCAATTTTTCATGTATACTATGTATTAATTATCAATATGACTCTCTTAAAATATTTTTTACCCACTAGAATTTTTAAAATGTCATTGTATTTAACAAACTTAAACTTGGTAGACACTTTCACTTTAAATACTTATTATTTTAATTTTTCCTCTTCAATTATTTATTTTTTAATCTTCATTTCTTCTCCTTTTCATATTGTATTTACATAATCACAATTTTTTTCTTCTCTCATTCTTTATTTATTGGCTTTGTTTTATTCCTTTCAATTTTCAAATTCATTAGATATATTTTTTTTATTTCATAATTTATATTCTATTATTCTATTGAATAATCAAGAATTAAGTTTTTTTAATTATTCATGTGATTTTAATTGTGGGTAAACTGTATTTGTTTAATTTTACAATCAATTTGGGAAATTAGCATTTATTAGGTTTTCCATAACAAGGAATCAACCGCTAAGAGAATTGGTGGTCTTGCTCAAAAACTAGTCTAAATGATAAAAAAATTTTAGAGTATCAATTAATTTAATTGTTTGTAAAATTGACATTGATATTATATATTGTAACTACAAGTGTTGAAAGGGTTTTTTTTTTTTTTCTTATTCAATTGACGAATCGAATGAGAAATCAGTTATTACACGATTTTTTTTATATTACACATATAGAGAAAGATATATTTAATAGTATTAATAAGAAGTTATCATGCAATATTTTAATAAAATAAAAACTCGTTGATTGATGTTGTAAACTTAAAATTATAGCAAGAATTTGATATTTTTTTATTTTTTTACTCAATTATTATTATATATTGAAAATTTATATATATTATTATGCTTTTTTTTTTCTTTTGATAGATAATTTATTATTATATACAATATTTTTTTCCTTTTAAATTAAGTAAAATGAAAATTTTTTAATTTCATTGACTTAATTTTCTAATGAAAGTGTTTTTTTTTTTTTTTTGGTGATGAAAATAGTGAATACTCAATTGACGAATCGAATGAGAAATCAGTTATTATATGATTTTTTTTTTATATTACACATATAGAGAAAGATATATTTAATAGTATTAATAAGAAGTTATCATGCAATATTTTAAGAAAATAAAAACTCATTGATGGATGTTGTAAACTTAAAATTATAGCAAGAATTTGATATTTTTTTATTTTTTTACTTAATTATTATTATATATTGAAAATTTATATATATTATTATGCTTTTTTTTTTCTTTTGATAGATAATTTATTATTATATATAATATTTTTTCCTTTTAAATTAAGTAAAATGAAAATTTTTTAATTTCATTGACTTAATTTTCTAATGAAAGGGTTTTTTTTTTTTTGTGATGAAAATAGTGAATACTCAATTGACGAATCGAATGAGAAATCAGTTATTACACGATCTTTTTTTCTTTTTATATTACACATATCGAGAAAGATGTCTTTAATAGTATTAATAAAAAGTTATTATGCAATATTTTAAAAAAATAAAAACTCGTTGATGGATGTTGTAAACTTAAAATTATAGCAAGAATTTGTTATTTTTTTTATTTTTTTACTCGATTATTATTATATATTGAAAATTTATATATATTATTATGCTTTTTTTTTTCTTTTGATAGATAATTTATTATTATATATAATATTTTTTTCCTTTTAAATTAAGTAAAATGAAAATTTTTTAATTTCAGTTATTACACGATCTTTTTTTCTTTTTATATTACACATATTGAGAAAGATGTCTTTAATAGTATTAATAAAAAGTTATCATGCAATATTTTAAGAAAATAAAAACTCTTTGATGGATGTTGTAAACTTAAAATTATAGCAAGAATTTGTTATTTTTTTATTTTTTTACTCGATTATTATTATATATTGAAAATTTATACATATTATTATGCTTTTTTTTTCTTTTGATAGATAATTTATTATTATATATAATATTTTTTTCCTTTTAAATTAAGTAAAATGAAATTTTTTAAAATTTCATTGACTTAATTTTCTGGTTCCTCCTGAAAAGGGATGATGATCCAAATTTAATTTTGCAAGATGAGTAATATATTTTCAGTCATTGAATCAAATTAAGTTAGGCAAATAAATCATTGTTTTGATGTGTTGGAATTTGTATATCGTGTGATGCAAATGGGCTCCAATCTAGCTTATTGACTATGGTGGATTTATTAGAATAAATATTTAATTTAACCGAATTAACTTCAATATTATTATAAATTCAACACTAAAATAAATAATTAATAATATTCATATATTATCAAATGTAATTTCATTTATAAAGAGAAATATTACAGAAAAAAAAAAGTTTATTTTGGATGCGTACGAGTGTATTGTGTGGTTATTTTATTTTTCACAAGATGAAAGTTAAGCATATTATTTAAGTTATTGACCAAGTAAAGTGTTGTTTTATCGGCAATATTTATTGTTTTAATAACGTTAACTACTTTAATAGCTGTCAGCTATTAATTGTTAGATATTAATCGTTAGTAGTTAATTATTTATATAGCTATTAAAATAGAAGTTTTCGATAAAAATGATTGTTAGCTTAATTATTAGATATTAAAATAGTGATATAATATAGTTGATCATAATTAAAATACTCTCTCAACATTTAAAAATTAGAAGAGTTAGTTTTTCATGAACCGCTTTCTCAATCTTTAAGCACAAATATAAATACTAAATAGTATAAATAAAAAATAATATTTTAACATTGATTAAAATACTAAACACTATCTTAAAAGCTGTTACCAAAAAAAGTCTTTAACAAATACGTATATAATAAAAATACTTAAAAAATAATTTAAATTTGCTTCCAAATAATTGGTTTAGGTGGCAAGGGAAATTTATTCACCCCGAGAAATCCACCATTAGCCTCTCGGTGTGTGACATCTTCGAAAAATTAAAAGTTTGTTTAACTTAACTTGTGAAAATAAGTTTATAAGCACTTAGTTAATTTGAGCTCATAAACATTTAAAATTTAAAACAATCACGTGTTAGGTTAAAATACTTATAACTAACTAATAAGTAGTTAATGTGTTTGGCAAAAAATAGCTTATAATCACATTTATTATTAAAATAACAAAAAAATATGTTAAATGAGATATATAATGAAATTTTAAAAATTAAATAAGTATAATATATTAAAATACTTAGTCAAATTAACTTATAAGTACAAGCTTATATATACTAAAATGAAAAGTTAGATCTCTAACTTATTTGCTATTAGCTTATAAGTCCAAAAATTATTATAAACAAACAGAACAATTTATTTTTAGAGTTTATAAGTTGGTTAAATCAGCTTATAAGCCAAGACAAAAATTCTTTAACCCTATCAATAGATTTAACCTAAATTTTGACCTCGACATAGATTTAGTGAGAATGCTTATAGATATGTGTTCGTGTGAAATATATAACTACTTGGCGTGTGATCAGTCTACTTATATATCTATTTTTGTTTATATAAAAAAAAGGCGTTAAATTTAATGTGCTAATTAATGCATAAAAATATAGAATCCAATGTTTAAAGACAGACATAGTAAATATTTAATAACCAAAAATTTCTTTTGAGAAAATAAATTGATTCCATCGCTGGCAAAGAAGACAACAATGATCATTTCTATTATTCTATAACTACAAAATTCATCCTTTGATTTCCATAATTATTATCATTTTTATGGGATAAATATATAAATTAATTCTTAAACTATTTGAGCACTCTTAATTAATTTTTTTAATTCATTATATTTCCAACCTTTTTACTTTTAATTTATTATGCCTTTTAATTTTTATTTTTATAATTAATAAATATAATTTTTAATTTTATCGATAAAGAATAGTTAAATATATCATTTGATATATCTTTTATTCACTTTATATTGATTAAATATGGTGATTTATTCAATTATTTATTATCCAATTACGAAAACTGTGCTTTCTTTGTTGAGAAAATTTGTATTTATTGATTATAAAAGTAAAAACTTTGAAGGTTGGAATAGACCTGCGAGTATGAACCAGAAAAAAAAAAAATACATTAGACTATTCTCAAATAATTAATGTTGGAGTCTATCGAAATTTCTTGCTGAGTATGAACCATAAAATAAAAAATAAATGAGTCAGAAACCACTTTATCCGAAATTCTAAATCCTATTTTAATTAGATAATTTCACTTTTGTAAATTTTCTTAAAAATAACAATCTTCTAAAATACAAGTAGGATTCTATATAATACATATATAAAGGGCTCTTTCCCTTTCTTCTTCTCTATCTTCTTCTCCCTGGTATCGTGCGATTCTTGAAGCCATGGTGTGTGCTTCCTTTGTTTAGATTGGATTCTTCCAACTCATTGTATGCGGGGTGGTTTTGTGTTGTGCTATGGTTCTCTTATATCAGGTAAAGCTTCAATTGCCGTCCACCTCCTGGTAACGGAAGTCCAAAGCAAACACTTTTCCTAGTGGGATTCAGTTTTGTTTATGGTGCTGTGATTGCCTCTAGAACGAGCTCAAGGGCTTAGAGCCCTACCCTAAGAATGGCAATGGATAGGATTTTTGTGGGGTATTTAATATGACTGAATTCTGATAGGATAAGTTTGGATATTATATAATCAGGTTTATAATGAGTTTACATTTGAAAAATAATATCTGTAATGGATTTAGGTCGGATTTGAATTTTACATGTTGAGTTTCTGTTACCTAAATTTGTTTATATAAATACTTAATTAAATATAAAATATATATTTTTATAATTAAATTTATAAATTTTTATATATTTTATTTTATATAAAATAGAATTTAAATATTTTATGAAATTATTAAAATTTTAAAATATAAATTATTAATTAAAATAATTTTTTATATAAAATATTAATTAAAATATATAAAATTAAAAGGATTATGATTTTTTTCGAATAATAATAATTATATAATTAATAATAAATTTAAATTAAATTTAAAATAAATTTAAATTTTAATAATATTAATTAGATTCAAATTCGAATATAATTATTTCCGTGAGTATATTACGCGTTGTAATCCATTCCCATCATAGTTAGGGTTTTTCCATTTGGGTCTTTTGGACTTATTTGGTGATTAGAGCGGGTGGGTTCGTTGTGATGGCCATAGTTTTCCTTCTGGGCTTAAGGCCTAATTTGTAATCTGTTGTATTGGTGGGCTCCTATTTGTAATGTATTTTAAGCCTTTTTATTATTATTTATTTATTTTAAGATTTGTGATTTAGTGGAGCAATTTGGGATAAATTTTAATAATTATATCTAAACTTATATAGTTATAATACTATAATTTTTTAATTTTAAAATTTAATATAAAATCTCCTAAACTTTTAAATTTTACACAGTAAAATCTCTCTGACTTTCGATTATTGATTTTCTAGGTAGAAATTAATATGAACAGCTCTCACATAGTATTTTATCAATATTTCTCTTTCCTCTTTTATTCACAGTATAAAATTATTCTATTACGCATAAAAAATTATTCTATATATAGAGAGGAAAATGATTTTATTTACACATGGTTTAAGAGAGAAAAGAGAAATACTGACTAAACTCTATGCCGAAATTGTCTAGGTTAACGTCTAAATGAAAAATCAATAATTAGAAGTTAGAATGATTTTACTGTGTAAAATATGAAAGTTGATGGAATTTTATGTTATATTTTTAAGTTTAGGGACTACAATTTTATAATTAGATAAGTTCAGGAACGACTGTTAAAATTTATCCGAGCAATTTATGGCAATACGAAGTGGGGTTTGTAGCATAGCAAAGAATACGACAAAAATAAAAATAAAAAAAGGAGAGCAAGTTAGGGACATGAAATTTTAATGGTTAAACAAACTCCAACTGCATGATGGAAAATGAATGAAAGAGTGCATGCTCTCTAGCTGTCTAATGTCTATGTCACAGTTGTCATGATAATGACAATAACTAAACCTATGGGTATGGCTATGCTCTTCTGTGAAAAATCTATCTATAAAGCAAACAATTGTTTCTAAAAATGTAAAATGGGACATTTTTTTTAATTATAATGTGTAATTGTGATACTTTTTATTATATATAAATTATAAATTATTTAATAATTATTTTATTAATATTATAATAAATAATCATTATTATAAAATAATTTATAATATATTAACATATATTAATTATATATATTTATATATATATATATATATTTATATATAGATTTTAATTATTTATATTAAAAAAGTTGAGATATAAAAGTAATAAAATAAAATTTAAATAAATAAAAAATTTAAAGCATTACATTATAATAGTCACATGCATTAATATGGTAATTTTTTAATTTTAAAATATAGTTATAGGAAAATTCTTATTTATTTATCGTAAATTTAAAATATAAATATATGATACCCATATATTTAATAAGTGAGTTTTATTATATATTTTATATTTTAAATTTATAATGAGTCGGATTCATAGAAAAAAATTTAAATTTATAAATTTTATATTATAAATTTTAAATCAAAATTTCAAATCTAAAATTTAAACACAACCTTAATTTCTTTTTTCTAAATTGAGTGAATGAGATTTATCTATTAACCTAAGTTAATTTGGACCATCCAAGTTGAATTTTTCCTGAATTTTTAATATAACTTTATTTAAAAAAAAATATGAATTATTATAAACAAGATAATGTCTTGGTTGAAACAAAAATTGAAATGTTATGTTTGGTATTTATTTTCATTTAAATAACAAATGACAATATATCACTTATTGCTATTTCCATGCCTTTATTGTAAAGTCATCCTAAAATTGTTTATTAGCAATATATATATATATATTTATATACTGATTTTTTTTAAATATGGCACATACGTATACGAATTAGTGATAAAATTAGATTACTGTGTAATTTCAAAATTAAAGTTTATTTAAATAATTTCAATTTATACACTCTAATTCAAATATTGGCAAGCTTGTTTTCAATTTTTGACACTTAATATTTTTAATTAAACATATCTTATAAAATTTTAACATTTTTAATTTAGATTGAAATTTAAATTTAAAAATTTACAATTTTATATAAGATTTGAATATTATTAAGTTTAAATTTATTGGCTTTTATTAACTCTTTTATAATTGATATTTTTAATTTTAAAATATTTTGAAATTAATAGTATAATAAGTTTATGTGCAATTTATGAATACATTTGAAATATGTGTTCCTTCACTCATATAGATATGCGGCTTACTTTTTACTATTTATGAAATTACTCGTATTTAGGTGTGGAGCTAGAAATTTTTTTTTTTTTATGGGTTCCTTTTTTTGGCTTGCAGCTCACGAGGACAACTGAGAGAGTCCTACATTTTAGGGGTGACAATTTTATATACAACATGTGACAATAATACAAATACGATATGAAAATAAAGAGTCTAAGTTGAGTTCATTCATATTTGTGTTAAAAATTGTGTCGACCTTTTTATGATACATCAATAATTATGTCGTATCATAAATTAACTTACTAACCTGACTTGACGTTTATAACACGCTTTATTATCTATATCACGTGTCGACCAACGGCCCACTAACCCGTTTTTACTTGTTAATCCATTTAACCTGCTTACCTGCAAACGACACTATTAAAAGCAATGAATTAATTATTTATTATATTGCAATTTTGTTTTTTGTTTTTTTTTTATTAAAATTAATTTAATTTGTGAATTTATATAATAGATTAAAAAATATTACTTTATAATTATTGTTTTTAATTTTGTAGTTAAAATGTTGATTAGCTAAATAATAAAAATATCATTTGTTTGATTTATGATTTTTATTTTTGTATATTATTAAATTTATGTATGTTAATATGTAAAAATTTCATGTAATATATTATTTTATAAAAATTAAAAATATAGAATTATGTTAAAATGTTTCAAATAAATTTTATTGAGTCACGTCAAGTCGTCGTGTTAAATAAGTTAAATCATATTAAATAAGTTGATTCGTGTCAAATCATATTAAATGAGTTGTCTCATATTAAATTAATTTAATATAATTTAATATTAATTATATCATATCATATAATCTGTATAATAAAAAAATTATATCGTATTCGTATCGATCATAATCGTATTCTTGTCCGCTTTGCATGGACATGAACACGACCAACTGACATAAATTGCCACTCCTGCTATAGCCGGAAGATTTGCCTTGTATGGATTTGGTGTAATCTAGCAACTGGTTTCTTTAGCTGAGTGGAGCTTTGGGAGTTGGAATCAACTATTGCTCCCTACTGATTTATTTATTGACCTAGAGTTGTTTACATTCTTCCGATTGTCTGCTGTTGTAAAAGTAAGACGTGAGTGGGATGTCAGACGATCTTAGTCATTGTTGTTCTTGGTTCTTTGATGGTGCAATATTGTGGCATCTTTTGTCGTTGATTTCTGGTGTTTCAAGGCTACCATGGTTTAGTTATCACATGTGTTGATATGCCTAGTTCCTTTGTGCCACTATGTGTAAGAAGCATTATATAAAAAGAATTTGTGTTTAAAATGTATTCAATAATTTTTTAATTTTATGTGCACTTAAAAGAAATAATAATAATAATAATAATAATAACTCCCGTTCTCGTCTCATGAGAGTTTGGGATTGAGATAGATTTTTTCACGAAGATTTTTTTTTAATTTTAAGTTATTAATATATAAAATAAATTTATTTATTAAAAAATAAAATTTAATTAAAAATATAAGTTTATAAATTATTTTAATAATATATTTATATATTTTTATTAAAATTATAATATTTAAATATATAAATATATAAAAGTAAACGATGATTATGAGTTTCTAAACGGTGAAAAGGTCTTCTCATTCCATCCCACAAAAATTGAGATTAAAAATATTGATTAGATTCAGACGGAGCTGGTGGGATTCTAGAACTTTTTGCCATGCCATTCCCAATAATAAAACTTAAAAAGGTTCAATTAAGAGCCCTTGTAGATAAGTTAAAAAAAAAGAAGAAAGCTCTGGTAGATTGGGAGGTGTGGTCAGTGTGGATGTGAAGATGATGATGTTGGCGCAGAGAATAATTTCTTGAAGCAATTAAATAGTAGGGGGAAGAAGCAAACGTGTCCGTCTCTGCCTCGTAAAATAATCATAAAAAGAAAGAAAGAAGAGAGACATGCAAAAGAGCAAGAATAGCAAACAATTAGATCGACGAGAAAATAGCAAATCCAGACCCAAAATAGGAAACAAGAAACCATACATAGAAAATAGGAAGGTGGGCAAATGCTAGAATCGAGTGGCTGTAAATCAAACAGCCTGAGATTTACATGGGGAGCGGGACTCTTGTGGACTTTGTTCGTCGCTGGTTTCATCGCCGCAACACTTCTTCATCGTCATCATCATCTTCAGATACTATTATTAGTGGCCACCCACAATCATCGGCTACTAGTGTGCGTGAAAGGCGAAGAAGCGAAGGAGGTGGAGAGCAGGAGAATCCGTTAACGGTTATTGAGGATTTTGATCTCTCTGGATTAAAGCACATTACAGTTCCCCAACAAATTACCCATTTCGCTTTTGGCTCTACTACTACCATGGATGCACACAAGAAGGTAAAAAAAATCTTTTGATTTTGGGTGATCTGTTCTCTTTCCTTTTTGTTACCCTCAATATTTTGTTGGGTGATCTGTATTATTTTTTTTTTGTTTAAATATGTTTTTTTTGTCAACGGAAAATATGTTTTCTTTTGATAGTTAGTATTTGTGTCTTGTTTTTATTCAATGTAATACAACCCCAGTTGTAGTTAAACCAAAAAAGGGGTAAAAATCTGGGTTTTGTTCTAGTAAATGTGCCAAGAAGGACTAAATCTAACATAGTTATTTCTAGAAAATGTAATTTCAGGACAAAATGAAACTGAATTTCCGGTTAATATTTTTAGTTAAGTAAATGTTTTGACCAATATGATCAAGTTTTGAATTTTAAAGAATTCCTTCAATTAATGGGTGCAGTGGATGCGAAAAGATGTAACTTTATCATTTATTATCGTGTTTAAGGGAATGGCATGTCAAAAGATTAGAGCTGTGCGCAGCTCATTCCGAATGCCTAACAGAGCCTTAAAGAATGGTGAAAGGTGTAATTATGCTTTTTGGACGATACTTTTTAATTTTCCCATCCTTTTGGGGAAAGCAATACATTATCTTCCTTGTAAAATATAGAAAAGCAATTAACCTTGTACCTTTCTATTTAATTGGTGAAAACTAACTTGAAATTACATTTATTATGCCACATATTGTTCATTAACGAATTTCATGTTTTATGACATGGATGGTGAATGAAAATTTGTTCTCTACTTTCCTTTTGGTGGAAACTCAATTGATAATTGTGATGTTTTCCCATTAGTTCCATGTTGATTATAGAATCTTGTGTACAAAGTGTTGAGCGGATGGATCTTTATTTTGTCTCCGCATCAAGAAGTTTCAATATAGCCAACCCCAAGTAGTTTGGGATTAAGTCTTAGTTGTTGTTTTGTGTTGTTAAGAAGTTTCAAATTTCATCATGAGTGTACCTACTAGATCTTGTTTTTGTTAATGCTACTAGGGCCTTCCCTCCATTTTGTATCTCATCATGTACATTTTGCAGTTTGAAGTTAATATTGTCAGAGATTATGATTCTTTTTATAGGGCTCTGCTGAAGCAGAATTCTTCACTGAGTATGGAGAGGCAAGTCGATATCAAATACAAGAAGTCATTGGGAAAGGCAGTTATGGTGTTGTTGGCTCTGCAGTTGACACTCATACTGGAGAAAAGGTTGCAATCAAGAAAATTAATGATGTTTTTGAGCATGTTTCTGATGCCACACGTATTTTGAGAGAAATTAAGCTTCTTCGGTTGCTTCGACATCCTGATATTGTAGAAATAAAGCATATAATGCTTCCTCCTTCACGTAGAGAATTCAGAGATATCTATGTTGTTTTTGAGTTGATGGAATCTGATCTTCACCAAGTAATTAAGGCAAATGATGATCTTACTCCTGAGCATTATCAGTTTTTCTTGTACCAGCTTCTTCGTGGTCTGAAATATATACATACAGGTTGGTGCTTTTTGGTGTCCTTTGACTTTTATGGCTCTGCTGATTGGTGATTCAGTTTTCTGGATTGACTGCAGCCGGTGTGTTTCATCGAGATTTGAAGCCAAAGAACATTCTTGCTAATGCCGATTGCAAACTGAAGATATGTGATTTTGGTCTTGCTCGAGTATCTTTTAATGATGCCCCATCAGCTATTTTTTGGACTGTATGTCAGTCATTAACTTTTTTTTTTTTTTAATCTCTGTTTCTTTTCTTTATAATATTGGAAGTTATTGGAAGCAAACCTCAAAAGCATTATTGTCTAACTAAAACTATTTCTTTTCCCTTTCATTCCTTTCCAATTTTATTAAGGACTATGTAGCAACAAGGTGGTATCGAGCTCCTGAACTTTGTGGCTCTTTTTTTTCTAAAGTAAGTGGTATGACAGACTTGTTATTTTGTTTTTCTATTTGGCTTCCTAATATTGGGATGGCTTAAGGTATCTTAAAGATGCAATGTTTTGTTCTGATTATTGAGTGGTGAAAATGAGAGATTTTTTTGCACTTGTTTCTTCCACTCCATTTATGAAAATTTCCTTATTAATATCTCGGTTTGTCATCGGTATTGACCATGGTACCTTATATATGTAATGCGTTTAGACAGATGCATGTCTGTGTCTAAGAGAAAAATAGAGAGCACAAGTGTTGTATGGTGAAAATGTTATAAGAAATCAATGAGGTCTGCTTACAAAGAGTTTGTTTGACATTGGCGAAGTCTGATTGCCTGTTGAAGGAAATTGATGTAACTAGTAACCCTAACCCTAAATAAGGTTGTGCATTTGACAAGAGAATTGAGAACAGAGAACAAAGAGAGCAATAGATCAACTAAAAGGCCTAATTTTCTGGTCACACAACCCTATTATTAGCATAAAATCTTACTAGAATAAAGTTTTGAGCATAAAGTCCTAATAGAATAAGGTCTTGAACATAAAATCCTAATACAATTAAGTCTAAGATTTGACCATTATAAATAAAGTATACCAGATTCAAGACAAAGAAACCAATTCCAAAAGAATTATGTCCTGATCAAATTAACATTGTAAATGACCAATAACCCTAAATTTAAATTTGTTCTAGTAGTGTGAACAGTGACACATTAAGAAAGCATGAAAATTTGCTCATGCATCAGAAATTCTTTCAATTGTTCCTTTAAGATTGATTGTTTCTTACTTGTATTATTATTATTATTATTATTATTATTATTATTATTATTATTATTATTATTATTATTACTACTACAGTAGTAGTAGTAGTAGTAGTGTTACTGTTATTGTTATTGTTTTGAAATTTATTTGTCATCATCTTGAAAGATTTCTCTATAATCTTGTATCTACTATTGGGCTTAATCCATAAATAAATAATAGGAGTTAACAAGTTCCACTTCTACAGTATTTTTCTGGTGAGATAGGTGGTATGAGTTTTTGTTGAATTAATAGGTGTATTTATTGAATCATGAAGATGTTGCCCAGTCTGGATGGTTAGCGCAATTGATATGGTATTGCAGCATTGTTTCAGAGTATAGTGGCATCTAGTAATTTCCTACCCAAAAGAACATACTTTTTTTTTAAGATGTATGTTCTTTTTGTAGGTGTTGCATTTTATGTAATATTCAATCTAGATCACTTCATGTCTTTCTCTACTTTTATGCATTGATAAATGCTAGGCTGTTGAATTTAAATTATCAAATAATTGGTCTTTTATTCCTTTGACAAGTAGTTTATTTTATGTACTTATTTTTTTTAATTTGTATGTTTTGTGTTCGACATCTCTAAGGAAATATGTCTAATTGGAAATTCCTTCATCTCTTGCAGTACACCCCCGCTATTGATATTTGGAGCATAGGATGCATATTTGCTGAATTGCTTACAGGGAAACCATTGTTTCCTGGGAAGAATGTGGTGCATCAATTGGATCTCATGACTGATTTGCTTGGCACTCCTCCTTCTGAATCCATTTCAAGAGTCAGTATTCCATTCTGGTCTTTATATTCTCTCATCAGTATGAAAACCCATTGTATAACTTAAGCAAATGCTTTCTGAAGTTCTCTTAAGGGGCATGGTTAGTGTTGGAATATCACTTGTGGGAATAAGTCCCACATCTGTTGTGTACAAGAAAATTAAAGGGTGTATAAGTGTTCGCAATCCAAATCAAAATCGCTTAGGTCATTTCGGTGATGGGGAGTCTAGTTCCAAGCCCAATTCAACCTGTAGCTTGCCAGTTTGATATTCACACTCTTGGGTCCATAATTCTCAACATGGTATTAGAGCAGGTCAGGGCCCAGTTCCAATTTCAGTTCAATTTCCCAGTGTTGTCGCTGCATTTCAATTTCAAGTTTCATGTGTCAATCGAATGTCCTGGTTGCCACTTGAGGGGGAAGTGTTGGAACATCACTTGTGTGAATAACTCCCATTTTGGTAGTGTACAAGAAAATTAAAGGGCATATAAGTGTTAGCAAACCAAATCAAACGAAAATGGCTTAGGCCATTTTAGTGATGGGGAGCCTAGTTCAAGTTCAACCTATAGCCTGCTAGTTTGATATTCACAATCCTGGGTCCATAATTCTCAACACTTAGTTTTAGAAAACAATTTTCTATTCCTGATTTTTAGTTTTCCAATTGAACTTGCTTAGTTTCAGAAAACAATTTTCTACTCTCGATTTTTGGTTTTCATTTTCAATTGGAAAAGTTGAATATTCATCTTTTTAATCTTACTCCTTGTTAGTTTTCTGTGCTAAAATTAGGTCATGCTTTAGCATAAGATTACTGAAATGGCAGTCAAATGTTATAAGAGTAACATTTACTGAGGTAATCTTTAGGGTTGGTAATGGTGTTCAAGTCCCTTCCACCAGAAATGGTGGATTTAAAATGGGTGGGTGCAGCTTATGGAAGGGGACTGACTACTACTAGTAGTATAGCCTAAGTTTTGTGGGCCTCCCCATAGATAAAAAAAAAATTGATGGTGGTGCTGGAGTAACTTTGGCAGTGATGGTGGTATAGGGATAATGGTTGTGGTGGTGTTGATGGCTGTGGTAATAGTGTCACTGGTAGTGCTAGTGATGGTGTGGTGGTCACGGTGCAGGTATGTTGTGGCAGTGCCACTGCCATTGATAGTTGTTGTCTTGTTGGTGGTAGCATTGTGGCTGGTGGAAATGATAATGTGGTAAAAAAAAAAATGCAATGTGAATCATAAATGTGAAACATGTGGAATGCATGAAGAGTTTGTCAAGGGTAACAAGGAGAGAATATGCTTTATTTTTCTTTTCATTATGTTTTTGGAAAACTGGATGATAAAAGTTTCCCTATTTTCTACCTGGAAGATTTTTGCTTCTGAATAGAAACTTCAGTTTTGTGGTTTTCTCAGAATTTTTTTTCTGGATCGCAGGCATAATTTTTCTACAACAGAATAGCCCTTTTTCTTATTCTCGAGCCTTTCGAGTGAATTTGTTCTCTATAGAGTTTTGGAAGTGCATTTCACATTTGCTGTTTTGGTCTTACCTTATATTGTTTTCTGGCTTCTGTTTTTCCTCTCTTGACTCTGGCAGATTAGGAATGAAAAGGCAAGAAGGTACCTTAATTGCATGCGGAAGAAACAACCAGTTCCATTCTCACAGAAGTTCCCTAACGCAGATCCTTTGGCTCTACGCCTACTTGAACGCCTACTTGCATTTGATCCTAAAGATCGTCCAACAGCTGAAGAGGTAAGAAAGATTCAATAATCTGTCTCAAAATTTAGAGTACGGATAGGTAGAGATGTCAGTTGTCGAGGAATCATGATGCCTCCTAGCATCGTATTGTGAGTGCTTGCAGGCATTAGCTGATCCTTATTTTCAAGGTTTGTCAAATGTTGATCGTGAGCCATCATCCACGCAACCCATTTCAAAGCTGGAATTTGAGTTTGAGAGAAGGAAATTGGCAAAAGATGATGTGAGAGAACTGATCTACAGAGAGGTTTGGGTGTAGCACTTAATATGTGCTTTATGTTGCATTGTTTGTCCTTCATGCATCACTATGCTAATAAAATTTTGTGGTTGTAAACAGATATTGGAGTATCATCCTCAGATGCTACAGGAGTACCTTCGAGGTGGAGAACAAACAAGCTTTATGTACCCAAGGTAGGGTAGTGGTCTATAAACTAACCTCAGATCCATTTCAGTTGCTAACCTCTAATGCAAATTAGTGTTAAGATGAAAAATACTTGCTTTGTTGGAGTCCAATTTTTGCATAAAACAATTAGAAGATATGTCCTGGCAGTAATTGTGACATGGTCAAAGTAAAACTGCTGGTTATATTAGCTCCTTGAAACTAAGTTTTGTGTTGCATTTCTGGGGTTAGAGTTTGCCTATATATGTTGCAGCCTGCCAAGTGCCAACCCTCAACATACACAAAACAACAGGTTACAATTTTAAATTAATTAAG
Source organism: Hevea brasiliensis (assembly GCF_030052815.1). Taxonomy (NCBI): domain Eukaryota; kingdom Viridiplantae; phylum Streptophyta; class Magnoliopsida; order Malpighiales; family Euphorbiaceae; genus Hevea; species Hevea brasiliensis. The sequence goes on along the minus strand of NC_079509.1, from coordinate 58,036,755 downwards.
GACCTTTATTTTTAACTTGAGCATACTATTCCTGGAACAGTGCCATGCAGATGGGCCAAGTATACATAGTCAAAATTTGGCACCACCATTAGCGCCCCCCCCCAACACACACACACACACATCCTTTCCTTTCTTTTTTTGTTGTGATTTTTTTGTTTGTAATTTTAGTTATTGCACTATTTCATTATTAAATATTTAGTATTTGCATAAAAAAAATAATTTAGACATTTTCATAAAAAAAAACCAAAATAATATATAAATAAATCATTAATTTCAGTCTAAATCACATTTTATCAATTTTTTCATAAATGGGCACTACAAATAACAATAATTTGAAATATATATATATATATATATATATATATATATATATATATATATCTTAATTTAAAATAATTTATAACTCAAAAATATCAATGAGTTTTGGCTCATTTGTATTAGAGTTGTCTCTAAGGTTATGGGGTCTTAACTTTGAACCTTAGTCGTAGCTCAATCAATAAAAGAAATCAATAATATTGCTATTAAACTTAAAGATGCAAACCACACAATTGCACTACAATTATAGAACTAATATATGCAGCTCTCCAAATTAAGGAACCTTAATCCCAAATTAGTCAGAGTTGGCTCTATGGATCATTTTTCATCTTTTAGCGATGTTTAAAACCAATTCCACATTAATATTAAAAAATTGTAAATCTTTTGATATTACTTCCCTTCATGGCATTTTACAAAATGTTTAGGAGCAAGTTTTTGGAGGTAAAGTGAGAGTTTTTTTTTTTTTTAAGTAATATGCTATGGACTGCAGAAGTGTATAAACTATAAAAAAATTAAGTAAACACACAAAACACCAATATTTACGTGGTTTACCCTCTCCACATTGGGCTATATCCATGGGCATGCCATCATCAATAATAAAATTATCATTACAAGCTCAAACTATACCACCCATCAACTCAATTACTTCTAAGAGAACCCACATTATATAACTACTCATAGTAAATACGTTAGTTAGTCCTCTCAGTCTCCTTTAGACATAATCTAATATATTTACTACTACAACTATACCTCAAAGGGTGTCTTCAACTATAATGGACAATAATCTCTTTCTCATGGATTATCTCCATTCTCCACCTTAGGCCGAAAACTCTTTCCCTTCATGAGAGTAGACAAGAACTCCTCATCAATTAGCAAAACCAAATCTTCAGAATTGGCAAGACCACACTCTGCAATGGGCGAAAGCCCCCTCTCCATGGGCAAAGTCACCTATATGGGCAAAACCCCTGTCCATGGGTAAAGCTAAATAACCTTTTCATCATTCTCCTATTTATAGTGTTAATTCCTTCAATCCTAATCTAATTAGGAGTCATACTTAATTTAGACATAACATTAAAGTAAGAGTTCTACTCAATATAAGAAATATTTATCTATCCTATTGAAAAATATTTCTCCCACTCAAATTCGGAAATGGTCTTCCAAATCATTTAGGATTTTAGATCACAAATCTAATATAATGGTACATAATGGACTTGTTTAAGAGGAAGATTTTCCAAAAAGAGTTATGGTTTTTAAGAGTTTTTGGAGGTTTTAAAAACTTTCAAAACCCTAAATTTCTCAACCAAATCGAATTGTTGGAAGGTTTTCATAAATTATATATTATGTATGACCTATATTGCAACCAATTTCTCACTCGTTTAAGCCTTAATCTGTTCTTTTTTGCTTCAAAATTAATTAAACCATTGTTTCAAATTTACCACTAACAAGAAAGGAATATATATATATATATATATATATATATATATATATATATATATATATATATATATATATATAGTTCAGGAGAACAAAAAGTAAAAAAAAAAAAAAAAAAAAAACCTTACGCTGAAACAATGTTAATTATAGTTTCAGATTTCAAGCTCTGGAAAGATTTTATTTTTAATATTGCTTAGCTCTGCAGATGACGTATGTTCTTAAACAATCCAACTCAACTCAACTCAACTCAACTAAGCCTTTATCCAAAAAATTTGGGGTCGGCTATATGGATTCGCTTTCTCCACTCTAAATGATTTTGGGTTAAATCCTCAGAAATGTGTAATGCTTCTAGGTCATGTTGTACTACTCTCCTCCAAGTCAATTTAGGTCTATCCCTTTTTTTCTTTCTATCCTCTAACCTAATGTGCTCTACTTGTCTAACTGGAGCCTTCGTATGTCTATGCTTCACATGATCAAACCATCTCAATCTCCCTTCTTTCAACTTATCTTCAATTGGCACCACTCCTACCTTTTCTCTAATACTCTCATTACGGACTTTATCTAGTCTAGTATGGCCAATCATCCACCTTAACATTCTCATCTATGCAACTCTTATCTTAGACGCATACGACTCTTTCAGTGCCCAACACTCACTACCATATAACATAGCCGGTCGTATGGCTGTACGGTAAAATTTTCCTTTTAACTTATTGGGAATCTTACGATCACATAAAACTCCCGTGGTAAGTCTCCACTTTAACCATCCGGCTTTAATCCTATGACTAACATCCTCCTCACATCCCCCATCTACTTGAAGGACTGAGCCTAGATATTTAAAGTGATTACTTTGGGACAGTACCACTCCATTCAAACTAACTCCTTCCCTATCACCAGTTTGGCTTTCACTGAACTTGCAATGCATGTATTCTGTCTTCGTTCTACTTAACTTAAAACCCTTTGACTCTAGAGCACTTCTCCAAAGCTCTAGCTTTCTATTGACTCCTTCTCGTGTCTCATCTATCAGAACAATATCATCCGCAAACATCATGCACCAAGGAATACTCTATTGTATATGTTTCATCAATTCATCTAAAACTAATGTAAAAAAGTAAGGGCTTATAGCTGATCCTTGGTGTAATCCAATTGAGATCGGAAAATCTCTTGTATCCCCTCCCACCGTGCGCACAATAGCAGTTGCTCCTTCATACATATCTTTCAACACTTGTATGTTCTTAAACAATCAATATTAAAAAATAATAATTACTATTATAAGTAATATATTTTCAAAAATTGATATTTTATGACGTAGAAACATTACACATTTTCGAGGATTTAACCCAAAATCGTTTAGAATAGAGAAAGAGAATCCATATAGCCGACTCCAAATTCTTGGGATAAAGGCTTAGTTGAGTTATAATCACTTTAAATATTAAAATACATCTCTTTCTTTTTTACATTATAAGATTATTTTTGTATTTTATATTTTGTATACTTTATCTTACCTTCTCATACCTTTGATCCAAATAACATAAAGTTAGTGAACTTTTGATCCAAACAACGTAAGGTTAGTGAACCATTATTTATTATACCTTCCTTTAAAAACCTTACCTTACCTTCCATAATTTTACTTTGCCTTATTTTAAAAAAACTTTACCTTATCTCGTTATACTCCTCTTAAACATAGTGTTAGGTCTCTCTCTTTTCCTTTTCACTCATTCCACCGCAAACTTATCACACTTCCATGCTAGCGCATTAAAAAATCAATCACATAGCTGCAGTATCACGTAGGCAATTTTCCTTTGAGCTAATAAAACATTTTTTTTTATTTAATTTTATTTTGCTTCTTTGAAATGGACAAATGATATTGGACAAACTCATATCTATACTGTTTGTGATTGGTAAATAAAGATGCAACCAAACAAGTGTGGAATATAATGAAAGAGCACATGTATCTACAAAATTAGTTTCCTTATGGCTATCATCATCATCATCATCGTCATCATCATCATATGTGTGTGTGTGTGTGTGTGAGAGAGAGAGAGAGAGAGAGAGAGGGAAGTATAAATTGATTTCTCATCCCCTTTCCTGTAAATATTAAAAATAACTCCACCTAGTAAAATTTTAAAAGTATAAATTTTGTGAAAACCTAAATGTTTCTTTATATATTTAAATAAATGTTTGATGATTTTTTTTTAACTTGGCAAGTATTTAATTAGATGAAAACTGCTTTTTTAGTTAATAATCTGTTATAAATTTGGCTATAAGAAATCCATGAGTTTATTATAATTCTGCTTTACTTTGTCAAAAGTATAAATTGATTATATTTCTGCTTTAATTTGTCAGAGGTATAAACATTCAACACCACTACAAAACTCAACTCAACTCAATTAATCATTTATCCCAAAAATTTGGGGTCGGCTATATGGATTCTCTTTCTCCACTCTAAACGATTTTGGGTTAAGTCCTCAAAAATGTGTAATGTTTCTAGGTCATGTTGTACTACTCTCCTCCAAGTCAATTTAGATCTACCCCTTTTTTTCTTTCTATCCTCTAACCTAATGTGCTCTACTTGTCTAACTGGAGCCTCCGTATTTCTACGCTTCACATGACCAAACCACCTCAATCTCCATTCTCTCAACTTATCTTCAATTGGCACCACTCCTACCTTTTCTCTAATACTCTCATTACGGACTTTATCTAGTCTAGTATGGCCACTCATCCACCTTAACATTTTCAGCTCTGCAACTCTTATCTTAGACGCATACGACTCTTTCAGTGCCCAACACTCACTACCATATAACATAGCCGGTCGTATGGCTGTACGGTAAAATTTTTCTTTCAACTTATTGGGAATCTTACGATCACATAAAACTCCTGTGGCACGTCTCCACTTCAACCATCCGGCTTTAATCCTATGACTAACATCTTCCTCACATCCCCCATCTACTTGAAGGACTGAGCCTAGATATTTAAAGTGATTACTTTGGGACAGTACCACTCCATTCAAACTAACTCCTTCCCTATCACCAGTTTGGCCTTCACTGAACTTGCAATGCATGTATTCTGTCTTCGTTCTACTTAACTTAAAACCCTTTGACTCTAGAGCACTTCTACAAAGCTCTAGCTTTCTATTGACTCCTTCTCGTGTCTCATCTATCAGAACAATATCATCCGCAAACATCATGCACCAAGGAATACTCTCTTGTATATGTTTCGTCAATTCATCTAAAACTAATGTAAAAAGGTAAGAACTTATGGCTGATCCTTGGTGTAATCCAATTGAGATCGGAAAATCTCTTGTGTTCCCTCCCACCGTGCGCACAATAATAGTTGCTCCTTCATACATATCTTTCAACACTTGTATGTACCTAATAGATACCCTCTTTTGTTTTAACACATTCTATAAGACATCTCTTGAAACACTATCATAAGCCTTCTCCAAATCAATAAAAACCATGTGCAGATCTTTCTTCACATCTCTATATTTCTCCATCAAGCTTCTAATGAGAAAAATCGCTTCCATAGTTGAACGACCGGGCATGAAACCAAATTGATTGAGAGAGATAGAAGTATCATGACGTAATCGATGCTTCACAACTCTCTCCCACAACTTCATAGTATGGCTCATGAGTTTAATTCCCCTATAGTTTGAGCAACTCTGTATGTCTCCCTTATTTTTAAAAATAGGTACTAAGATACTTCTTCTCCATTCATCAGGCATTTTTTTTGAGTTTAGAATTTTATTAAATAATTTAGTTAACCATGCCACTCCCATATTGCCCAAACACTTTCACACTTCAATTGGTATTTCATCGGGTCCACAGGCTTTACCCACTTTCATTCTCTTAAGTGCTTCCTTTACTTCTAAAGATCTAATCCTTCTAGTATAATTCACATTCTTTTATATTGTTCTATAATCTATATTCACGCTATTACCATTTTGACTATTATTAAAGAGATCATTAAAATAATATCTCCATCTTTCTTTAATGTCCTCATCTTTCACCAACACTTTTCTTTCTTTATCCTTAATGCACCTAACTTGATTGAGATCTTGACATTTCCTTTCTCTCCTCTTTGCTAATCTATAAATATCTTTTTCCCCTTCTTTAGTTCCAAGTTTCTCATATAACTTTTCAAAGGCATGTGCTCTTGCTTGACTAACTGCCTTTTTTGCCTCTTTCTTTGCTATCTTGTACTGTTCATATGCCTCATTATCATCACATTTAGGTAATTTCTTATACCATTCCCTTTTTCTCTTCACTGCCTTTTGTACTTCCTCATTCCACCACCATCTCTCTTTTGAGGGTGGTCCATGTCCTTTAGACTCTCCAAGTACTTTTCTAGCTACTTCTCTAATCTTTGATGCCATCTGTATCCACATAACATTGGCCTCCATATCCAGCTTCCATACTTCAGACTCGAGAAGCTCATTTTTGAACTTCACTTGCTTTACTCCTTTGAACCCCCACCACTTGGTTCGAGCTATACTATTTCTTCTGACCTTACTTGAATTGTTCCTAAACTTGACATCTAAGACCACCAACCGATGTTGACTTGTTAAAGCCTCTCCTGGAATGACCTTGCAATCCTTTCATAGAGCTCTATTTGTCTTCCTGGTTAAGAGGAAGTCGATTTGGCTTCTATGTTGCCCACTTTTGAAAGTCACTAAATGTGACTCTCTTTTTATAAAGTAGGTATTTGCTAGCATTAGGTTGTATGCCATAGCAAAATCCAGGATGCTTTTTCCCTCCTCATTTCGACTTCCAAAACTAAAACCTCCATGAACATTCTCATAACTTTGTCTATCACTTCCTACATGTCCATTCAAATCTCCACCAATGAAAACATTCTCTTCATTCAATATGCTTTGCATTAAATCATCCATATCTTCCCAAAACCTTTGTTTACTCTCACTGTCTAGTCCTATTTGTGGGGCATAAGCACTAACTATATTTATTGTTTCTCCTTCTAGTACTAGCTTTACTAGTATAATTCTATCTCCTACTCTTTTCACAGCTATTACTGCATCTTTCAATGTCTTGTCTATGATTATGCCCACTCCGTTCTTATTTCTCTCATTTCCGGTAAACCACAGTTTGTACCATGAATTACCCACTTCCTTACTTTTCTCTCCTACCCATTTAATCTTCTGAATGCAAGCAATATTCACCCTTCTCCTTTCCAAGGTATCCACAAGCTCCATTAATTTTCCTGTAAGTGATCCAACATTCCAAGTATCAACCCTGATCCTCCTCATAACCTGTTCCTTCCTAATTGGTCTTTTTCTATGATATTTTCTATTGTTTTCTATGTCTATCTTGTGTTCTGTTCCGCTATTTATTCTACCATTTGTCCTATGGACTAACTTGTTTACCCACACCCGTCCATGATGTGGGAACCCTTGCTCACTTAACACCACACCCAGGCGCCGGCATGGCGCGTCGCTTTCGGTGAACGCCCTACACCCTTGCATATTTCTCACTACACCCGGGCTCCGATGTAGCGCGTCGTTAGTAGAGGACGCCCCAACGTTTATATCATTTGAATCCATATCATAAGGTGTGACGAAATTTTTACACTGGTTGTCACCTACTGCAACCCTCCTCCTTTATCCGGGCTTGGGACCGGCTAAGCGCAAACTACTTAGGCGGAGTTTCAACGCCACTACAAAAAAAAAAAAAAAAAAGATAAAAAACCCCTACTAAAAGCTGAATCCCAACTGAACAGTATAAGAATAAAAAATTCCTGAGAGTTGGCAATTGTCTGTTCGTCTGTACTCTAGACATGTTAATTATCAAATAAACAGTTCAGGTTATTCAGCCAAAAATGATAAAAAAATGGAATTGGAATCTTTTGTGTTCTGCTATGATTCAGTAGCTTGATGTTACACTTTAATTAATTAGATGAAAACTGCATTTTCAGTTAATACTCAACTCAACTCAACTCAACTAAGCCTTTATCCCAAAAATTTGGGGTCAGCTATATGGATTCGCTTTTTCCACTCTGAACGATTTTGGGTTAAATCCTCAGAAATGTGTAATGATTCTAAGTCATTTTCAGTTAATAATCGTTATAAATTTGGCTATGAGAAATCCATATGAGTTTATTATAATTCTGCTTTACTTTGTCAAAAGTATAAATTGATTATATTTCTACTTTAATTTGTCAGAGGTATAAACATTCAACACCTCTACAAAAAAAAAAAAAAAAAGAGAAAAAACCCCTACTAAAAGCTGAATCCCAACTGAACAGTATAAGAATAAAAAATTCCTGAGAGTTGGCAATTGTTTGTTCGTCTGTACTCTAGACATGTTAATTATCAATAAACAGTTCAGGTTATTCAGCCAAAAATGATAAAAAAAAATGGAATTGGAATCTTTTGTGTTCTGCTATGATTCAGTAGCTTGATGTTACACTTTGATGTCAACTGCAGTGGTGTTGATCGATTCAAGCGGCAATTTGCACATCTTGAGGAGCATTATGGTAAAGGTGAAAAAGGCAACCCAGTCCTAAGGCACCATGCTTCCTTGCCTAGGTACGGATTGGACAAAAATTTGAGTTCTCATTTTTTATTTTTATTTTTCTTTTGAATTTGTAACGTTATGCAAGATGTTTCAGTTTTCATTCCTGCTATCAAATGTATGTTAATATGGGTAATAATTCATGGTCTCAGCATGCAAAAGAAAGGTCCTAATTAATCTGTTAGTTGGTGTCTTTTATATATACATCAATATTAATGACATAAAACCTCTTCTCCAGACAACGTGTTCCTGTTCCCAAGGAGGAGACTTCTGAGAAAAACAATGATATAGAGAGGGAAACTTCAACTTCTGTTACAACTAATGATTCAGAAAATGCAACAGTAACACAGAATGGCTCTTCCAAAGCAAACCACTCTGCTCGTGGCTTATTGAAGAGTGCTAGCATTAGTGCTTCCAAGTGTATAGGAATGAAACCAAGAACAGATCCAGAGGTAAATAACATTATTTTATGTGGCAATATTATTCGGTTTAAATTCTTATATGTAATGACTATGGGCGTGCACGGTTCTTAGGGATCCTGAACTGAACTTATTTTACTATTTTGGTTCTTCGCTGAGAACCGAATCGGACGCATACAATATATATATATATATATATATATATATATATATATATATATGGACTATATACAACCTAATATTATCTTTCATTTCTCTATATTTTCTTGATAATTTTATTTATAAATACATTAAATCACCTTATAGTTCTTAATTATAAGTGTATTAGTATATTATATAATATGCTTAATCTTTAATTATATATGTATTTTATAATTAAAGACTATATAATTAAGAAATACCTAAAAGTTATATTATATGATATATTATGTATTAGCAACTAAATTTAATGTGTAAATGGTAATTCATGTATGACAATTCATGACGATATTTGTATAAAATTATTTTAGGAATCGAAACTCCAATCAGAATTAAAACCGAAGCATCGAGAACCAAATAGAAACATGAAGAACATATTTGGAACCATACCAAAAGTTTAGTTCGATTTTGGTGCTTAGGCAGAACTGAACTGGACTCGCACATCCCTTGTAATGACCACTGTTCTGGCCAACAGGCCAAGTCAAATATGGTTTTGTAGTCACTCTCAAATGATGGGCTTTTTCCCCTCTCAAATACCATGGATGAGAGACACCAAATGGATTAGATATTGTATCCTAAAACAACAGTAAGCTGGGAGCTGTTATGGCAGAACCATAACCTAGCATGGAAACAGCGAAAGGGAAGAAGAAGAAGGAGGAGAAGAAGAGGAGGGAAGAGTGGAGATATAAGAAGAGAGAAAGAAATAGAGTAGGAAGAAGAATTCTGTCATTCTATTCAATTGATGATTGTACATGTTAAGCATAAATGTATTTATACATCTTATGTGCCACTCATTATCTGTTACAACCAATTCAACTAACAGCTCATCATATATGTCTACATCACAACATTACCCTCCCCATCAAGCTCATTCTTGTCGTCAAGAATGAAGTCTGGAAATCTTAGCACCATAAAATCATTATACTCCTATGTAGCATCATCAACAGATAGATTACCAATGAACTAAACTGGCTCTACTGACCTGCCATGCTTTACAAGTCTTCACATAACTCTTAAGCAGCTGGTTGTCTTTTTTTTTTTTTTTTCCTTTGCTACAGTTCTGTATGTACAAGTTCCAGTAAGGAAATGCTGCAATCTTTTCCTTTGCCTTCTCCATATCTCAAATCCCAATTCTTTGAGAACGAATGCAAATGTTGAATGCCATTTCAATACAAAACCCTCATAACTGCTCACAGAACTATTTTCTTTTTCTTCCTCAATATTTTCATCATCCACAAGAAAAAATTTTTGCTTCAAGCTTTGTAGGCTGAAACTGACATTTTTACGAACATCTAGAAGGCATCCTTTCTCCATTGACTGAGAATCACAACCACCATCAGTTTGTTTCTTTCCTTTATCACTTTCGTGAACATAAGAAGACCCTAACACTATAGAATCACTCTCAATCATTTTGGCAGAATTGGAAGTCAAGAAAATATCCTTACCCTCTTGAGTTCCCAGTGGCAAATTGCTTGTAGCTTCAGTACTTTGCACCACATCAATTTGCTCAAGAGATTCTGAAACCTTTTCTTTGAAATCAAATTCTGGAATAGGCTCTAACAATTGTTTCGATTCTACTGCAATTTCCCTCAAGAAATCGAAAACTCCCTCCATGTTTTGCTCATCAGAAGGTGTCCAGCTTCCAATTCTTAAAGAAAGGTCTTTAATTCTCCCACAAGCTCTCATGTTTCATTAAGTCTTCTTGAATCATCCAAACCTTCAACAATTTCCTTCATAGGAATTAGACAATTACATTTCAAAGAATGTAACTCCTCCCCAAGATTCTGAAATTTGGGGTTTTCTGCCATAAATTTCTGCAATTTGAGTGGTGATAAAAGCTAGGATTTGTGTTAAAGAAAAATGGAAAGAACGGATGAAATTTAATGGAAAGAAGGAATTGAAAATAGTGGGAAGATATCTGAATTCACAAGAATCCAGATTAGAGTGTTTGTACCCAAGAAATCAGAGGAAAGGGGAGAAGATTTAGAAGAAAGAGGGAGAGATTCAGAGAGAGGGGTGAGGAAGAGAGAGAGAGAGAGAGAGAAAAGAAATTATAGAAGAAGGAGAATTTCCCTTGATCAAACCTGCTCTGATACCAAATTGTTATGGCAGAACAATAACCTAGCATGGAAACAGGGAAAGGGAAGAAGAAGAAGGAGAAGAAGAGGAGGAAAAAGTGGAGATAGAAGAAGAGAGAAAGAAATAGAGTAGGGAGAAGAATTCTGTCATTCTATTCAATTGATGATTGTACATGTTAAGTATGAATGTATTTATACATTTTATGTGCCACTCATTCTCTGTTACAACCAATTCAACTAACAGCTCATCATATATGTCTACGTCACAATAGGAGCCTCGTGTGCAGATGTGCACTGGGCATGTCTTCTGCTGCTGCTTTTTTTATGCTTTCTTTCTTTCTTTCATCTTCTTTCTTTTTTTTTTCTTTTTTTTTTAATTTAAAGAATTAAATATGACTGCAAGTGACCAGTTTTTACAAAATGGTAGTTTATGGAAATTGTGGGAGAGAGTTGTGGAGCATCGACTATGTCATGATACTTCTATCTCTTTCAATCAATTTGGTTTCATGCCCGGTCGTTCAACTATGAAAGCGATTTTTTTCATTAGAAGCTTGATGGAGAAATATAGAGATGTGAAGAAAGATCTACACATGATTTTTATTGATTTGGAGAAGGCTTATGATAGTATTCCAAGAGATGTCTTATGGATTGTGTTAGAACAAAAGAGGGTATCTATTAGGTACATACAAGTGTTGAAATATATGTATGAAGGAGCAACTACTATTGTGCGCACGGTGGGAGGGGACACGAGGTTTTCCGATCTCAATTGGATTACACCAAAGATCAGCCATAAGCCCTTACCTTTTTACATTAGTTTTAGATGAATTGATGAAACATATACAAGAGAGTATTCCTTGGTGCATGATGTTTGTGGATGATATTGTTCTGATAGATGAGACACGAGAAGGAGTCAATAGAAAACTAGAGTTTGGAGAAGTGCTCTAGAGTCAAAGGGTTTTAAGTTAAATAGAACGAAGACAGAATACATGCATTGCAAGTTCAGTGAAGGCCAAACTGGTGATAGGGAAGGAGTTAGTTTGAATGGAGTGGTACTGTCCTAAAGTAATCACTTTAAATATCTAGGCTCAGTCCTTCAAGTGGATGGGGGATGTGAGGAGGATGTTAGTCATAGGATTAAAGCCAGATAGTTGAAGTGGAGACGTGCTATGGGAGTTTTATATGATCATAAGATTCCCAATAAGTTGAAAGGAAAATTTTACCGTATAGCCATACGACCGGCTATGTTATATGGTTGAGTGTTAGGCACTGAAAGAGTCGTATGCATCTAAGATAAGAGTTGCAGAGATGAGAATGTTAAGGTCGATGAGTGGCCATACTAGACTAGATAAAGTCCGTAATGAGAGTATTAGAGAAAAGGTAGGAGTGGTGCCAATTGAAGATAAGTTGAGAGAAGAGAGATTGAGATGGTTTGGTCATGTGAAGCGTAGACATACGGAGGCTCCAGTTAGATAAGTAGAGCACATTAGGTTAGAGGATAGAAAGAAAAAAAGGGGTAGACCTAAATTGACTTAGAGGAGAGTAGTACAACATGACCTATAAGCATTACACATTTCTGATTTCTGAGGATTTAACCCAAAATCGTTTAGAGTGGAGAAAGCGAATCCATATAGCTGACCCTAAATTTTTGAGATAAAGGCTTAATTGAGTTGAGTTGAGTTGGTAGTTTATGGAAATGTTCCCTCATTGATTATATTACAGATGGGGAATTTTGGATAGAGGGAGGGGCATGAAAAGTTCTTGTGGTTTTCTGTTTTATTATGCTGTAGAACATATCATGATTACCTGTTCATTGCTGAGATTTATCACTTCATATTTTGGTCTTTGCTTAGTTGACCAAGAAGAAAAAAAGGTAATGACCCCAAAAGTAGTCTCTGTAGAATATTAAGTAATGTAATGTGATAAAATATTTTTAATGGAAAGAAGTAAATTCATTCATTTGCACTTGTTTCTGCTCCATTACATACAACTAAACATGTGCTAAAATCCTGGTGGTTTCCTTGTCTCTTTTGTTTAGATTCTAGTTTTTCTCTTGCAGGACACAATTGATGAGGTCAATGATGAGTCTGTCAATGTTGACTTGTCTCATAAGGTTGCAAACATCCATAACTGATGCCTGATATTTGTTGTAACCTCTTCTAGAGATTCGGATGGCTTAACCTCTTAATCTGCACATTTCCCTCCATTATATGAGAACAGAGGTGTTTCTCAATGACCTACAAAGAGGATGAGGTAGAAGCTAACAGTAGAACTTCATTGGCATAGTTTCACCTCACCTGTGTTGCTGGATTACAGAGAAGAGATGCTTTCTTGTTAATAGCTCCATCTGTAATCTTTTGTATCTGGGCAGAAGTCTACCTGCATTTTGGACAAACAGCATAGTATATATATTATATATATTTTCTTTCTTTCTTTTGCTTAGTGTGATGCCAGGAAAGAACAAATTTGGTCTGAAGAGTGGCATTGTCTTAATTTAATGATAATTATAGTAAAATTTCGATTCTTGCATCATTGTATTAATGCTTTTAAAGAAGGTAAGGTTTTTAGAGATTTTAAAAACTCTGAAATTCTCACCTTTTTAATTCACTAAATTTAATACTTATGAAAAAATTTTAAACACTGTTAGTTATGGAAAATAGTTTTTCTTTACTTTTTTCCATTCAGTTTTTCTATTTTCCATTCTTGTGAGGAAGTTGGAAAATGGGTGTTCATCACTGTTTTCTAATATTATTCATTATTCGCTTGTCATTTACTGTTCATCTTGGTTTTCAAGTAATTTTATTTTATTATTGATATTGTTTATTGCTTTAGAAAATGTATCTGGTTAATTATTCTTTCTAATATAGCTGTAATAGTTGTGGGAGGTGATTGTGGTGATCACAATAATTGTAATAGGTCAAATCATATAAAAAAAAAAATCTTAATGGACACATGTTTTTGACTGCAAATGAAATTTGGGGGTTTTTAATCCATGATTCTGAATGGATAACCAAGGGGCCTTGTTATTCTTACTTTAACTTCTTCTGACACCGTGGATATTACGATGATTGACCCGTAGATAACGTGTACGTACTGAAGATGATGGTTTGCGGGTGTCTTAAGAGGGTATACAACTGTTTCAGAGTACTTTGGTGGAGTATAGGAAATGCTAGGATCCGACTACTTCCTCTGCAAGACAAGAAAGGTTAGATGGCCAAGAGAATGCTCCCACTTAATACTCCGATATTTAAGTTAGTAGGGGTAAAGACTAAAGATGATAAGGAAAACATAAGAGATTGCAAGAATGTTTTATTTGGGATAATAACTACCTATATATGCTATAAAAAGTCCAATAATAAACAAGCACATAGAAGTCTATGCCAATTAGAGATGTCTCATTCAACTAGATCTTTGTTCAAGGTCAAAGTATGTTATACTTGGGTAATGGTGATTTTGATACATCTGAAATGGCGGTTATGGATAGTCCAGGAGTATAGATATATAAAGTAGTTCAACCGTCTTGTTATCACAAAGTATAAGACTTAAAATATGAGTCAGGCGAGTGCTTGATCCATCTCAAGATGGCATATGTCCTTTGTTCATATGTTATCAGGTTGAATATTTTGATCATTCAAGATTATGAGCTATGAAAACGAGGTAGGGAGATAGAGTGGCTAAGGGATCATTCTGAGAGGTAGTAGTCGACTTCTGATGTATCATACTCATAATACGAATAGTTTGGTTAGCGGACCACCCAAGAATTGTATTAAAATTCTTTTTCAAGTAAATAAAAAGTTTAGTTTGCATGAAAATATATGGTACAAATCTAAATACTAAATTTTATATATAATCCTAACTGCAATATCTTCATTCACCATCACGTAAATAAAGTGTAAAATCTTGGCAAGAACTAACTTGTATGCAAATATTTGTGGAAGAATTTATAAAATCAATTAAGGGAAAAGAGGAACACTTACTTTGAAATTGAATGTTCAGTTCTCTCCATAGAGAAAATAAGCTTGTTTACAGAGGGATCAAGTTTCCTTGATGCAGCTGAGAATCCATTTCCTTCATCAGAGTAAGGAGCCAAATTCCCAACCTGCACCAAGCAGACTCAATCCACCATTGAGTATGAACGATAATAAGAAATGTTGCATGAAGGTTAATTCAAATACTTTAAATACACAATTTAAGATTAGTATGTTACTGAAAGATATATATATTTATTGAAGGTGGTAAAGAGGTGTTGGGCTTATCACCATGACAAACAAAATGACATAGGAAAACTAATAATCATATGTGAAACCCATTTTTTAATCTTACTTTTGTTGCTAATGGAATTCATGATTAGTCTTCTTAAACTAATAATAATTCATTAATTATACAATTATATTTTTATTACATAGATGGTTGAGATTCTGAAAGTTTGGGAGGTGATGTGCTTCCTTGCATAAATGGTATTCATTATTTTATGAAATGACCAAAATGTAAGAAAATCAAATGGGAGTCAAAAGCATTATGATACCTAAATTGAAGAATTAAAAAAAGCTATTATATGTATATGTGATTAAGAAAAAAAAAATTTCTTTACTGAGTTGGATGATTGTATTAAGAATCACCTCATCTCAAATTTGATAAAATATTGAATATTCAAGTTAAAATTATATTAAAAAAAATGTTTTTAGGATATATATTTTTTTTTCTAAGGAAGGATATAAACAATGTTTATTCGTTGGAACTTTTATGCATTGATATGCTATAATTTTAACAAACAAATATATATATATACATATAATGAATTTTATGAAAAAAATTATTTATAAATGAATTCTATTTTCTGGTATAATCTATATTAAATATGGAATTCATTTCAAATAAATAAAATTTTTTATTTGGTATAGATATAGAATTCAATATATAAATATTTTTTTAATAAAAAATATCCTTTTATTCACCATGGCCACTCTAAAGCTTCCTTATACAAACAAGCCTTCATTCTCGCATTCCACAAGATATCTCTTTTAGACATTTCATCAAATATGCTCTGTACAACATTTAACTCGTCCATCTCTTGCGAACCCTGCCAACATAGCATTCCAAGTAATAACATCTCGTGACGCAGTGCTCTTTAGGTTCCTTGCTAGTCCGAAACATGAAGTGCAATCCAGATATATTATGATTCCTCCTAGATTTGGTGTAGATTTAGTTTAATTTATTATCTTATATCAATTAGTATTAGTTATTTAATTTTCCTTCTTCATCTAGGATTTAATTAGAATTTCGATTTATTCTTATTTTATTTGGAACTTTCTATTATATTTTAATTTATTTAAAATTTCTAAATAGTAAACATATATTTCTAGTTAGTTTAGGAGATTTAAAACTCTATAAATACCCTTAAAAGTGTTGTATTTCAGTTTATAAAATTTAAAATATTGGTTTTTCTCTTTATTTTCACTCTTGTGTATATAGTATGTTTATTTTCAAGCTTCACACTATGCCAGGTAGCATTAAAGCGGAGTAATTACCTCAATTGAGATTGCTTACCTTGATTGAGGTGGCGGTTACATTGGTTTTCATGACGATGATCGGAGTGCTAGAACCCTTTACTTCAAGGATGAAATGTTGCAATAATTGGAGTGATGTTTGAAGCAACGAGTGAATCTTAGATTCGAGTGTATCAAGAGACGCTTCAAAGAAATTGTAAATCATCTTGATGCTTTGATAATCAATACAAATAAGGATCGGTATGATGATAGAAGGCCAAGGGTAAAGTTAGCTTGTGTTGACTCTATCAGCAGACCTTTGTTTGCATGTAGGCAATATTTCTACGAGGAAGACTCGGAAGATGACTATGAACCAAATAGGTTCTATAAACATTCATGCAACCAAAGATATAGAAGAAGAGGTGCATATCAATCAATTTCTGTACGTCAAGAATATACTTACAAAAAAGATTCGAAGGAGGAGGATGACTTAGAATTGATTAGGCACAATAGGCATCCATGAAATAGTGAATATTGGAAAAAAGGTTCATATGGATATGATGAGGGGATTTTTCCAACCGTAACTCAAGCCCAATCTAGATTTATAACCTAGTGCAAGGACACCCAACCCAAAGATCTATTAGTGGAAAAGGAAGAAATGCAAGAGCAACTTGAATCCAAAACTCAATTTGAAGCTGAGGAGACTAATGTCAAAGGATTGGAACTAGAAGCTTGGATTGAATTTCCTTTTGCTATGGTTGAAGACAAATAGCTTGAGTAATGTGTCCTAGGGAATAGAAAATATCACGTCTTGGGGCTTCCATTCGAAATCGAAGAAAAACCATCCATGGAGACAATATTGGAAGTTGGAAAAAAACAAGACATGGAGATGATGAAGACAAAAATGTTTATCTAACTCTTTAATTCCTATAGTTTTTGTTGATCTTATTTTTCTTGGTATTCTTGTAGATACAAAGGAAAACATGAAGTTCCTCAAATCCACTTTATTCAAGTCCATCTTATTGATCCATCCAAGAGGACTATAGGGGTGACTCTTGCAATGAAAATTTTCATTGTCCTTCACTTCAAAATACAAGGAAGAGTTTATTGAAAGCAGGGGAGAATGGTATGGAAAAATTCTAAGTTGAGGCCGAGTTGTTTCAAGTGGGGGAGTATGTCGCAATACTCTTTTGGTTCCTTGCTAGTCCAAAACGTGCAATCTAAACCTGTTATGATTCCTATTTTGGCTAGATTTATTGTAGATTTAATTTAATTTATTTTGATTACTTATTTAAGTTTCCTTCTTCATCTAAGATTTAGTTAGAATTTAGATTTATTCCTATTTCATTTGGAATTTTCTATTATATTTTAATTTGTTTAAAATTCTTAAATACTAAGCACATATTCCTAGCTAGTTTAAAGAGACTTAAAACTCTATCAATAACCCTACAAGCTCTGTATTTTAGTAGAGATTTCAGTTTATAAAATTTACGATGGAGATTTATCTCTTTATTTTTACTTTTGAGTATAGTGTGTTTGTTTTCAAGCTTCACGATGTGTCATCATGGTTATGTGTACTCTCAGCAAGTACCTTTTTTGAACTCTTTAACTTTACAATAAGAATACAACTAGCTATGATTGAGGGTATATCTGCCAACAAGAGATGGGGGTATATCTCAACTCCCCCAAAACTGCGAAGGTCTCAGAAGATAGTGAGAATCATAGACTTCGATATGGGTTATCCTCCATACAAGGGTGGCGTGCAACCATGGAAAATGCTGTCAATACTTTTTGTAATTGGGTAATTTTGCTTAATGCTGGTTTATTTGTGATCTTTCATTGAATGATTACATGCTCAAGTCATGAGATTGGCTTGCCTTACGTGGATATAATCAAAGATTTTTGGAGGACTTGCTGCAACGCAGTTATCAAGTCCATGGCCTCAACGAGGGGTGTAGGTGTCTCAACAACAATGAAACCCTCCTCACCTGACATTTTGTTGTTGGACAATCAAGTTCGTGGAGAGAATGAGGAGAAAGAGGCAGTTGCCTGCTCTTTCTTTGTAAACGTTGGGTGAGGAGCATTTTAAGAGGGATTTTTTTGCCCAATAAAATTTTTAATATTTCAAAATCAGAATTTATTTCTAAATTTTATCAAAATTAATAGAATTTGGATTATATATAATATAATTCTATAAAATTTTAAATTCAAAATAAGTACTACTTAATATAAATGAATTTCATAAAATTTTATGAAATTCATTTATAAATTTAAAATTTTAGTATTTAGTTTAAATGAAAATTTATTTAAAATTTTTAATAATCAATTTTATGAAATTTATTATAACTAAATTAAATTAAATTCTATTAAAATTTATAAAATTTTCAAATAAATTATAAACTTAAAATCATATATATTTTAAGTGATAAAATTATCCTTTTATTATATATTATTTTATTTTATTTATTCTAAATATAAAAAATTCATTTATAAATAAATTTTATCATGAAATTTATTTATAAATAAAATAAATTTTACCATAAAATTGAATTAAATAAAACTTCAAAAAGAAATTTTGATTTATGCTAAACATAATATGAATAGATTTATAGATAAATTCTATAATATTTTGTGAAATTTATTTATACTAAATAAGTTTTTAATTAAAAAAAATTACATTTAACTACATAATTAAGTAGTGAATTTTATTAAAATAGATGAAATAAATAATAATTTTTTAATAAAAATATTAATTGCATATATATAAAAAGAAAAGTCTAAATCTTTTTCCTCTTCCTTTAGGTTGATGGGGCAAGCAACTTGACTTTATTGAAAGATGTCTTACTTTCACATATTAATTAATGCATGCAAATTCAGGCGAGCTTATAGGCCTTTTCTTTCAAATGCTTTAATGATGCTTGATGTAACTTGTCATTTTAGTGGGCCTATTCTCTAAGATACGTAGTTATGTCTTCAAAAATAAAAAAAATTATAATAATAAAATAAAAAATTAAAATAATTATTTTTATATCTCAAAAATTCTAAAATAGATAAAAGAGATTTATATAGATAAAATATAAATAGAATATTTTTTTAATGAATAATCATCTATTTAATATAACTATTTCATCATTATTATATATAAATTATTACATTATATTTATTATGGCATAATTTACAATATTTAAATTAATATTCTTATATATTATTTGGATTTCCCTATTATAATTGGATTAATTATATCCAAGAATTGACCTTGAGTAGTTGTCTTACTTTAGTTATAGTTTAAGTCACATTCAAGAAGATATATCTTTTGGTATATGAAGTTTACATATGACATAATCTTAATAGACTTGAAATTAACAAGAAAGAGTGATGTATGGAGCAATTTTTTTTTTTAAATAAAATATATTTTTATTAATTAATTTAGAAAAAAAAAACTTAGCAATAAAGATTCAATTTAACCCTACCATTAGACTTTACCAATACTCAACTTAATATTCACATTGCTAAGTAAAAAAAATCTGAAAAATCTCAAAATACAAAATATCTAAACATTGTGTAAGTATATATACAAATTTGCAATTTTAGCAAAGAAAGATGAAATCATCCAAATAGGATTACCCTTAATAGGATATTAAATTTAATTTTAATTTAATTTTTATAAATATATTTAAAAAGATGTTACTCCAACAATAATACTAACTAAAAAGACCCAACAGGCTTGTATATGTATGATAGGCTTTCTTTTTTTTTTTTTTTTTTTTTTTTTAAATTAAGCAGCTTCTGTTCTCTATATAGGGTTTCACTTGAATGTGGACAAACAACATTAATAGGGCATTAGACTCTAGATATTGGGTACTTAACTACACTAATAGAAAATGCTAGCTAAAGTAAAATGAACAAAGCTAGGTTAACTATATTAGAATAAATAATATCTAGCCTCTCTAAGCTTCTTCTTCTTCTTCTTCTTATTATTATTATTATTAAGCCTTGTCCGATAATAGCTTTTAACTTTATTTTTTTTTAATATCACTTCTTTTATTTTTATTATTTGGTGACATAATATTTATACTAATTTTAAAAGGTTGAGAGAATAATTCATAAAAAATTATTTTTTATAGTTTTTAAAAGTTAAGAGAGCGTTTTGACTAGAATTAATAAGATGATATTAGTATTTTTACATTTAATAACTAATTCAATAAATATTTTATCGAATATTTCTACTTTAAACTATTATATAAACAGCTAATCACTAACTGCTAATAAAACAATTGATAGCTATTAAAACAGTAACAACTATTGGAACAACTAACATCACTGAAGAGAGCCTTATTATATTCAAGATTAAAAGGCCTTGTTTCCCATTAGAAAGAAATTATGGGCTTGTTTAGCATTGTTGTTGGAGTTGCTGTTGAGAAAATTACTTTTTTAAATATACTAGTTAGAGAGTATTAAAAAATAATTTAAAATTAAATTTAATAAATTTTAATCATAAAAACACTAAAATAACAAAATAACTTTTTTCAAATTACGTTTTTTAATAATATCTAAAATGATATTTTTATTAAAAAAAAGTAATTTTAAATATTCAAATGTAATACCAAACAGACACTACATATTCTTCCAAACCATGAATGAGAGAACTGTTTTGATTGTTTCAAAGGCTAACTAAGTTAGATCTAAGGTCCTAAATCCAACATAATTAAGTAATTAATTAATGCTTTTGAGATTCTCTTGTTCATCATAAGGGCTTCCACTAACTTAATCTAATAAGGTTAATTAATTTATTACAACATAGAAAAGAGGAAAGATTTTGTAAAATTGTGGATTGAACCAGGCAGGCTCACACCCACTTAGGCATTTTTTATGTTAAAGAATTAGACTTTTAACATTCTTTGAGCACTAGAAAGTAGGAATGCATTTACTATATGATTGTCTTATATAAAGTGACAAAAAGATTTGCTTAGCTAGCCATCACAAGTGAGTCTTTTCCTTTATAATCTTTAGATTTAGGCTATTTTATTTATTTATTTTTATATAAATTGAAACAATCTTTAATCACATTCCCCAAATTTAGGCCACCTTAATTAGGCAAATTAACAACTTTATTATTACATTATCAGTTTAGTCTGACTTAATTCAGTGATTAAAGTCATATTATTCATCTGGCAGAGTCATATTTGAATTCTCACTCTCTTAATTTTTCTACTAAAAAAAATTATGCCAAAATTAGAGAATTTACAAAGAAAAACATATCATTTATATTTTTTTCTCAAAATAAATTGAATTTAATTTTAAATCCTCACTTATGAGTTTAATATTTTAATTAAGTGGGCAATTAATCCTAATCTAAATTAAGAATTAAAGTGCTGGGGAATTCAAAAAAGCAAAAAGAATGCAAAAAGATTGCCATGACTGAATCTTAAAAAATACTGAAAAATGTAAAAAAAAAAAAAAAGAAAAATACTGAAAAAAATGAAGTAGTGGAAACTGGAAAAGCTTCATTTTATTTTTTCTTTTTCACTTTCTTTTGATTCTTAAATCAGTCATGTCATGTTCATCTTCAGATTCCGTTTCACGACTTAGAAAAAAATGGATAATATATGGAAATTGTTCAGTTGGCCACAAGAAAATAAAAAGGATGTTTCATCAATAATTTCATGTGTCTCTATAAGAGTTCTTATCTTTAGCAGCCATACGGTGGACCACTGCATGCCTAGCTAAGAGAAAGAATACAATATGCGTCTGCTACTTCTTGTATATTAGGGCTGCAAAATTCCTATCCTTCTTTTTAAATCATCACAGCTCACAACTTTGGCTTTTAAAGGTAAATTGTAATTTAGCTCCATTTGTTGGTGGAAAATAATTTGTATATGGAAATATTTTTTTATAAATATTTTTTATTATTTAGTTTTAATATTAAATTAATGGTATGTATTTGTATTATGCATCTATAATTATTTTTATATTTTAATAAGATTATCAAATAATTTTATTTTTCTTTTAATTAGAAAAATATTTTTTATTAACTCATTTTTTTAATATTTTAAACGCTAAAAATGACAAAAAATATTTTCTAGAAAAATAATTTTCGTAAAACAAACAGAGCCTTAATTTGCTTATCATTATTTTTTTTAATTCATTTCAAGTTTCCACTTAACCCTTTGAAATGATTATGGTAGTTTTTTTTTATCGATTTTCTTTGAAATCAATTATTCGCAAGAATTGAATTTTACACAAGCATTTTGGCTTTTATTTTTTTTAAAGTTAAAAATGACTGAATTCTTTCATTTCAAAAATGACAATAACAAAACAAGAAATTAATTGAATTGTAAAATTTTAGTTTCTATACAAAGGGATAGTATGGGTATCTTCAAATTAATTATGTGTTAATGGAGATTAAATTCTTTTCTCAAGTGAGTTTAAAGGAGTATTCTCATGTATTTAAAAATCACTTTTAAAATATTAATCCTAAAAATTAAATTATGTTAGGAATGTTAATTTTCTTTTGAAAATGTCACAATTAATTTTAAATATGTTATACTAATTTTTTATTTTTCTGTTCATTTAATTTTAATTAAAACTTTAAATTCAAAGTCTTATAATTTTAAAAATGATTTTAATACTATTAAATTAAAGTTAATATTTTTCTATAATAAAAACTAAAGAGTCAATTGATAGATTATTTCACATTCATATTGTATATATCTTAATTATACAAGAGATTTTTATCCCAATTTTATCAAAATTATTGTTTAAGATATCATAACAAATCTATTTTGGATTTAATACAAAATGATAAACAACATGAAATACATAAGTACTTAAGTGGGTTAATCCTCAAAGGTTAAATGTTCCTAAGCTTTTGGCCTGCAATTATTATTAAACAAAGCATCTTCTTATGTATAACTTACAAATTATAATTATCTACTTGTCCTTGAAGTGCCAAATTGACTTCTTTTTGCATCAAATGATAGAAAGGTGTTTGCAATTAACAATTATCATGTGTTAAACTTGAGATATTGAACCATTAAGTCAATAAATAGATTTTATTTTATTTTTTCCATTAAAACTTGAGAATTGAGATGTATCATAAGGTAGTTGTGCTTAGTTAGGAAGGCTACAGTTCAGTTTCAAATTTAAATTGGATAGATCAAAATCAAAATCGATTTCGAACTGAAAAGAAATCAGTCTCCTATAGTTTGATTTAGATTATTTTATTTCTCTATTTTTTTTAAATTAACCTAAGCTTTTCTTATTAAATTTTTTTAAAAAGACAAATTATTTTCATTCTTTTTATTATTTTATTTATTTTAATTGAAAAATTTTTTAAAAAAATTAAAATATTTTTATAAATATAATTAAATTTTAAACCAATAAATTTTTAATCTAAACCGTCTTGAACTGCATTATATTAAATCTCTGTTTGAATTTTTTTAATTAGGACTTAAACCAAAATTGATGGTTCTAAAACTATCCTCTAAATTGTTCCATAACTATTTAGTTCAAGTTTTTTTTTTATTTATTTTTAATAAGTGGTTCCTCAACCATGGCCATGTCTTGGAGGGATTTACTTTGTTTCCCTTCTTTGCACACAATTTTTTTTTTATCAAGACTTTTTAAGTATATAGTAAATCTCCAAATGTAAACTATTTTAATTCAATAAATTATTTGTATAATGATTTTATTAAATAAATTAAAAGAGATTTTTCCCATCTCCTATTTGTTATAAATTGAAAATTCCATTTTATTTTCTTTCAACACATATTTTCAAAAATTGAGTTGTATGATCATGCTTATGCACTTTTCAAGCATGATAGTTCTTGAGCCTTGTACAATGTAAAAGAGGGAATAAGTTGAAAATAATAATAATAATAATAATAATAATAATAATAATAATAATAATAATAATAATTTTTTATTCTAAGAAAGAAAAATCTATTTAAATTAAAAAAAATATTTATCACCCCAAATTAAACTTATACACATAAATTAAAGAAGAAAAAGACCTCGTAACTGAAACTTCATACAAAGAATGATTTGTTCATGATACTATTACTAATCCCCACTAACTTTAACATCATTTTCTCTTCACTTTCCATAAATTGGATCTCACCAAAGTAGCTAACAGCCAAATTCAACCTTACCCCACTTCTCCTCCCCTCCACACTTTTCTCTTTTCTCTTTCTTTTCCTTTCCTTTCTTTTTGCTTTCTTTTCTCTCTCTACTCTCCATTCTACAAACCACATGCTATCCTTTTGTTATTTCACTCTCTCACTCCATCAATAGCTCTCTAAAAGTGCTAACCCATAGACACAAACCTCTCACATTTTCCACCCCAAATGTTTCCCAAGAATTTACCTTTTCTTTTCTTCTTCTTCTTCTTCTTCTTCACCTTCTTTCCATTCATCATTTCGGGTCTATCCAACCCAGACCCGGCATCTATCCAATCATTCTTGCCAAACCCATCACCCCCAGCAACCATTCCTGCATTCCCGGAACAGTCTAATGTTGAAGGCTGTCCTTTAGACCTGCCGGATCAGCTCTTCCATGGCATAAAAACTGCTTGTGGAAGTGGCGAAACTGGGCAGCTACACAAGAGCCGGTGCTGCCCGGTTCTTGCAGCTTGGCTGTACTCTGCCTACTCTGCCACTGCACTTGGTACGGCTGGCAGAGTAGCCCCAGCAGTGGGAGGTCATACTACCCCATCATATGACCTGCCACTTCTCCCAGATGACTCAGAAACTTGTGTGGATGATCTGGGTAAGGCCTTGAAAGAAAAAGGGATAGAGTTGGTTAAACCAAATGAGACTTGTGATGTGGTTTATTGTTATTGTGGGATTCGATTGCACCCATTGAGCTGCCCTGAGGCATTTTCTACTAACCGAAAGGGGAAGCTTGTTGGGGATAAGAGGGTTAAGAAGTTAGAGAGGGATTGCTTGAGTAGCAGTGGCAATGTGAATCAATTCCCTGGTCTCGGTGGGTGCTCCAAGTGCTTAAACAGCCTCTATTCGGTAAATTTCGTATCTTTCCTTCTTTTTTGATTCTCTTTTCTGTAATCAACACATTTTCCATTTTTCAATTCATGGGTATTAGTTGAAGAATAAAGCAAAAGAAGCTGATTTGGCTTTATCTCTTCTTCTTGTCTGGGGTAAATTGAATTTTGAATTTTTTTTCTCTTGTTTTGGATGTTTTAGAAACATTCTTTTCTTAGTTATCTTAGCTAAAGAAATAATAGAATTATAACAGGATGGTGACATATTTTAGTAGTCTTTTTCACAGGACGCTCTGACTTACAAGTGCTTGTGGGATTAAACTTCATTTATTAGGCCGTTAACTGTAGTTTTCACTGTTATTAAGTAAAATTCTGTGGTCCTGAGGACCATCTGATCTGCAATAGGATCTGATTCCATTGATGTAAAGTAATGTTGCAAGTGTTCTTTTTTTTTTTTTTCTGCTCTTTCTTTTTCTGGGCAGGTTTAGATTTTTTCCCATCTTATATGAATTTCTGTTTTTCTCTGTATTGTTGCTAATTGGAAAACATAGTGATCTTTTATTTCTTTTCATGGAATTCCATTGAAGGATTCCCCAATTCCCAATCCAATTTATTGGATATAGTCCAAAACTGGGTATAGCCTGAAGAAAATTATTGGCATATCTAACCCCAACTAGTTCAAGATCAACTCATAGTTTTGTTGAATTGACTTGAGTTTGCTTTTTTTGAGTGTCATGTGGGCTTCATTCTTTTGCATTGTTGAAATGTTGCTGAAAATTGAAGGCTTAGGCTGCAGATGACAACAAATTTTGATTAGATGCTGCAGCAAGTAATTAGGAATTTAATATTTAATGCACCAAACTATGTGTTAGTTCCATCATTAAAAAAAAAAAAAATTGTTTTTACCTATGCAGCTTAACAACAAGAAGACTTTGAACTCAAGCAAATCAGAGGACAGGACCACCAAAATGCACAACAAAGATTGCCAATTGATGGGTCTCACATGGCTGCTTGCGAAGAATCGAACAGCTTACATACGCACAGTTTCTGCAGTTTTACGCGCTATGATGATGAATGTGGATGGATCAAATCCTCAGTCCTGCACTCTCAACAGTGATGGTATGCCCTTGGCTGTTGATTCTTCTGAAATTTCCAGCAATTCTTTGTCAATCTCCCATCAAGCACCCATCTTTATATCTATTGTTGTTTTTGTAATCTGTTTGTTACATTTGCTTCTCTTTGTACCTTCCACCAAATTTTAGATGATGGCTTTAATCTAGTGAATTGTTGTTGATGGTGGTGGTTGGAACTATGATTTTTTGTTCCTTTTTTTTTTTTTTTTTTTGGGTTCTCTGCTGTTTTGTGTGATGGGATGCCCAGGTGTTCTTCTTCTGTATCTATTTATAGTCTATGTGAGTAGCATTGCAATTTTTTATTTCTGTTAATTACTAAAAAATCCCAAATTTTTATATTTAATATTATAATTTAATTATTTATATTTTTCCTAATTTAGAATTTACTCGATTTAAATTAAATTAAATTAATTAATTTTTTTTAAATTCAGTGTAAATTGAATTAAATTAAAAAAATAAAATTTTTATAAATTTTAAATTAAATTGAATTAAATTATTTAATAAATTAAATAAAAATATCAAAAATAAGACGATCCAAATCCAATTGCTCAGCCCTAGGTGGCTCCACTAGCCATGTGCCAGAAAGACAAGAGGGACAAGTGATTTGTGGTTTATGGTGGATTATTTTGGGGCAAATTTGAGGACAGTTGGGATGTTCACGAGAAGTTGTATGCAACGTCAACATCTCATAAAATGCTACTTTATCTTTTATTATTATTATTTTTATTTATTTATTTATTTTATGCACATTTATGATTGGAGGATCAGTAAGAATTAGCTGCCAATGGGCTTCATGTAATAAAATATTAATAATAATTATAATTATATAAAAGCTACATAATTTTTTATATATATTATTCATGAATTTTAATTTAATAATATTATAATTATTTTAAAAATTATTATCCTTAAATTAGAGTTAAATTATTTTTTATTAATAATTCATATTTTAAAAATTTAATAATTCTATAAAATATTTAAATTCTATTTTATTTAAAATAAAATATATAAAATTTATAAATATTATTCTTAAATATATTTTATATTTAATTACTATTTATATAAACGAATTTAAGTAACAAATATCTAATATATAAAACTTAACACTCGAACTGAATCTTTTGAGTATTATTAATCAGATCTGAATTCATCTTAAATTTAATTATATATTACTTAAATTAATTTTATTATGATTTGATTAAATTAAATATCTGTAAAAATCTAATCCGTTGCCATCCCAAAGTGAAATGCTAATGATTACATTGAAATATTTATGTGGCTGAGACATAAAATTTCTCAATTTTGACATTAGGTATTTTATTGTATTTTTTTTTTAATTTTATTTATTGAATCTAGTTATTTTCTTTAATTGCATGTGATTAATTCTATAAATTTTCCAACTTAAGAATATTAAAGAATATTTAACAGTAATTTTTTTTAAATATTATATTATTTTAATTTTTTAATAAAAAAAAATCTCGAGCTCATATGATTAATTGAGGTTAATAAATTTTTCATTTTGTTTAGTTTTTGTTATTACATTAGTATCTTAATTTTTATTTAAAAAAATCAATATTAATATTAAAATTTTAAACATTGCAAATAATTATAAAAAAAGACATGATCCCACTCAAATCAAACATAAAACTCACTACAATAGATAATAAAATTCACATTTCACGTATCTTTTAATATAATGATATTTATTTTTTTAATTAAAAATTATATTAATAAAATATATAAATTATTCGAATGGATGTTAATTTTTAAAAGGTTTAAAGCTCAGTTACACTCCTGTACTTTTTTAGAAAGTCTAAGTTAATTTATTTTTAATTTTTTTTATCTAATTTAGCTTAAATTTAATTCAAAAATCAATTTAACTCAAAAATCAAGTTCTTAATTTTTGGATTTAAATTAAGAAAGTAAGAAATTTAATCTCAAAATTAAAAAATTAAATTTTTTAATTTTTTATTTAAATAAAAAAATTAGTCTATAAATTTAAATTTTTGAATTAAATTGAGTTTAAATTGAAATTTCTAAATTAATTTTGATAAAAAATTAAAAATAAATTAAATTAAGTAAGAACTAAATTCAACATTTTACTATTTTAAAATTAGTGAACTAAATAACACACAATTGAATAATAAAACTCAATACAATAATCTCAAACAGTTTAGGGAATAGAGATTGAGTTGAATTATTGGATTGGATGCACCAAGTGTAGTGAAGTATTTTTCTCTATAAAAAAATTTATTTACATTAGAATATTTAATTTAATTTATCTATTTGACCAATAATAAATCAGTATAAATTATGATAGGATTAACTATAATTTTAGCTTAAGTGTTGTTTGTGTAATATCTAGACATCAAGGGTAGGTAACAACACTCTATTTTGATTGATTAGGGGCAATAAAATTGTAGAGGGCCATTCATGCCTTTTATTTGAAAACTATAATTTTATAGAAATTTAATTTAATTAATTTATTATTTTTATTAATATTTATATTTAAAATTTTAAATATATTATTTAGAATAAATAATTTATAAAAAAATTTAATTAAAATTTCACATAATTATACTTATTTTTTAAATTAAAAAAATTAAATCCTTTCATTTCAAATATGAGAATTGATAAAAAAAAATTAATTAAATTAAATTTATTATAATAGGCACGCAAATCTAATGCACACATTATCGCACAATTACATAATATATATATATATATATATAAACAGAGAATTACATAAAAAGAGATAAAAAAAAAATTTTACTATGATGACAAAGAGTAATGCAATCACTCTGAACTCTGAAATCCTAACTTCAGTATGTTTACCGAATCTCTTATAAATCTATTGCAAATGGCAGAACATTGCAATATTTATACCAATCCATAAATCTTTACTACTACTATAAACCTCACTTTTTATACCTTACTTTTTATTCCAATCAGGTTATAAAGCGAAACTTTTGGATCGAATCACAATTCAAATCTACGAAAACATATCTAAGCCACATGAAAATAATATAATTTTTGTAAAGTTTTAAATTTCAAATAGGGGATAGGTAAAAGAATTCAAATTTTCTTTTAATTAAAAAAAAATCATTTTAAAAAAATTGAGCAGGACATTCTTACCTTCTACCAATCATAATCCTCTTGTTTGCAAAATAAAATTTTATAAAATTTTAATTCAATATATTTATTATTTTTTTTTTATTTTTATGTTTGAAACATAAGAAGTAGAAGAATTTTTCTTTTTAATTTTAAAAAATTTATTTTAAAAAAGTAGAAATTATACCAAAAATAGTATAATTATATGAAAATTGAATTAAATTGAAATCGTTCTTACAAATGACTAAAATATAATATAGTATAAAATTTAAAAATTAAATAATTAATTTTTTAAAATTTAAGGACTAAAATATAATATAAGATAAAACTCATGAATCAAATTATAAATTTCCTTTTTTTTTTTTTTTTATAAAACTGACCAGATAAACTCCACTTTTTCTAGCAGACCAGCTTACATACATTTTTTTTTTTAATATAAGCAAAGCAAAGCAAGATTTTATTAAATAGAAAACAAGGGAGAACCAGGTGAGGCTAACCCAGACCCGCAAGCCAAACCCTTACACCCACCTAAATTCTATGCCAAAGAGCCGATAAGAATCCCTTGCAAAAACAGTACAACCAACAAGCAACAGCAAACAAACGCAGGAACAGAAAAGGCAAGCAGAGAGAACACCCCATGGAACACTTAGCCTAAGAACAACCATAGCAAAGCCACCAACATGGCAGCACAAAACCACTGAAAAAAGCAACATCCATCCAAAAAGCAAAATGAGCAACCCAGCAATCCCATAAGGTCTACAAACAGAGCACACTGGCCTTGCATGTCAAGAGAAACCTCTCGCAAAAGAAAAAACCATCTTACTTGCACTTGATCTAGAAGTTTTGATCAGATGATCCTGTTAATCCCATGTTTAATCTCACAAGAATTGCATTTATAAATCACTAGACATTCTTCCTTCATATTTCTTAATTGTCTTTCGGTTTCCTTGTAATATATTTTCAGATTCTGCAACATCAAGATTCTGAAATGAGACAAAAGATTGATCCACTAATAAATACAATAATAAACATTAGAAATCAATACCGAAACTGTATTCTTGTTCATTCTTTCAAATCTAACAGTATTTTTTGGAACTTGCATGCTCTTAACAGTTTGAAAATTGGACTGATAGTATCACTGAATCAAAGTTTCAGAAACTTAAACTTCAAAAGAATAATTAACAAAGAAGAGTCAAATGTGACTAACAAGAAAAGCTCAAACCTTCAAGCAGAGAATTCCTTGTATCAGAATGATGTCATGTTAGGCGTTGGACCCACTTGCCATTAATTTTGATCATTGCAAGGTGAGCAATTTTGGGCCAATCTGCACCTCTGGCTTTCTGGCATCTTCTAGATAGGTGAGGGCAATTGCAAATGCAAAGCTGTTGTAAAGCAGCAAGATTGCGAATCCTATCTGGCAATGAAGTCAATCTGGGGCAATAGGAAATTTTAAGTCTTTGAAGCAATGTGAGGCTGTCAATCCACTCTGGCAAAGCAACCAAATTTTTACATTCTTCAACCTGCAATTCTTGTAGACTAGGGGTGTCTTGAATCCAGATTGGAAGAAAAACCAATTTTGGGATATCACTGAGTTCCAGATAATGAAGCTTTTTAAGGTCTTGCAATTGCATACCATCATCTGAAAGATCAAGCTCCTCACAGCTCCTGATCCTCAGTTCCTCAAGAGCAGTGAGATGTTGAATCCCATTAGATAAAGACTTTAACCCTTCACACCTGTAGATCCTCAGATTTCGGAGAGAAGTCAAGGCCTTGAAACCTTGTCGCGGCAAACTTGATAGTTTAGGGCACTCCTCAATCTTTACATGCTCAAGAGAAGTCAGGTTTGGCAACCATGCCTCTGGCAAAGATTCTAAATCATCAATTCTCACAAGTTGCAGAGACTTTAGTTTAGAAAGAGGAGAAGCAGTGAAGGAATCATGGGGAAGTAAAGAAAGGGAGGTGGAAGATTCTCTGGGGCTCTGTAAAGCTGCCATCATCATCATCATCATGGTGATCCTCATTGTCATCATGGTGAGCAACATCACTCCCTGTTGTTGTAGAAGTTCCTCACTGACTTCATATAGATACAGCTCTTCAAGGTATGGATGCAGCGGGATTGACGTCAAGTTAAAGCAATGGTGAATTTTTAAGCTAGAAAGACAAGGAAAAGAAGGTAATACCACAGGTTGCTGCTCCTGATGCTCGCCAAGTGATGTCGATGCTCTATTACTATTGTTCATCGACTCAACGACTGCTTCTTCCCTCCACCATCTCTTTAAATTAGGCAATTCAACAAGTGAAAGTACTTTTAAGGATGGGAAGAATATTACAGATGATGAGGGCTGCCTGCTGCTATTGTCGATGTACTCAAGATCCATCAACTCTTCAAGACTGAGGAACTTGAGATGGCGGAGTTCTTGTAGAGGCGGCAGATGTTGGCATCGATTACACTTCTTTATTGTAATTTTAACAATGTTTCCAAGCGAGGAGAGCCAAGTTGAGAACGTCACACCTCCATAACCTTCCACATGTAATTCCTTCAGATTTGAGTGTGGCTGCAGGTTTTGCATCAATAATTCATCATGCTCATCCTGACCAGCTCTAGGTGATGTCCCCCAGTTTAGAGTAAGGGATCGAAGGCATCCCTTCCCTTTCAAATTTCCTGCTTTCGACTCCAATGCAACATTCCTAACATTTCCAAGCTTTTCAATATGTAACTCACCTCTCAATTGGTTTAGGCCATCCAACTCATTGATCTTTGAACTATCTGGGGAGCAATCTTTGTTCTCTGCAACAATGAACCTTGGTAATGTTTGAATGGACGTCAACTTTTCCAACCCAGACGGCATGTGAGTCAGCCTAGCACACCCATCAATCATAAGATGTCTAAGGCTTATCAGCTTTCCAAGATCCCTCGGCAGCTGTTGAAGACTTGTACAGTTTGAGAGCAACAACGTTTGCAAATTATGCAGATAGCATATTGAACAAGGAAGGCTTTCCATGTCCAAATTATTAGAAAGATCAAGATATCTCAAATGCTTCAACTTACCAATATTGTAAGTCAACTCCTTAATACACGAGTGATGCAAGTCCAACGCACGTAGGCATTTAAACTTTGAAATCAGAGCATGTGATGCTGATTCATTGGTGAATCCACAGTAATCTGGCAAAAAGAAAGTCCTTGTGCTCTTTGCTTCAAATAAATGCTTTGGAACATCTGGAGAACAAGAGGGATGTCGAAAGGAGATATGATGCACTCGTTCAGAAATATTCCCACTATCAGTTCCTGCAATAACACAATCTGTTCCTGCAACTACCTGTGCAAGATCATGAATAAGATCATGCATCTTAAAGCTTTTAACGTTTCCAAGGTCATCCATTTCTACTTCTTGAAAGAAAGACAATGTCACTAAATCCTTAAAGTATTGATCACCAAGATACTCCAGATACTCATTTCCACTGGTGCAGTGAATATAACCCTGTGCTGTCCACAACTGGATCAATATATCTTTCTGGATCATGAAGTCTTTTGGGAAAATTGAGCAAAAAGCAAAGCACTGTCTTAAAGGGATTGGCAAATGATCATAGCTCAACTTCAGCACTGGTAGAATTTCATTATCATCTAAAGAAGACCTCCAAATTTCAGCATTCTGAATGGCCAACCATTCACTCACTTCTGTTTTTGTTCGCATTGCACATGCCAAACTCTTCACAGCAAGAGGAACTCCTTTGCATCTCCTCACAATTTCCTTTCCAATTGTGATCAGGCTTGAATTCACTCCCTCCTTGTCCTCTCCAAACGTGAGGCGCTCAAACAATGCCCAGCACTCATCTTCTGCTAGACCTTCTAAAATGTAAGGGCAGTTGATGCCTGAGACAAAGGCAACTTTTCTACTGCGAGTAGTCACTAGAATCTTGCTTCCTCGAGCTCCAATCGATAACAGATTCTTCAGACAAACCCATCTCTCATGGCTTTCATCCCATACATCATCCAAGACAAGTAAATATCTCTTCCCCTCCAAGTTTTCCCTGAGGCACAATTGCAATTGGTCCAGCTCCAAGTTTCCCGGATCAATTTTCTTTACAGATTTAATAATACTAGCAACAACCATTCCAGCATCAATTTTTTTATAGACGGAAACCCATATCCTTTTTTCAAAAGAATTGATTACCCGAGTATCATTATACACCAACTGAGCAAGAGTTGTCTTGCCTAACCCACCAATCCCAACAATTGGAACAATAGAAACATTTTCCTGATTGTTTGAACACATCAACAAGTTCAGAATCTCCTCCTTATTCCTATCCCTCCCAATAATTTCTGAGTTTGATAGAAAGGAATGAGTCTGCTCTCTCTGCCTATTTTCCTCTCGCTCAACCACTCTCTCTTTGAAATTGAACTTTGACATATCAGCTGCAATATCATCTACTCTCTCCCTAATATATCTTATCTTTCGAGCCATCTTGAAACGAAATGCAAGTTGATTCGACATGGAAAAGAATTCACTCACCCCTTCTTTGATCTTTAAACCAGTGCTTTGATGCTTCAAAGCTTTTGTTGCAAACCTATCCAACACATCATCAGCTACATAAACAACATCTTTAAGCTTCCTTATCCAGTCTTGCACCAAATAGCTCTTCTCCTGCCTTTGTTCAGCGTCTAGCAGCGCAGCTTTGATGGTGGAGAGTGTGTTTTCAAGCTTCTGCAAGTCCTTTTTCACACCATATGTGGCTCCGATTTCTTTGAAGGTGGAGGAACCCAACTTCGTTAGTATGTTGGTAGCTATACCAAATGGAACTGCTTCTGCCATCTTGGTTTCTCTCTCTTTCTTTTCAAGAATTGAAAGATGAGAAAAGGGGAGTAACAGCAGTAGAGGAGGAGATGATTGAATCAAGAACTCGAGAATAGCTACAGCAGACAACTCCAACGCTAAGGAAGTTGGCAAAGCAACCAGCGAAAGTATTTGAAGATCAATCCTTACAGTTTAGAGAACTTCGGAGAAGTTGTTGAGAAAAGAGATGGAACCTTCACAAAAAAGCTTGGCTAGCCTTTCTTGTGTAAAATTGCGTGTGGAGCCTTCGCTCTTTGTTTTTCCGCTCTCCCTTTGAGAAGTTCAAGGAACTTTGGTTATGCAATGATTGATATCCCATTTTCCTTCAAAAATGGCGACCCTTGTGGCTACGCTCTTCGCTTTTTGTCTCTTTTCATGGAACTTGGTTAATATGCATTTTAAATAAAATTTAATTGAAATAAAATTTAGAATATAACATTTTAAAATTAAAGAGGCAAATAAAATTATTTATTGATAAACTCAATTAAAGTTTAATAAAATTAAAATTAATAATCAAAACAATAAATAAAAATATAAATTAATGAATAACTTTATTAATAAATTTAATTAATATTAATTTTATTAAAAATAAAATAATTTTATTAATAATTAATTATTAATTATTTTAGACATAAAAAGAGAAAAAATAAGAAAAATAATAATTTTTTTTAGATAATGATAAAACAATATTTTTTTTAACTTGCTACCTGCTGTTGTTGGTAAAAGAAATTTTTTAAAATATAATTAAAATTGGAAATTTTTATTATAATAAATTAAAGTTAAAGACTGAAATAAAAAAACTTGTAAGATCAGGAACAATTAATGCGATTACACTACGATAATTGATACCCCATGACAAAGGATAATTGCATTGCAAGGCCCCGAGGCAGCAGTACGAATAACAGCACTAGACCATGGTCCAAATAACAACTGGCCCCTCCAAAATTGTAGAAATAGCCTATAAAAAAGCCCAAAGGCCCTATACAAGACTGACCCTAGGCAAGATGGGTTTACTACCCGACCTAAGGATCTGACAAAATCTTCTTAGCAATGTTGCCCACCATCTTCATCTTGTAGAGTCTTCCAGTAACCAGAGAGCTTGTAGTCGGTGAAGACGCCCAACCTGGGCCAAACAAGGAACTCCAGGCAAACTACTAGAAGACAACCAAAGAAGGGAACCAACAAAGCCCATAAGAACCAATAGCTATGGAAGACAAAAGACTCAGTAGGGCATATTGACAAGGAAGGGGGGTGGTAGAGCGCCAGTCTCTCACCATCATATAGCTTTAAGGTCTAATATCGGATCCATAGCCAACGCAAAGACCCAGAGGTGCCACTACCACTACAAACGAAACCCTTGCATTGAGCTACATAGAAGAAACCTAAGAAGCAAAGCACGCATCTTGAGCTACAAGATAGATCAACCAAGAAAACACCCTCACTATCAGCTCCTGATTTGCAAAAACAACAATCACCACAAAAACCATCAAACACCACACTATTTACACCCCAACCTATCAGTAGTAGGGTGAACACCACCACCTAGGCTAGGAAATTGCTCCCCCTACTCTAAGGGGCTGGGGAACCTCCAACTCTTAGGCAGTCGAAAACAAGAAAAGCTCTCCTGAAACAGGAGAGAAAGGAATTTCCCTCTCTGAAAAAACCTAGAGAGAGACTTATTTATTCAGTAACAATGTTGACAGAGGTTCAAGGAACTCCAGTATATACAATAATTGATAATTTGATATCCCATTTTCATTTCAAAAGGGTGACACTTGTGGCTCTGAAAGTTTTGATTTAAGATCAATATGATCTAATTATTGGCAAAAAAAATTACAAATCTGTCATATTTTTAGTTACAATAAATATTTTTATATTTTTAAATAATTAAAATTTTAAAAATTTAATGAAAAAAAAGGCTGAAAACAGCCACTGACAAAAATTTAAAAATAGAAGAACTGGGAAAAAATTATTCATAACTGATACAATTCAGTGCACACAAGTTCCTAGCTGATGAATCAAGTGAAAAATGCCAGCATTAGGCAGAGTGTTTGTGCACCCAGTAAGCATATGCAGTGAATCATTATCCAAAGTACAATGAAGATAAATCAAGCCAATGCAATGGTGCTACAAAGATCCTCAAATTCTAGCAACACTGTGGTTCACTCATTCAGATTTCTCCAAACTTGAACGCTTTAGCTGCCGGAACACCGGACAGCATCTGTGGTGCCGGATAAACATGACAACCACAAAAGTATTAGCAGCCAGAAACAGTAAGCTTGCTAGCCAAAGCTGTAGGAAAACATTTTTGCCCTTAAATTCAAGCAGATAACCCCAGAACAACCAATGGCTCTGAGCACCAATCCATACAAGCGTGCAACATGTGCCTACCCACCTCAGCTTCATATTGCTCCATGGAAGTATCAATGGCAACAAGCAAAAGAACCAGACAAAGTACTGTGCTGTGATTACCTAA
Source organism: Hevea brasiliensis (assembly GCF_030052815.1). Taxonomy (NCBI): domain Eukaryota; kingdom Viridiplantae; phylum Streptophyta; class Magnoliopsida; order Malpighiales; family Euphorbiaceae; genus Hevea; species Hevea brasiliensis. Next base: position 57,999,754 of record NC_079509.1, on the reverse strand, counting down.
AAAGGGATAGAACCCACACAGTTGTAAACATCAAGTAGGTTATAAAAATTTTCTGGAAACATGATTCCAGAAACCAGAGTTATATATCAAGAGTGGAGGAGTGCATTTTGACTAGTTGTAACAGAAACTTGATTTCTTCCTCAATTTCAATAAAAATAACTATATAAGCAAAAAGGAAAATAAGGGGAAACACATCTCATTTTGCATAATTAGAAACAAGAAAGATCTGAAATTCGATAAAGATGCATTTGAACAATAATAACAAACCTTGTTGAATGCTACAAACGCCACTGTCTGTAGGAAAAAGCAAAATGGAAGATCTGGCGCAAAGCAGAAAATGAGAACCAGCTGCACTACCAGTTGAGGCAGAAATGAGATAAGCTTTTCCACCATTGAAAATTCACGTTCATAATGGAGATATATGTGATAGAAATAGATGGAAAAATTGTGTCTTGGATCTGTACGAGTGAGATGGTAGAGCAGTGCCTCATTTAAGAACTCCCATCTATACAAGTAGAAAAAAAGAGCAGTACAAGAGAGAAAAACAGCTCCTGAAATCAGTCCAAACATAATTCTCTCTCTTGTAAATATCCTTTTCAACACAGTCCATATACCAAATTCCCCAGGTCCTTCTGTATTCTGTGATGTCTTCTGTTGACTGGATTTCCAATTCACAAGAAGAGGCTTCTGACCAGATTGGAAGAAGCATTGATCAAGAACCAAAACAATAGGGAGTGCATAGATTATAGGATAAATTCTGAAATGGACAACTAGTCCATACCAAACTGCAGCTTGGACCACATTACCTATATAACAGAAAAAAGAACAGCATAAAAAGTATTAGATGTATAAAAGAACAAGGGAAGTTGACAGTACCCAAAACAGAGAGAGAAACTCAAAAAACCTGAACCCCTTCAATTTCTAATGGATTTGCTTCAAAGCATATAATTAATTATAGATATTCTTGACTTTGAAAATTCAACAAAGTTCAATTTCAATGTACCAAGCTCAAAAAGAGTTCCAGCCCCTAAAATTTGTTTATTGAAAATTTAAAGCATTTAATTTTTCTTTGTCTTCAAAAATACTAGCCGAGGAAACAATTATCATTTTAGTTGTTGAGGAAAAATATCAAATATTTAGCATGTAATTGTCAAATTAGACAATGAGAGTGAATCACACAAACTAGAGAACATATTATTAATATCTAGGACTAGTAGAGTATTTTCTTTCTTCAAGCATAAATCCATCACACATTCTGAGAGACAGTTCAGACAATTAAGTTTCCTTCAAGTTCAACGCTGCAACAAGAACTTGCTCCTTGAATTTAAAGTTTATGCATATCTTGATGGCAAACTGGCGATATTGCAACCCATTGTAAATGCATCAATAGAAACAATTTAAATTGGTTAACAAGTTGATGTTTTAAAAGAAACCAGCAACATCATCTATTTCAGTATAGGAATATAGAAGTAGAAATATACCATTCATAAGACAGATAATGGTCCACAAAATCATGGCACAAACAATGGGCTCACAGTTCCCACGGGTTCCAATGGTGAAGGTAAATGGATTGAGGAGCCATACCATTACAGAATATAAGCACAGATCCTCAGGCACCTTACGACGCTTCAAAATGTCGTGGATAAACAAGCCCACAAGTAAATCTGCAATATGTGCATATTAATCACAGCTAAGACAAAAAGCAAGTCAATCCAGATAGAAAGAGTTTGCGTACAGTTAAATTATAAACTTCTTTCATGTTTCTATCAAATGAACTGTGGAAATAACAATCAGAGGTGTGGGAAAAAAATCAGAGTTGCTGTAGAACAGAAATTTACTCCGTTATGATTCCACATTATCACCGCTCAGATAGGATAGCCTAAAGACAATGGATTAGTTTAGCAGAAGCTATTTAAGCAAGTTGGTGCTAGTTTTTCTTCAAATTCATTACCAAAGCAATCTGAAATTCAAGGCAAACAAGGATGAGTAAATAATCTAGCATCACATTGGTGTTCCTAAGAATCACTTACTATTAACTCTTAAGCATTGCATCTAAAAGAATGAAGCATTATGCATACAAATTTTAGTATGGCATACAAAGCTGAAAAATTTTACCCGATGCAAAGTATGCGAGGAGATATTTTTGGAGAGTAACGTGTTCTGTACTTGTTTGACATATAGAATTCTATATGTGAAAAACTATTAACACAGATATCCCAACATGGATCCCCAAACAAAGAAGCTATCTATAAAATGAAGAGAAAGGGGGTGAAGGGGGAATTTTACTACATAAAATACCATAAACCAAATCATGCTAGGAAAACAAGCCAAAGTATTAAATAGAAATTTTAAGTTGGAAACTTTACTTACCTAAAGCAGAGAAGAGGAATTTACCCCATGAACGATGAATAATGGAATTGGGTATGAGCAGAAAAGCGAGCAAAGGTGAATACCGGTAAGTACTTCTTTTGTAAGGGGATTCTCCGGAAGCCATTAACGAGGCAGCATCAGAAAAGACAAGGTAATCCACATCTGTATATCTAACTTCCATATGGGTATCTTGCCATTCTCCATAAATTATCAAAATGAGTCGAAAAATTGCTGAGAATAGGAGTAATTGGTTCATGTTTATCCATGCCATAGCTGCTACACTTTGTGAACTCTCCCTTTGGTCTCATAGATATCTCTCTCTCTAAAACAAGTGAAAATGACCAGAAACTTAATGACTGATCTCCATTTTGGCAAATCACAGCGCCGATGGGTCGCCGCTAGAATCCAACTGAAAACGCAATACAACACCGCTGCTCGTGAATCAACGCTTGGATCAGGCGCCTCCGTTGGCAGAGCAGGAGCTGGTGCAGCGCGGTTCTTCGACTTCTTTGTACTCGTAGTCGCCGCAGGTGGAGGAAGAGATTTTGGTCTGATGGCGGAGAGCTCACCAGTTCTATATCATACTATAGGATAGATTACAGATGATAAATATGAACCTGAACCAAACCAAACCGTAAAAAGCCGGTTTTGATCTGATTCTAAATCAATTTTAATTTTGATCAGTTTCGATCCGATTTTGACCTGATTCAAAACCGGACCGTAGCCACCCCTAAGTAGCAGAGTGTTGGGTTTGGAGAGATTGGCCAAGGAAGGTGCAGGACCATGTAAGAGAGAAAAGGCCAAGTTCTGTTTAGTAGAGGCAATTAACGAGGTTAGAGTTGCCAGATGTTGTAAGTGGCGTCGGCAGTGGTGATGGTGGAGGATGGTGGTTATCGATAGAAGCAGTGGTGGGGATTGACGGAAGCAAGAGGGAAGAGCCATCGTGAGTTTAAGGGAGGACTTGCGTTTTGGGGCAGAGAAACAGAGGAATAGAGATTGGGAGGGTAATTTTCTTTCCTCTTACCAAGGCTATAACTCATTGAATAACATTTTCTATTTATCAAGAGGCATTAAACAGTTGAGTTTTAAAAAAATAAAAACATTTTAATTAGGTTTTAGAATTTTTGAGACCAATTATTTAATTTTGAGATTATATAGGGATTTTATAGTAATTTAATATAAATCTTTAAAATTTTACTTATCTATATTATATATAAATATATGAAGAAAAAACATTAAATTTACTTAAATTGTCTTTTATTTTTAAAATTAATTATAATTATATTTTATTATTTAAATTAATTTTAAAATTTATATAAATTTAAAATTTTTAATTTTAAAGTTTATATAAATTTAAAATTTTTAATTCTACTTATACATAACTTCAATTAAATATAAAATTTTATAAAAAAATAATTAATTAAAATAAAAAAATTGATAAATAAAAATAAAAAATATTATTAATTCATCTATAATTTTTTTATTATAATCTATAAAATATATAAATATGAGAGGAAGAATATTTACATTATCAAAAATACCCTTCATGATTTATATTATTTATAATTATATTTTTTTATTATTTAAATTAATAAAAAAATAAATTTAATTAGCTATTAAAAATCAATATATTTAAGAAAAGAGATAAAATTTCAATTCTAATTCAATTATAACTCAAAAGCAATATTAAAATTTTAAATATCAAAATCAATATTTTATAAAAAAAAAAATTACGTAAAGGAGAAATACCCTTCATAATTTATGTTATTTAAAATTATATTTTTTATTATTTAAATTAATAAAAAAATTAAATTTGATTAGCCATTAAAAATTAATATATTATTTAAAGAAAGATTATAATTCAAAAGCAATATTAAGATTTTAAATATCAAAATTAATATTTTATAAGAAAAATAATGTAAAGGAGAAAAAAAATAATTTTTAATAATTCTATTAATACAAATAAATATTAAAAGCAATATTTTATAAAAAAAAACAACGCAAAGAGAAAAAAAAATTTAATTTTCAATAATTTTATTATTGCAAACAATACTCTAATATAAATAAAATTCTTGTAATGAATCATAAGTTAAACAAAAAAAATACTAACTTGATCATCATGGTTTCATATATTAAATTTACAATACATATTTTCATGTTAAATATATAATTAACTAATAATTTAATATTAAAAATCTTATTTATATATAAAAAATTAAATAAAGTCTATTAAATAACAAAAATCACATTAACAAATTAAGATATTAATATTAATTATTAAATTACAGGTAACATAGACTAATAATTTTTTTTTACAACTCATTATTATCGACATTGGTTAGAAACATAACAAACTGCAATCCTCTTTATATAATAATTCATAAAAAAGAAAATTCTATCCAATATAGGCCATTAAATTAGTAGAAAAAAAAGACAATTATCATTTATTATATTATAAAAAATAATTGTAATTAATATGGATCATATAATCAATAAGAATTAATTATTTTAATGTATTAAAGATATCTAATAAATTATGTAATTGCACGAGAATAATAATCTACTTGGAGAAGAATTGCTATTCACATAGCTATAGTTTAGTGTAATATTAATCTATCTCTACATCTATAATTTTATAAATATAAATAATATAGATAGAAGTGGAAAAGGAGAAATAATGGCATAGCCAAAAATACTTATGAACAAACAAAAAACTAATTTTATTTTATTTTAATTGGTTAATAAAAAATAAATTAATCAATATATTTAGTGTAATTCTATAATTATAATTCTAAATTTTTAAATGTTCAAAATTTAATATCATATATTAATGATTTTATATTCGAGGTTCGCAAATTATCTTCCTTCCACGTTAGCTACTATAGCAGGAGGTTAAGCCATGTAATCAAGTGGAATACCAGCATCACCTTATATTTGTAATAAAAATAAATGAGGTTTCTATCTTTTTAACTTACTTCATTTGTTTCAATTTGATCTTAGATCTTATTTGTATGAATTTATAGCTCATATGTTAAATTTTGTTTTAAGATATTTTAACAGAGCAAAGTGAATGAGCGTTATAAGCTCATTTTAGAGCTATCAGTAATGTATGTTGAAATTGTGGTGATTATTTTTTGAGTTTCTTCTATGTATAAACAAAGGATTTGGGGATTTTGTGAATAGTTTGCAATGTAATAATCTCTTATTGGGATAATAACCCCTATCAAGAACTATTATTCTAAAATTAAAGATATTATATAGTTTTCTTATTCATAGTCTAAATGAATAATCAAATAATTATAATAGATGTTTGCATAATATATAATCTGCAAGGGAATATACTATAGCAATGGCGTGGTGTGCAAATTTTCGAGTAAAGATTTATTGAGACTTTAAAACAATGTCAAATAGAAATTCAATATCTATGACGTATGACATACCTAAGTAACCTAAAATCTATATGTCTATCTATTAGAGGAGGAGACAATAAGTGTTGCATGAAAATCCTGAGGTGAATTAAGAGGTAAAAGATGTGCTATATATTACAAATTTTTATTTATTTTCATTTATGCTTTATTAATTATGAAGTAAATCATTTTGTGTTAATATGCCAACTAAATTAACGTGTCATGATTTAGATTAATTTCACCATTAGATTATGCAGCCAAATGATGACATGTTTGCCAATTGCTAAAACAGAGTTTATCTTAACGCATATAAATGGTGACATTTTCTTACAAAATTGCAGAATGTGGGATAAGGTATTATACATGCAAAGCCTTAATTTTGATTTTTTTTTTTTTTCTAGAGCTCCTACTTTATAAAAAATAAATTCCTTGCATAAACCTCACATACAAACGAATGCTTATTGCATGTTTATTCTATTATTAGCTGCATATTTGTGTGTTTATTGACACAATTGAATAACTTATTTTGTTCTCCCTCTTGTTGTCCCCTGTTAAGATCCTCTAAAAGTTTTTATAGTTGTCATTAGGTTCCTTTTGATCACCTTTTTAAAGCTAAATGCCAATGATTAGATTAGACCAATATGCATGCATCTCGCATGACTTTTGATATGCTATCACTTTACAACACTTATCTCTATTGTAGCTTACTGCACTTTATCTTCATCTTTTTTGTGATTTATATCTCTCTCCACTCTATTTATAGGAGAAATAGCAAAAAATTTCATGTGCAAATGGAGCTTTCATGGAGCAATGCCTTGAGCGGCAAAGTTTTTTGCATATAGGCACATGAGGTTGGGGAGTTCTTATATTGATTTCAATTTAGTGCACTACCTTGATTTATAGGATTAATTTGACTACTTAATTCATTTATACTATTGAATATATCATAAGATGAGCCTAATGCAAAAATGACAGATGGAGCATCTTATATAATAAAATTTACGAAGTGACAAACATTTCAATTTCCATGTCCATAAAAGGATGATGATTGAGCTCCAGGAATTTAAGTGATACTTGCATTATTAATCTATTTCTTTTTATATAACTTATTCTCAAACAGAATCACTTATTTATTTGTTCTATATTATTGATTTTTTTATTCTGACGAATGACTATATTAAAGTTATTATTAATATTAAAAATCAATATTATTGTTAATAGTGAGAAAAACATTATTGTTATATATCAACCAAGGTAATTTTAAAAATAAATTAACTATTTATTAAAGACTAATAAATTAAACATATAAAAATTGAAAAAATATAAATCAATTTTAATTAAGTGCCATAGTAATTTAATATTATGAAAATAAATTAAATTTAATCGATTGTATGATAATATTATATAGTAGGTGAAAATTATAGAAAATTATATATATAAAAGTTACAAGTACATACTATGAGTGGAGACAACATGTACCACATGTTTAAAAAATTAGTAATAATAAAATATTAATTTTAAATAATAAAAAACAAAGTATATTTGATGAATTTTTTAATAACCCTATTTCTAATATCACTTTACACTAGAAAGTGAGATTTATTATCCCCTACTAAAAGAAAATTATTGTCTAAGATTTTTTAAAATAATATTTTCCTAATTTTAAAATTTTAAAATTTTTATTACCTAAAAGAAAATGAAAATTGTTGAAGGCATTTAAAAATTGAAAAAACAATCTCAACTCACTAATATGATAGATGAGGAAAAAAATAAAAGTTTTAAAAAATCTTTAAAAATTAGTAAAAATAATAATTAGGTTGAAAAAAATAAGGTTTTTAGAAATTTTAAAAAATTTACAAAAATCTTATTTTAGAAATCACAATCTTATTTGGAAATTATAATTTTATAAAAATTTAATTCAATTAATTTCTTTTTAGTTAATTCTCATATTTAAAATGAAAAACATTTAATTTTTTTTAACTTTTAAAAAAATCATTTTAAAAGAAATAAAAATTAAGTAAGATTGAAAATTTTAATTGAATAAAATAATTAAATATAAAATATAATATAATCACGAATATGTTAACCTTTTAACTACCATGATTGTAATTATGGCATGAAAGGAATCTGAAAATTAGCTTCTAGAATAAAAGAGAAAATATTCTGTTGGCTGAAAAAGAAAAAAACCAACGGCGGAGATGAAACCCAGATGTTAATCAGAAGAAACAGAAAATTTTGGTTTAAAGGCAGGGGGTAATGTTCCACATGGCAATCTCTGCTTCCATCAACTTTAGAATGGCCTATGCATGCCCTCAATGTTACATTCATCCAATGACCCTTTTCTTCTATATATATAACCCTTCTCTACACTCTTCTTCTTCACTTTCATATCATCTTCTTCTTCTTCTTCTTTTGGTTTTAATGGCTGCTTCTGTTGATCCTCTGGTTGTGGGTCGTGTTATTGGTGATGTGATTGATATGTTCGTTCCTAGTGTGAGTATGTCTGTGTATTATGGGTCTAAGCATGTCACTAATGGCTGTGATATTAAGCCTTCTATTGCTGTCACTCCTCCTAAGCTCAGCATTTCTGGTCATCCCGACCACCTCTATACTCTGGTTCGTTTACCACTTTCACTATTTTCCTTTACATGCATGTGTGTTTTACATATGTTGAAATTAATATTATTGTTCATCAACTCAAATTAATTCGTTTAATAAATTGAAAATCAAGAAAATTTCAGTATTATTCAATCAAAATTTATTGATTATATATATAATTATTTATACAATAAAAGCTTGTGAAATGCAAGGTGGCATATGATATCTATAACAACTGTTGATATTCATGTAGGTGATGACAGACCCTGATGCACCAAGCCCTAGTGAACCCAGCATGAGAGAGTGGGTTCATTGGTAAGTATATAAATGGATATATAATTATAATTAATTTTTTAATGCTATTTATATTTATTTTCTATATTTTTATTTCTGATTTCAGGATAGTGGCAGATATACCTGGTGGAACAAATCCTAGTAAAGGTGAGAAATTAAATCATTATCTTGTTTGCTCTAGAGATATTTATAAAAAAAAATAAAGAAAAATATCATAATTTTTTTAATTAATTTTTATGTTGAAATATCTGATACAGAGTTTGTCATGATTATTGTAATCATATTTTTTTTATAAACAAGAAAACAAAACATTATCTGCCACCTTTTGGTGTAAACAAATCAACATGCATGCATGTAATTATTCTTAATATAAAAGACAAAGTAAATAAATGTCATATTCTCTGCCACCCTTTAGTGCAAACAAACAAATCAACATGCATGCATGTAATTATTTTTAATAAAATTGAATTTATTATTATTTTTAAAATATTTTATTAAAATAATATATAAAATAACATAATTATTTATATAAATTTAAGTCAAAATAAATTCATACGTAATTTATTCAATATCCTCTTTGATATAAACATTGCATGCCAATCTTGACCACATTGCGGCCGAATATGGATGAAGCAAGTATCAGCCCCATGACACACTCATCACCTTTTAGATGGTCATGGTCGTTGCTTTGATTTCTGGCCTCACAAGAGGTGTATTTATACAACTCCACTTGGCAAGCTTTTTTGTTCAGATTTATTGAGTTAATTATAATGTTAAAGGGAAGGAGATATTGTCGTACGTGGGTCCTCGTCCACCAGTGGGAATTCACCGCTACATACTGGTGCTTTTCGAGCAAAAGATGGAGCTGGGGATGGCAGAGCAACCGCAATCACGGGCTAATTTCAACACAAGGATGTTTGCTGCACATTTGGACTTGGGACTGCCAGTTGCTACTGTCTACTTCAATGCCCAGAAGGAGCCTGCTAGTCGCAGGCGCTAAATAATTATATATAGGCTTAGTGCTTATAGGCTTGGTGCTTATGGTTAATTTCCATGTTAATAAACTACAAGTCTACTCTAAATTAAGAAGCTTTGCTTAATGTTTTTTTCTTTCCCTAATATAGATATAATATTTAATTGCTATTTTCATGTTCATCTTCTTGTCTATGTGAAGTTTACGCCTGCGCGCATAAATAAATTAATATAGATATAATTAGGCTCAATAAAAATTTAATTTAGTTTGAATTATTTTCTAAACGAAACGTTAAATTTTGCGAACTCACTTATTTAATTTAAATTAATTTTTAAAATAAATTAATAAAAATACTTTTTTCATATTTTTTTTTATAAAAGTTATTATTATATTACTATTATTTATCACAATATAAAAAATTATTCGTCCTTGGAGTCAATGATCTCAACAATGGCGTCACCTTCCTTCCCAATCTTCGCTTTCATCAAGCGGTGAAGTCGTAGCCTCGAAGGGGTCGCATCCTTCACCAGTTCTTTGAAAACAAACCAAGTAATCGTTTATAAAGATTGGTTAAATTAATCATCATTCCTTAATTTAGAGCATTGTAATATAATTATTTTTAAATTTTAATTTATAATATTAAATAATATAAATTTTAATTTCATAAATAATTTTTTTCTTGATTTTATTATAATTAATTTTTTAGTCAAATTGATGCATTAAAAAATTAAAATTATTAAAATATCCTTAAATAAAAATGTATTTTTTCTGCTAGTTCATCTTTCATTTCTTTTTCATTTTCCCATCATTTTCTCTCATTTTTCACCTCCCAAGTGAAGATTTTACCCAAAATCTGACAAAAATTAAATAACTCTTAGAAAAATTATAAATAAAATCACATAAACCTCACTAATCTTTACATCCACGTTAACTTATTAATTTTCCAATCATCTACAATACAAAATCGATTAACTTTACCCGATTTCTTGACCATTGCCTTGCTTGGGAGATGGAGTCACTTTCGCTTTATTGTAATGGGTTTCAGGGGGAAATATCACCTGAAATTGAGAATTGTTCTTGAATTTTGAAGCATATCAGTTTAAGTAATAAACAGAGCTGGGCAACGGTTTGTCATGGACGATTGTCTTGGAGAGCATGAGAGATTGATCCTTGGCCTCATAGTCGTCCTTGCGAATGATACTGTCAAGCTGGCTCTTAAAATCAACGGCAACAAAGCTAGTACCTTTATTGGAAGGTTATTTAAATCAAAATCTTGATTTCGGAGGTGAGAAAATAGAGATAAAATATGGGAACATGAAATAGAAATGAGAAAAAGGGCACAAGGAGAAAATTTTTTTTTCATTTAAGAGTGGGTAAATTCTTCATAAATCAGCTAAATGATCGAAAAATAAGTTATAATAGGTAATGAAGAATTTTTTTTTATTCATTAAATTAAGGCCAATATAGTTTTATATTATTTATTTGCAAGGTTGCCCGCTTTCACCCTATATCTTTGTCCTATGTATTGAGCGTTTGGCTCAGAGTATCAAAATGGCTGCTAATAAGGGTAATTGGAAAGTTGTAAAGATAAGTAGAGGCAGTCCTACTCTCACTCATTTGTTTTTCGTGGACAATCTTATTCTCTTCGCTAAAGCTTCAACTACGCAAGTTTCAGTGATTAAGTCCATTCTTGTAGAGTTTTGTGCTCCATTCGGGGAAATAGTAAATAATGACAAGTCTACGATTTTTTTTTCTCTAGAAATGTGTCTAAAGAAGCCTAGCAGCATCTCTCTGTGAACCTGGATTTCAAGGAAGTGGATACATTAGAACTATTTGGGGGTCCTAGTCATCCATGCAAGAATTTCGAGGAATATTTACTCTCCCCTAGTGGAGAAAGTTGCCAGTAAGCTTAACAAATGGAAATGTCACGACCCGAATTTTGACCTAGACCGGTACTAGAACTTGAGTCAGCATAAGGTCCCCGAAACCCGTAATAAGTCTAATTATTCCTAACCCAATTATGAAGCCCATAAATATAGTCCAATTTCAAGAAATTAAATGAATAAAGTCTTGCTATAATTGAACTATCCAACGGGGAGCACTAACTCACCTGACTTATAAACACAAAATATCACAATCTGGGAAGCTCAACTCACCCTCATAATCCTCAAAGCAAATAAATAATCAAATGCAAGCTCAGCTCTCTCATCTAAAGAAATAACCATCTCATGCATCCATGCATATCCACGTAATAAGTTTACAACATCAAAAAATTAAGTTATTACAATCCCAGATAAGATCAGTACACTACTGGTATATGTAGAGTTTTAGAATATGAATCAAGGAAATAAAAACATAATTAAACTTCTTTTGGTAAACCTGCGAGAAAGAAAGTAGGTTATTCTCAAAGAGCCCACCTGTCACTTGAGGAAAAATAGTTGAACAGGGGTGAGCGTTCGACTAATAGAGTAAAATATTGATTTTAAATATAATTTCTATAATTATCTAGAACAATGCATTGTCTGGATGTGAAATACAGCATAGTCACATAGTATCAAACAATTCAAGCAATATTCGCATGAAAGATAATTTGGAGCACGCACACACACACATGTGTGTCACATCAACATATATCCATATGGAAGCTGATCTCCTATACAGCTCTCTTAATTTCAATATCTACCAGTGAGATCAACTCAAGTCAGATTTTTGCTTAATAATTCAAGTACGGGGTCAGTGAGATCAACTCAAAACTGTACTCACCCCGACTTATCCACATATAAGGATCGGGTCTTAGTGAGTCAAGCTCCAGCCGCAACTACCCGTTCTTCTCATATCCATATCCACACCACGCGCACGTCGACACACGTACACAACTCCAAATTACCTCAAGGCGACATCTACAATAATTTCATTAAATAAATATGCAATACAAGGCGTGCCTAGTATTTAACTATATACATATATTTATAAGTGAATGCATGGGCATACTTTGAATATATAATAATATTGAAATTATAAATAAAATCAATATCTACTCACAGAACATCTGGAGATCACTGAGGCCGCTAAGCAGAGGAAGAAGGTTGACTCGGATCGCCTAAACAATTATATCTATGAATCTATCAATATTAAAATAAAATAATAATTTAAAAGGTCAAAGATATTTTAAATTTATGCTAGAAATTCGATAAAGTTTTCACTACACTTAGGACCTACCCAACTTGCAAAGCAACTCAAACAATACTTCTAAATCCAAGAGCCCCAGGTCCACATCACAATAACATCATATGACCCTTCTTGGGCTCACCAAACCAGACAATTCTCAAGTAAATACAAAATTCAGTTATAAGGTTTAAAATTAATATTTTGTAAAAACCATCCAAACCAACCCCAAAATTCTATAAACATGTCTCACAGTCATTAGCAATGTTATTATACTATTGCAAAGGAAATTATAATTTTTTAGCTATTCACAAATATTTTATAAATTTTATTTTAAACCTAACACTAGGCAAAAAGAGCAATTTAGAGTTCAGATTCACCTACACCAATTCTGACACTTGGAACCCATCCAAGATGTCTGAAAATAGTGAAAAGCACTGTAATATTGACCCACTTCCTAAGTGAGTCTGGTAGCTCGCTTGTCTGGACTGAAAATACAGTCTCAGTGGTCGATAGAATTTTCTCGAAACGAGAACACCTACGCAAAGCTCACAACACTTAGAGTTAGAATATAATTTTTATTTAATTAAATAGACTCATTAAAAACTCAAAAAATCATTGTGAAGTTCGTGTGATCCATCAAATTTTTGGTGTCGGAAAAATTTCAAAATGGTGTCCTTGCAATGCTCTCGCTGAGTGAAGCGTGTTGGTGGTCTTGGAATCTCAATGGGGTTCATGGTTTGGGAGAAAATCTAGCCCAAAAGTTGAAATGAGCTAAAATTTCTCGGGCTTGATTCGCATAAACCGCCTGATGAAAATTAACGAAATAGGTGTCTATGAAAAACTCTCGAAGAGTAAAACACGAAGGAAACTGAACCTGGTCCAATCGATGGCTAGATTGGGCAAAACTGGCTCGAGAAGCGGAAATGGAGCGGTTTGAAGGGGGAACTTTAGAGTGATTTTCCAGTGGGCAGGAGGGGCGACGCCAGCAAGGGAGGGTGGCCGAAGGTGCGCTGGCGTGTGAGGGAAGCTCGGGGAGGGTTGGCTGGTGGTGGGGAATAGAGGAGAGAGAGGAAAAGAAGAAAGAAGATAGAAGGGTGACGTGCGCGGGAGAAGAAAGGGGAAGAAAAAGAAGGCCGGTCTGATTTTACTGGTCCGATCCGATCCAGTTTAATTCAATTGGTTCGATTGAAGGTACTCAAAGTTTGATTTTTACTCTGCCTTGGGACCCAAAACGAGACCCAAAGATTTCAAAAAATTTATAGAAAACTCAAAAAAATTTGTGGAGTCCAAATATATTTTTAGATTTGTTACATGTTTTTTAAATTAATTTTTAAAAATCATTAAAATTTATTGTCTTGAAAAATAAAAACCAAATTTTGAAAACAAAAAAAAATTCAAATTAAATACAATAATATTTAATACATTAAAATATCATAATTTACCTATAAAATAATTATTTAAAAATTTGGGGTGTTACAAGAAAGGGAAGCTACTTTCTTTTGCAGTATGGGTAACTCTTGCAAAGGTTGTACTAAGCACTATTCTTGTTTGTACCACGAATTATGCATGGATTCTGAGTTTCACATATTTGGAGATAGAACAGTTAATCAGGAATTTTATCTGGAGCAGCTTCGCTATGAGATCAAAGGTTTCGTTGGTTAGATGTGATGTGGTATGTTCTACTAAATCCATTGGAAGTCTAGGATTTCACAAATTAAAATTGTTTAACAAAGCTTTTGTGATGAAATTGGCTTTTAACATCTTTTTTGGGTAAGAAAGCTTATGGACTTTCATGGAAAATATGCACAAAATTTGCTGGGCCTATCCTCCTTTCTCCCGGTTCATAGAGGTTCACATGTGTGGAGAGCCATTGCTACAGTATGGCCCCTAGTCTTTCATAATGTTCGCTGGTTAATAAGGAGAGGAAACATGGTGCACTTCTAGATTGATAAATGGGTTCCAGGTCTACCTCCTTTGTGGGAGCTCATCTTGGATGGTGTATCTTTGGATCAACTTCCTCTTCAGATGGTCTTGTTAATCAGTTTATAGACTCTAATGGGTTCTAAAATTTATCCCTTAGAAGTCAATTTCTAGACCAAGACACAATTGTTAAGATTGTTGCTATCCTGCCTCCCATTCGGAAGTGATTTGTGATTCTTTGGTCTAGATCCCTTCAAAGGACGGTAAGCTTAGTGTGAAATCCTCTATTGCTTTGGTGGAACCTTGCAACGCCCCTAGAGATAATTCTCTGTGGGAGCTTATATGGTCTTAGGAAGGGCCTGAATGCATTAAATTATTTTTATGGTTAGCTTACCAAGGCAAGATCCTTACCAACATGCAACGTCGGTCTAGGGGGCTTATCCAGGATGCTAGTTGCTTTTCTTGTGTTGATCTAGATGAAGATGTTATACACACTCTCCATGATTGTCCTAGTGTGAAACTCGTCTAGATGGGGCTTATTGAAAATTAAAAGTGGATTGCTTTTTCTCAGGAGCTGTTTGGATTGGTTTCACTTTAATTTCACAACAAGGTTGATAGGTCGAACTATAATTGGAAAACTATTTTTGGGTTTGCTTTGTGGATGATATGGAAGTGGAGAAATGCTAACATCTTTTTAGGAGTTGACCTTTCCATAAATTCTATCTCTTTAATCATTTCTAAAGTTCAGGAGTGTACAAATATCAGGGGGACGGGTGCTCTTGACTTTTTTCCTAAAGTTCAGTAAGAAGTGCTAATCCAATGGTTTTCCAGTTGGATCGGGTCCTAGTGAGTCAAACTCCAGCCACGACTACCCATCCTTCCCATATCCATATTCGCACCACACACACGCCGACACATGCACATAACTCCAAATTACCTCAAGATGGCATCTACAATAATTTTATCAAATAAATATGTAATACAAGGCGTGCCTAGTATTTAACTATATACATATATTTATAAGTGAATGCATGGGTATGCCTTGAATATATAATAATATTAAAATTATAAATAAAATCAATATTTACTTACAGAACAATCAGAGATCACTGAGGCCGCTAAGCGGAGGAAGAAGGTTGACTTGAATCACCTAAACAATTATATCCATGAATCCATCAATATTAAAACAAAATAATAATTTAAAAGGGTCAAAGACATCCTAAATTTATGCTGAAAATTAGCCAGAGTTTTCACTACACCTAGGACCTACCCAAGTTGCAAAACAACTCAAATAATACTTCTAAATCCAAAGGCTTCAGACCCACACTACAACAACATCATACGGCCCCTCTTAAGCTCGCCAAACCAGACAATTCTCAAATAACTATATAATTCAGTTATAAGGCTTAAAACTAATATTTTGTAAAAACCATCCAAACCAACCCCAAAATTCTATAAACATGCCTCATAGTCTTTAGTAATGTGTTATTATACTATTGCAAAAGGAAATACAATTTTCTGGCTACTCATGAATATTTTATAAATTTTATTCTAAACCTAGCATTAGGCAAAAAGAGTAATTTGCAGTTCGAATTTACCTACGTCAATTCTAACACCTGAAACGCGTCTGGGATGTCTGAAAATGGCAAAAAGCATTGTAATATTGACCCACTTTCAAAGTGAGTCTGGCAGCCCGTCTGTCCAACCTAAAAATGCAGTCTCGGTCACTAGTGGAATTTTCTCGAAACGAGAATACTAACTCAAAGTCCATAATACTAAGAGTTAGAATATAATTTTTATTTAATTAAACAAACTCATTAAAGACCCAAAAAGTCACTACAAAATTCATGGGATCCATCGGATTTTCGGTGTCAGAAAAAATTTTCAAATGGTGTCCTTGCGAAGCTCTCGCCGAGTGGAGCATGTTGGTGATTTCAGAATCTCAATGGGGTTCATGGTTTGGGAGAAATCTAGCTCAAAAGTCGAAATGAGGTAAAATTTCTCGGGCTTGATTTGCACAAACCGCCCGATAAAATTTGACAAAATAAGTGTCTATGAAAAGTTCTCGAAGAGTAAAACACAAGGAAACTGAACTTGATCCTATCGGTGGCCGGATTGGGAGAAATTGACCCAAGAAACTAAAATGGCGCAGTTTTGAAGGGGGAACTTTGGAGCAATTTTTCGGCAGGCTAGAGGGGCGGCGCCAACAGGGGAGGGTGGCAAGAGGTGTGCCAGCGTGTGGGGAAGGCCAGGGGAGTGTTGGCCGGTGGTGGGGAAAGGAGGAGAGCGAGGAAAAGAAGAGAGAAGAGAGAAGAGAGAAGAAAGAAGGGTGATGCACTCAGGAGAAGAAAAAAAAGGCTGGTCTGATTTGATTGGTTCAATCTAGTCCAATTCGATTTGACTGATTCAATTTAAGGTACTCAAAATTTGATTTTGCTCTGCTTTGGGACCCACAAAGAGGCCCAAAAATTTTAAATAATTTACTGTTGTCCCAAAATAGTCCAAGAGGGGGGTGAATTGGACTTTAATAATTTTTCGGCCCTTGCTTATAGCCTAATGAAAAATTGTGGCTTTGTTCAACTATGTGCTTCTCTATATAAAAAGAAAGTAATATGTGCTTCAACAATGTGTTCCTAAGTTGCAATTCAATTCTCAATCAATGTATATAGCAATATCTAACAAAGCATTCATCAACCAATTTTCTCAAGTCACTCAATATATCCACAAATTTATCAACTCAATCTATTTAACCAACATTCAATATCATGTATATGAGAACAATATTTAAATTGCACAAATGTAAAGAGGTAAAGGTTAGAGAGATCAAACACAATGATTTTTATAGTGGTTCGGCTTAACTAGCCTACATCCACTCTCTCAAAGAACCCTCTTTGAGTCTTCTCTCTACTATTTGCTCTTTTGAAGGCAAGAGACCAAAAGCCCTTTACAATTTCTCAACACCAAGCTTTAACCAAGGTAGCTTGACACCTTCACAAGTGCTATCTCAAGCACTCACACTCCCAAGCTTCAATAGGTGCTTGTACAACCTCTCTTAAATGCAATTCAATATTTCAACGCTCACTCTTACTCAATACAAATCAAACTATAAAGAAGAGATGAGTTGATTTGCCAATGGAAGCTCAAAATCTTTAAAGCTCTTGAATGAAAGCAATAAATGAAAAATCAATGTTGGAGTTCAAATGTAAGCTTTCATTAAGTGTAAATGAAGTGAAGAAGGTGTATTTATAGTCCCAAATCATTTTAGACCGTTTGAAACCCTTTTGGAACGTTATACACACTGCCCAAGACAAAATAGCCGTTATTTTGTCCTTTTGTGCGAAGTTGAGCAGCTCTGATAAATTAGCAAACTAATGAAATTTTAGGAGCAGTCAGCAAACTGGTTAGCAAACTAATTTTTTTAGCAAACACATTAGCAAACCGAAAATTTTAGCAAACCAGTTAGGAAACTAAGTCAACAGCTGCATGTCTCAACTTGCAATGTAAAATGATTTAGACCTTTAAAAAATGTTTCAATAGTTGTGTTCAAGGTCATGATGAGAAAAAGTAATCAGAAAATAAATTTTCAAATTTGAGCTCCATATGACTAAATTTTCATCTATTCTTTTTCACAAAAAAACCTAAGACTCTAACACTATGCTTTTCATACCTTTTCTTTGAGTCTTGGCTTCCATAGTCTTTTTCTCATTTTGGATTTGTCTTGGAATGCCTTTGAGTATCTTTTCTTCTTAGATGCAACTTCAAAGGTTCTTTATGCATAAGACAAAGAATCTACACATCACTTTAAGGTTAGGTTAGATAGATTCTCTTTGAGTTTTGTTATCATCAAAATCAATGCTCATTTTGAGCTACACGGGGTCAACAATCTCCCCCTTTTTGATGATGACGACAAAACTCAACTGAATCAATCAGTCAAAAATAAAAGTGTGTGAGAATTTATGTGAGTATGTAAATCCAAGTATAGTATACCGAAAATGCTCCCCCTAAATATATGCACATAATATCCAAGAAATCCATTTTCTGTACATAAGCTCCCCCTGAAATTATGCTATAAAACATATTCACTCTTCACAAGTATCAATCACAAGTATAAACATATATCCAGCACACAAGTATCATCACATATATATATCACCACACTTCACAAGTACATATATCAACACATTTCCATATTTTCATGGTCATCAACACATATTCACATATCCATAACCATTCTCCCCCTTTTTGTCATCAATCAAAAAGGAAACAGGAGAAAGTACCCAAAAAGAATCATGTGAGCCAAAATGTAAATGCAGTAAGATAGACAGTAGCAAACTAAAAACCAATATCAGCAAACAGACTAGTAAACTAAATATGCAATCAGTAAACTAAAAATCCAGATGAGATGCTATTTAAGTCTTTTACTCCTGCGAGTGGATTTTGAAGGCACCATTTTCTTCCTAGGCAGTTTAATAACAGGGGCCGGAGGTGCTTGGTCAGCCACTTGATCATCTTTCTCGGCCTCATCATCTTCAGAAGGTGGTTCAAGAGCGGCTAACGTCTGATAGGGATTGGACATGGTGGACTTGTACCTTTTCTTACCTTTCTTGGCTGCAGGGACAGCAGCTGCAGATAGCTGAGTTTGAGCACTAGCTGGGTGGTCTTTGAAAGAAGGTTCTGGTCTTTGTGTAGGGACAAAGCGATCTCAAGCTAGTGGAGCGGTGGAGGTTCAACAACTTGTTGATTCTAGAACCTTTTCACCTTCCTTTGGTAACTCACTTTCAGCTTCTACAACCTTGTTACCATCAAGTTCGATGGTACATCAGTGTAGGACCAATCTCAGGTTCAAGGACCTGGTCACTAGCATGCTCATCATGGGTATCCACTACAGGTTCAAGTTCAGCTTCAGCAACTTGACCACTTTCACATGCCATATCAGCAGGAGACTCTTCAACTTTGTTGCTTTCTCCCTTATCAGTGAAACACAGTAGCGACCTCAACTTTAGTTGGAGCTCCAATTTCCTTGGCCTTTGAAGAGCCATAATCGCTTCTTTAACTCCTCATTTTGAGTGAGCAGTGACTCACTTTATAGTCAACCACATCCACAAATTTTTACGAGAATGTCAAGGGACTGATTTGTTGAACTAAAATGTTCATTAACAGTAGCTTTTACCCCTTGAATTTCATTCAAAACTTCACTAGCAGAACCAGAATCAACTTTAGTAGAGGAGGAACCACCCTTTTCAAATCTTGTCTTTCTCCCATCAGTGTCTGAATGTATTTCTCTAAGCACTATCAAGTCAGCCCTAGAGCTTTCCTTAGTGACATTCACCTTGAGCTCTTTAAACACAGATTAACAAATGTGCATAAGCGATTTTCCAATCCCATAGGCTTTGCACATGTTTTTGAAAATTAAGTAAGCTTAATTCAACCTAACTTTATTCACAATGTGCCACATAATACACATGTCCAAGTGACTCGGATAGCCATAAGCTGCGGATTTGGATGAACACATAGTTCACCATCTGTGAATAATTTTGATATCTTTGGAGGGCTTTGGTACTGGTGGATTTCTCATTTTTGGCGGTGTTAGCGAGAACACCTCATTTTCAAACTCAACAGTTGAATCACGCTACTCTAGCAACATCCTTATGTGTGGAAATTCTATTTCCATCATTAGGCAATTTTAAAGCCGTGGCTATCAGTTCAACAGAAACACTATATGTATTTGTATTCAAAATTACTTCAAATCGATCCTCATCATCAACAGTTCGCATGGTTTTATAAAACTCTTGGACAAGCCTAGGGTAGTACTCATTCGCACATTCACATACATCCAACCATCCTTGAAACTCAAAAAGCTCTTTAAATTGAAAGTTTACCTGATTAAAGTTCTCCCATTTGATGAATTTGCAATCCAACAGTGCTTTATCCACTGAACCCGAAAGTTTTTCGATACCCATTTTTCTTTTGGCACCCATCCCTTGCTTCTGTACTGTCTTTTTCATTTCTGGCGTCGATTTAGGGGATTCGACACCCTTGGACGAGTGAGAAGACTCACTAGCTGATTTTGATTTCGGCACGTTTTGCTTTCCTCTCATTTTCTTCCGCAATGCCGCGACAGGAACATCGTCGGAGGCTGACGAGGAAGATGAAGCAGCTGCAACAACAGGGGATTTTCGTTTGGTGCGAGCCATTGAAACAAAAATGAAGTTGGGTAATGGTGGTTCGGTGAGTGAAGAGAGGAAGAGGAAAGGAAACTTGAGATTTTTGGTGAGTTAGGGTATGTTTCGCCGGATAGAGGTATCGGGTATGGTTTGGGAGGTATCGGAAATCGAAACAGAGGAGAGAGAGAAAGCGTGGAGGTTTCGTGTGGCAGAGGGTTTAAGTCCTCTTGAGTCCCGCGCTTTTCATTTTCACTGTACTTTCAACTGAACCAGTTTTCTTACTTTTTATTTTATTTTATTTTTATATTTCAAACAAATTTATCTGTCTCTATATGCACACATAAACATTTCTACATGTCTGACACAATACTGAGAATGTGATATCAAATGTGAAAAGATAAATGCATTGCTGGACATGCAGAAAAATTTCAAGAACAATCACCTTTCGGTTTGAAATTTGAACAGTATAAGATATAGCAAACTAATTTTAGTCACGCAAAATTAGCATACAACTTAGTAAACTAAGTTCACGAGTACACAAACAAGTTAGCTAATATTCTTTAAAGATTTCTTAGCAAACCTTATATCGCAGCAGATCACTCACATATTTAACAAAGTGTAAAACATGAAATTATTATAAATTGGATTTCAAACAACTAGTTCACACATACCAATTTCCCTTCTAATTCTGCAAAATGTTTCTTCATTAAGAGGTTTTGTAAAAATGTCAGCAAGTTGATTCTCAGAGGCAACAAACTCGATTTTGATATTTCCATTTTGAACATGATCTCTAATAAAATGATGTCTGATCTCAATGTGTTTAGTTCTTGAATGTTGGACTGGATTTTTGACCAAGTTTATGGCACTTGTGTTGTCACACCTAATTGGAACAAGATTATATTTTAAACCAAAATCTTCCAATTGTTGTTTCATCCATAAAATTTGAGCAACACAACTACCAGCAGCTATATATTCTGCCTCAGCTGTAGATAAAGCTACTGAAGTTTGTTTCTTACTGTGCCAAGAAACTAGTGCAAGACCAAGAAATTGACAAGTACCTGAAGTACTTTTTCTGTCCAGTCTACTTCCAGCAAAATCAGAGTCACTATAGCCAACAAGATTAAATGATTCGCATTTTGGATACCATAAACCAATTGATTGTGAGCCTATGAGATATCTAAAAATCCTTTTAACTGCACTTAGATGGGATTCTTTTGGACATGATTGAAATCTTGCACACAAGCAAACACTAAAGTGTATGTCTGGCCTAGATGCAGTAAGATACAAAAGAGAGCCAATCATACCTCTATAAAGCTTGGTATCTACTTCTTTACCTTTTTCATCACTGTCCATTTTAATTGTTGAATTCATAGGAGTGCTCATGCTCTTCAAATTTTCCATCTTAAATTTCTTTAGCATATCCTTGATGTACTTTGATTGATTTATGAAGATGCCATCTTTCATTTGTTTAATTTGAAGTCCAAGGAAGAATGTGAGCTCACCCATCATACTCATCTCAAATTCATTCTGCATAATCTTAGAAAATTTCTTGCAAAGAGATTCGTTAGTAGCACCAAAAATTATATCATCAACATAAATTTGCACAATGAGCATATCATTATGATGCTTCTTAACAAAAAGTGTTGTATCCACTTTGCCTCTTTGAAAATCATTTTGTAAAAGAAATTTACTAAGCCTTTCATACCATGCTCTAGGAGCTTGCTTTAAACCATATAAGGCTTTAGTAAGTTTATAAACATGATTTGGATGCTCATGATTTTCAAAGCCTGGAGGTTGTGCAACATACACTTCCTCATCTATATAACCATTTAAAAATGTACTCTTGACATCCATTTGATAAAGCATAAAGTCCTTGAAACATGCAAAGGCACACAACATTCTAATAGCTTCAATTCTAGCAACCGGAGCAAAGGTTTCATCAAAATCAATCCCTTCCTCTTGGTTGTAGCCTTGAGCCACTAGTCTAGCTTTGTTCCTAACAACATTGCCTTTTTCATCCATTTTGTTTCTAAAAACCCATTTAGTGCCAATAATTGAATGATCTTTTGGTCTAGACACTAAATTCCAAACTTTATTTCTCTCAAATTGATTTAGTTCTTCTTGCATAGCAAGAATCCAACTTTCATCATTTTGAGCATCTTCAAAACATTTAGGTTCAATTTGTGAAACAAAAGCAACATTACCAAAATATCTTCTCAATTGTGCTCTAGTCATCATCCTCTGAGATGGATCATCAATAATGTCTTCTTGAGGATGGTTTCTATGGAATCTCCATTCTTTAGGTAAATCTTCATGTTGGGGCTCATTTATTTGTAATTCCTTCAAATTTGGCATTTCTTCATTAATTTGATCTTCATTGGCATTATGGACATCTATTGTAGTTTCTCCTTGAGTTTCCTCATCTTTGTCATCAACTTGTTCCATTTCTTGACTTGATATTATATTTTCTTTTTCAAAAACCTGCTCAATATTATCATCACAAGCATTTTTCCTTCTAATAGAAGGGTTAGTCTCATCAAACAAAACATGAATAATTTCCTCAATAACCAAAGTTCTTCTATTGAACACTCTATAGGCTTTACTTTTTGTTGAATACCCAAGAAAGATTCCTTCATCGGATTTAGCATCAAATTTCTTTAAGTTATCCTTCTTGTTATTTAAAATATAGCACTTACAACCGAATGCTTTGAAATATGAGATACTTGGTTTTCTTCCTTTCCAAAGCTCATAGGGAGTCTTTTTCAAAATTGGTCTAATCAAAACTCTATTCAACACATAGCAAGATGTATTAACACCTTCAGCCCAAAAGTACTTTGGCAAATTATTTTCACTCAACATATTTCTAGTCATTTCTTGCAAAGTCCTATTTTTCCTTTCTACTACCCCATTTTGTTGTGGTGTTCTAGGAGCTGAAAAATTATGATTGATTCCATATTTATTACAATATTTCTCAAACAAATGATTTTCAAATTCAGTTCCATGGTCACTTCTTATAGATGAGATGCAAAAGCCTTTTTCATTTTGAACCATTTTACTAAACGAGGTGAATTTTTCAAAAGTTTCATCTTTGTGAGCAAGGAAAAATGTCCATGTATATCTTGAATAGTCATCAACAATAACTAAAGCATATGATTTTCCACCAAGACTAGTAGGAGTTACAGGTCCAAACAAATCAAGATGAAGCAATTCTAATGGCCTAGTGGTAGACACAATATTCTTAGATTTAAAAGATGCTCTAGTATGCTTTCCTAGTGCACATGCTCTACATTGAAATTCATTTTCATAATTAATCTTAGGAAGACCATTAACAAGTTCCTTCTTAGACAATTTTGAAAGTGTATGCATGCTTGCATGACCTAGTCTTCTATGCCACAAATAACTTGAGTTATCAAGAGATACTAGACATGTACCATGATTAGTTTCAAAATTTTTCATGTCAAGCAAGTAAACATTATTGGATCTATTTGCAATGAACAATGTGTCATTTTCTAAGTTATTGATTGTACATAGGGAAGAAGTAAATTTTACCTCAAAACCTTTATCACAAAGTTGGCTCACACTTAGCAAGTTGTATTTCAGTCCTTCAACGAGCGACACATCTTCAATACAAGGTTTGGTTCCAATTGTGCCATTTCCAATTATTTTTCCTTTTCCTTTATCTCCAAATTTTACATATCCTCCATCTTTCATTGCAATTTCTGAAAACTTGTCCTTTTCACCAGTCATGTGCTTTGAACAACCACTATCTATATACCATTTATCACTTTCCTTCATCCCTTTGCAACAAACCTGAAATTTAATCATTTAGCTTTAGGTACCCAAGCAACTTTGGGTCCTTGGAGGTTAGTGACCTTAGGTAAGGTTCCCTTTGGTACCCATACCTTTTTCACCTTAAAATGACCTTTCCTAAGTGCACAAGAGCTAATCATATGACCTTTTTTATTGCAATAATAACATGTAACATTAAGCAAGGAAGTTGTAGATGCTTTAAAGAAATGATTCTTATATTTGTCATAGTTCATGAAGCCATCAAAACCAATTCCATATTTTTCACTCGAAATTCTTTGGTTTCCAACAAGTACATCTAGAGTTTCTTTTCCTTTTGTAAATTTTGCCAAATCATTTGTCAAAGACTCTACTTTAGTTTCAAGAACTCTATTTTTCTCAATGAGCATTTCACAAGCATCTTTTGAGATTTTCAACTCTAAATCTAGTTCTTTAAACATGGCAATTTGTCCTTTGTAAAATTCATTTTCTTTATACACATTGGACATGGCAATATTTTGTGATCTCAATGATTCAATCTCTAAATTCATTTTAGTGCACTTTCTCTTATAATTTCTATACTCATCATATACTCTAGCAAATTCAAGTTTAAGTTCTTCTACATTAGGAGATTCATAAGAATTTACCTCATTGTCGCTTTCTTCTTCTTTTTGTGAGCTCTCGACTTTCTCTTCAAGTGCCATCATACAAAGAAGAGCAGCCTCTTTGTCACTTGATTCATCATTTGAAGATTCTTCACTGTTGCTCCATACTACTTTCATAGCTTTCTTGCTCCTATCTTCTTTTCCTTTCTTCTTTTTGAGCAATGGACATTTGGGCTTGATATGTCCAGGTTTGTGACACTCATAACATACAATTTCTTCTTTTGAATCTCTGAAGTGTTTATCCTTGGGAGTATACTTTTTCAAGAATTTCTTGTATTTGCTTCCTCCTTTCTTGAAAGCTCTTTTAAATTTTCTTGCAAGCACAGCCATTTCATCATCATCATCACTGGAAGCACTTGAGTTGTCACTAGAGTCAACTTTGAATGCAACTCCTTTCTTCTTATCTTCATCCTTGTTTAACTTGAGAGCAATGCTTTTCTTCTTCTTTTGCTCATTTTCAACTTCATCTTTCTTGTATACCATTTCATGTGCAATGAGAGAGCCAATGAGTTCATCATAGGTGAATGTTTTGAAATCTTTGGTATCTTGGATAACTGTTGTCTTTGCTTCCCAAGACTTTGGAAGTGATCTAAGAATTTTCTTCACAAGTTCAGCTTCCTCAAATCTTTTACCAAGTGCTTTGAGAAGATTTACAAGATCAGTAAACCTTGTACTCATATCCGCAATTGATTCTCCTGGCCTCATTTCAAACAACTCATAATCTCGAATCAGAAGGTTTGCTTTGGACTCTTTAATAACATCAGTTCCTTCATAAGTCACTTCAAGCTTATCCCAAATTTCCTTAGCAGATTGACATCCTGAAACACGATTGTATTCATTTAGGTCAAGTGAGCAATGCAAAATATTAATAGCTTTAGCATTTATAGAGATTTTCTTCCAATCATTGTCATCATATTCATCTTCATGTTTTGGAACTTTTGTAGTTCCAGTACCATTCTTTTGAGGAACATGTGGACCATTTTTAATAATTCTCCATGCATCAATATCTACAGATTGTATGAAATTTCTCATTCTTACTTTCCAAAATGAATAATTAGTGCCATTGAAAAGTGGTGGTCTAGTGATTGAGTAGCCTTCAACTAAAGGTGCAGGTATACCGGCAGTATTACTAGATGAACTAGCCATTATGGATCACTCTAAGGTTGTAATACCCTAAGCAAGAGAGTCGAGCTCTGATACCAATTTGTTGTCCCAAAATAGTCCAAGAGGGGGGTGAATTGGACTTTAACAATTTTTCGGCCCTTGCTTATAGCCTAATGAAAAATTGTGGCTTTGTTCAACTATGTGCTTCTCTATATAAAAAGAAAGTAATATGTGCTTCAACAATGTGTTCCTAAGTTGCAATTCAATTCTCAATCAATGTATATGGCAATATCTAACAAAGCATTCATCAACCAATTTTCTCAAGTCACTCAATATATCCACAAATTTATCAACTCAATCTATTTAACCAACATTCAATATCATGTATATGAGAACAATATTTAAATTGCACAAATGTAAAGAGGTAAAGGTTAGAGAGATCAAACACAATGATTTTTATAGTGGTTCGGCTTAACTAGCCTACATCCACTCTCTCAAAGAACCCTCTTTGAGTCTTCTCTCTACTATTTGCTCTTTTGAAGGCAAGAGACCAAAAGCCCTTACAATTTCTCAACACCAAGCTTTAACCAAGGTAGCTTGACACCTTCACAAGTGCTATCTCAAGCACTCACACTCCCAAGCTTCAATAGGTGCTTGTACAACCTCTCTTAAATGCAATTCAATATTTCAACACTCACTCTTACTCAATACAAATCAAACTATAAAGAAGAGATGAGTTGATTTGCCAATGGAAGCTCAAAATCTTTAAAGCTCTTGAATGAAAGCAATAAATGAAAAATCAATGTTGGAGTTCAAATGTAAGCTTTCATTAAGTGTAAATGAAGTGAAGAAGGTGTATTTATAGTCCCAAATCATTTTAGACCGTTTGAAACCCTTTTGGAACGTTATACACACTGCCCAAGACAAAATAGCCGTTATTTTGTCCTTTTGTGCGAAGTTGAGCAGCTCTGATAAATTAGCAAACTAATGAAATTTTAGGAGCAGTCAGCAAACTGGTTAGTAAACTAATGTTTTTAGCAAACACATTAGCAAACCGAAAATTTTAGCAAACCAGTTAGGAAACTAAGTCAACAGCTGCATGTCTCAACTTGCAATGTAAAATGATTTAGACCTTTAAAAAATGTTTCAATAGTTGTGTTCAAGGTCATGATGAGAAAAAGTAATCAGAAAATAAATTTTCAAATTTGAGCTCCATATGACTAAATTCTCATCTATTCTTTTTCACAAAAAGACCTAAGACTCTAACACTATGCTTTTCATACCTTTTCTTTGAGTCTTGGCTTCCATAGTCTTTTTCTCATTTTGGATTTGTCTTGGAATGCCTTTGAGTATCTTTTCTTCTTAGATGCAACTTCAAAGGTTCTTTATGCATAAGACAAAGAATCTACACATCACTTTAAGGTTAGGTTAGATAGATTCTCTTTGAGTTTTGTTATCATCAAAATCAATGCTCATTTTGAGCTACACGGGGTCAACATTTACAAAAAATTCAAAAAAAATTTGTGGAGTTTAAATATATTTTTAGATTTGATACATAATCTCTAAATTAATTTTTAAAAATCATTAAAATTTATTACCTTGAAAAATAAAAATCCAATTTTAAAAACCCAAAAAATTCAAATTAAATACCAGATTATTTAATACATTAAAATATCATAATTTATCCATAAAATAATTATTTAAAAATTATGTGTGTTACAGGAAAGGGAAGTTGCTTTCTTTTGCAATACGGGTAACTCTTGCGAAGCTTGTACTAAGCACCATTCTTGTTTGTACCATGAATTCTGCATGGATTCTGAGTTCCACATATTTTGAGATAGAACAGATAATCAGGAATTTTATCTAGAGCAGCTTCACTGTGAGATCAAAGGTTTCGTTGGTTAGATGTGATGTAGTATGTTCTCCTAAATCCATTGGAAGTCTGGGATTTCACAAATTAAAATTTGTTAACAATGCTTTTGTGATGAAATTGGCTTTTAACATCTTTTATGGGCAAGAGAGCTTATGGACAAAGGCTTTTCATGGTAAATATGCACAGAATTTGCTGGGCCTATCGTCTTTTCTCCCGGTTCATAGGTTCACATGCATGGAGAGCCATTGCTGCAGTATGGCCCCAAGTCTTTCATAATGTTCGCTGGCTAATAAGAAGAGGAAACATGGTGCACTTCTGGATTGATAAATGGGTTCCAGGTGTACCTCCTTTATCTTCGATGGTGTATCTTTGGATGAACTTCCTCTTCATGATGGTCTTGTTAATCAGTTTACAGACTATAATGGGTTCTGAAATTTATCCCTTATAAGTCAATTTCTAGACCAAGACACAATTGTTAAGATTGTCGCTATCCCTCCTCCTCATCCAGAAGCGATTTGTGATTCTTTAGTCTGGATCCCTTCGAAGGACGGTAAGTTTAGTGTGAAATTCTCTATTGCTTTGATGGAATCTTGCAACGCCCCTGGAGATAATTCACTGTGGGATCTTATATGGTCTTGGGAAGGGCCTAAACGCATTAAATTGTTTTTATGGCTAACTTACTGTAATACCCCTAATTTTTAAATTTATTATTTTGTGGGTAACTATTAATATTTTATTTTTTTTTAATTTTAGGAAATTATTTAAAATTTTTGGAATTTTAGAAATCGGGTTTGATTTTCCGAAAATATAAAACTTTGGCGATTTTTAAAAATTAATTTAAAGACCACGTGGCAAAACTAAAAATATGTTTGAACTCTACAAATTTTTCTGAGTTTTCTAGAATTTTTTTAAAATTTTGGGCATCGTTTTCAGTCCCAAGGGAGAGTAAAAATTCAAAATTTTGTATCTTGAATTGGACCAGACGAATCGAACCGGACTGAATCGGACCGATCGAATCAGACCGGCCTTCTCTTTTTCTTCTTCCTCCTCTCGTGCATGCCCGACGTCTCTCCGCTCTCTCCCGTTTTCTCTCTCCTCTCACCTCCCCTCACCGCGCCGCCGCCACCCCAGCCCTCCCCACTCGCCGGCACACCGCCCTAGTCCCTTCACGCCACCGATCGACACTTCAGGTGGCCGAAAACGACGCGCGAAGTTTCCCCTGCTCGCGCGTGACGTTTTGGCTTTCCGACCAAAATCTGGCAAATCTGGCCACCGTTTGGGCCAGGTCTTGTGCCAAAACACATCTACACCTCGATAGCTTTCCATAGACACTAAGAACATCAAAATCCATATAGTGGTTTACCCAATTTTTGTCTGAAAAGTTTTAGCCCATTTCGACTTTTGGGCTAGATTTCTCACAAACCTTGAACTCCACGAGAAAACCGAGAGTACCGGAGTGCTCCACTCGTCGAGAGTTTCACTATAAATTTCAAAATTTTCTGACACCGTTTTTCGGTGGATCCCATAAAACTTCGTAGTATTTTTCCAAGCACTAAATGAGCTTAGAAAATTTCGTAAAAATTATATACTTACCCCTGTGTTGTGAGCTTCATGTAGGTACCTTCAATTCGCGAAAATTCAACAATTGCCCAGGTCTATAAATTTCCGACCAAACAGACAGGCTACCGAAAAAGTCTTAGAATTGGGTCGAGATTTTGGCTACCCCACTGTTGTCAGATGTCCCGAGCGCGTTCCCGGGGTTGGAATCGGCATAGGTAAACCCGAACCTTACTTTTTCTTAATTATCTAGTGCTTGAATTGGATTAAAAATCCATAGAATATTCGTGGTAGCTTAGAAAATTATAATTCCTTTTGCATTAGCTTAGTAATATTGCTAAGGACAGCAGGGATAAGTTTTAGAATTTTTAGAGCTCATTTGGGTAGTTTTTGCAAAAGGGTTAATTATAATGACTAAACTGTAATTTTTCATATTATGATTGTTGACTGTTTGGATGGGCCCAGGAGGGGCTGTGTGATGTGATTGAGTTGTGGGTGTATGGTTTGTGGATATAGAAGTGCGTTTTAAGCCCTTTTGCAGGTTGGGTAGGTCCTAGGTATAGGGGAGACTCTGCCGGATTTTCGGCACGACTTAGGACATCTTTGGTCTTTTCTCAGTTTGTATTGAGTAAAATGTATTAAATAATTGTAATAAAATTGTCAGGTGAGCCGGGACAGCCTTCCTCCTCTGCCCAGCCGCCACAGTGACTGCGGTTAAGTCTGTGAGTAAAATATTAATTTTAATTATAATTTCAATATTATTATATGTTCAGGTATGCTCATGCATCACTTATATGTATATATCTATGTAGTTAAACACTAGGCACGTTTTATATTGCATTCTTAATTGATGAATTGCCATGGGTGTTGTTTATGGTAATTTGGAGCAGTGTGCGTGCGTTGGCGTGCGTGTGGTATGGTGTTCGATATGGACAAGATGGGTAGACACGGCTTGAGAGATTCACTAGGACCCGATCCTTCGGGGTAGACACGGCTTGAGATCTTCGCTGGGACCCCGTATTTGGTTTATTAAGTGAAAGTCCGGCTTGAGATATTCACTGGTAGAGGTTAGATTAAGGGGGCTGTATAGGGGATCAGCTCCCATATATGTATTGTTTGACATTATCGAGTGTGTGAGTGCTCCAAATTGCCTTTTTGATGTGATTTGTATGAAATTTATGACGATGTTGTATTTCACTCCACATGGTGCATTAGCTGTAGATAGCTATAGAGATTATGGCTAAAATTGATATTTTATTCTCTCAGTCGAACGCTCACTCCTGTTTACCTTATTTTTCTAGGATACAGGAGATTTCTTATTGAGTTCTAACCTGCCTCTCTCCCTCGCAGGTCGTCTATTAATGTCTGTAATGTTTGTATAATTCTGTTAACTCCTAGAATTTCGCATGTGTTAGAAATATTTATTTGATTTGGGTCTGTAATATATTTGCCATGTTGGACCTGTAAACTTATTAAAAGCATGTATGTTGGACTGGATGAGGGAGCCGAGCTCCCATTTATTTTTATGGCATCATGATTATATGGAGGGTGAGCTGAGCTCCCCAGATGATTATATATTGTGTTTACAAGTCGGGCGAGTCAAAAACTCCCCGTTAAATGGTCCATGTTATGGCTGGACTCTGTCCTATTGAATTCTTGAAATTGGACCCAAATGGGCCTTAGAGTTGGGTTGAGGAATAGTTAGGCTTACTACGGGCCTCGGGGGCTTTAGGCTGGCCCAGGTCCTAGTGCCAGTCCGGCCCATAGGTTGGGTCGTGACACTTACCAAGGCAGGATCCTTACCAACATGCAGCGTCGGTCTAGGGGGTTACCAAGGATGCTAGTTGCTTTTCTTGTGTTGATCTAGATGAAGATGTTATACACACTCTCCATGATTGTCCTAGTGTGAAACTCGTCTAGATGGGGCTTATTGAAAATTAAAAGTGGATTGCTTTTCTCAGGGGAGCTGTTTGGATTGGTTTCACTTTAATTTCATAACAAGGTTGATAGGTCGAACTACAACTGGAAAACTGTTTTTGGGTTTGCTTTGTGGATGATATTGAAGTGGAGAAATGCTATCATCTTTTTAGGAGTTGACCCTTCCGCAAATTCTATCTCTTTAATCCTTTCTAAAGTTCAGGAGTGTACGAATATCAGGGGGACGGGTGCTCTTGAATTTTTTCCTCAAGTTCAGCAAGAAGTGCTAGTCCAATGATTTTCTCCTCCATTGAATTGGATTGCACTTAATACGGATGGTAGTGTAATGCAAGATTCTAGGGCTGCTGGTGGTTTGATGAGAGACTCTAATGGAAAATGGATTATTGGCTATGGGTGTAATATTGGTCATTGTGCATTTTCAGTGTAGAGCTTTGGGGAGTTTGGAGGGGCCTTAGTCTCACCTAGGATTTGGGATATAAACAAGTTATTGTTGAAGTTGATGGTCTTACAGCCTGTAATGCTATTCTTGGTCAATCTATGCCTTTCAACTATCATGCGTCTCTTTTTTCTTTAATCTGTGGTTTGCTAAGGCGAAGATGGCGTGTACATCTAAGGCATATTTTTCGTGAAGCTAACAGTTGTGCAGACTAGATGGCTGGCTTTGCTTGCGGTCTTCCTTTTGGTTTCTCTTGTGTTCATTGTCCTTTGTCGGGGCTTTTGCCTTTGATTCGAGGAGATGCTGCTGAAGTTGTTTATCCTAGGAGGATGACTCGTTAGTTTTTGGTGTTTTTCCTTTGTTTCTGAAAAAAATTGAAAATAAAATAGAAATTTAAATATATTTAAAATTGATTTAAAATTAAATTTAATGCAATTTAATCATAAAAATTATATAATTTTTTTTTTAAACTTTTCAATATATAGAATAATTTTTTAACCTTTCAACTATAATCTTAAACAGAGTCTAAGTATAATTACCAAGCTAATCATGATTAGTAATTGCAAATACTAGTCATGGATCCCATATTAATAAAATAAGATTTAATTCTGAATACGAGTGCAATTAATTATTTTTAAAATTTTTAGATTAAATTATCAAAATAACATATTCATCTTTGTGGATTAATTAAGCCTGAATAAAAAAATGAAATAATAAATTTAATAATATGATAATATATATATCACTTGAATTTTTTCGGCCTAAACTTGATTTATCATGAATAAATACACAAAATATATAATGAGATTTACATATTAAAGTATAAGTCTCATATATTTGTATCTTAAATTTATGATAAACTGAGTTTAGACAAAAATTTTCCTATATCACATAAAATATTATAAAATTTTATTTTTTAAACAAAAAAAACTATCCTAATTCTCTTTATGTATAAACACAAGACTTAATCTGAAACAATTTGAATGAATTGAACCTTTCAATTCTACGAACAATTCAAGCCCTAAGTTTCAATTTTCAAATAAATATGACAAAGAAGTAAAATCCCTTTTGTCCTTGAAAGTCTAAATTCTTTTTCCATGGATTGCTGGCTTCCAATAACTTCAAATTTCATAGTCCACTCCTCTAATGGTTCCTTCTTTACCAAATCTTGCTTGAATTTTCAAAAAGCGTAATTCAATGATTTATATATGTCAAACTTAATAATAATAAAAAAAAATTTTCCAATTTCATTATCTACTCCACTAGATGCATGGTTCCTTCTTCACCAAATCTTGGTAGAATTTTCAAAAAGCCTAATTGAATGATTTATATAAGTTAAATTTAATAATAATAAAATATTTTTTATTTAGGAAGGTTATTTAAAAAATAATAATATTTTTATCTAAACATACATGAAAATTAATTAATTTTTCAAGCTTAGGTGGATTGGACCATCTTAACATTGTTTAAAAAGTTATGATTTATTGAAAAAATAAATTAACTAAAAAATGAAAAATTAACTTTTCATATGATCATTAAAAGTTATTCTTAAAGAAAAGTAACTATTAATAATGTCACTAAAGGACGTTTGCAATTGTATAATTGTTTGTATAAAATTAAAAGTATTTATCAATGGTAATTAGATATAACCACTAAAATCCCATTTGGGTTGAAATTAAGAGATAAAAAAAATTTTAAAAATTTATTTTAAATATTATTAAAAAATAATTGGAAAATATATTTTATTAATATTTTAAAATTTTATAATTAATTAAAACATATTAAATTTAATTTTAAATAAAATTTTAACATTCTTTAATTATAATATATAATAAGATGAATTTTTTTAAAGCAATTTTAATAATAATATCAAATAAATTTATTGAGCATGATGGCATTAGGGTTGTTCATCCCCAATTTATTCCTATTTTGTCTTTTGTAAGATTTTTTTTTTAAATTTAGTAATTAAGTTTTCATTGAGAATATAAATTTTAATGTTATTGTATTTTTTTTTAATAAATTACAATATTTTTTAATTCACTAAATTAAATCTACTCTTAAAAGGCTCATTACAAGAGTAAAGCATTGTCAATAACAATTTTCTCCTTCCATAAAAATCAACATATCATTATGTTTTTAATAATTTTATATCTAAACTTGATAATTGTCGATATAAATATTTCTAGAAGAATTGTCAGAAAATTCATAAAGCAATAATAGACTATTTTATAGGAGTGGTTTTGTATTATATATGATTTGACTTGTTTGAATGATTGCATAATGATACCTTAAGTCATTGTGTTTACATTGAAAACGTGTGAGTTGAGGAAAATTATAAAATATTAGTCCTATAGCATATAAAAATAATACCCACTTTCTCATTAAAAATATAAATTTTTTTATTGATAATAATTAATTTAATTAATAAAACTCAATAAGTATATTTATTAGATTAAAAATTTAAGTCTTATCAATTATTTTTCTATTAGATATTTATGTGAATTCTATTAAAATCTCTTAATGAGACTGACGTGTTCCCTAAACTGAAACTGAATTGAAAAATCTTTTTCCACTTAAACTTGTTTCAATGAAAAAAAAAATGTGAGTTCTCTTTATTTATGTAAAATGAATTTCATATATTTAATTCGTATAAAAAATATAAGTAATTTTTTGATATTTTTATTAATTAATAATTATATTTAAATATTTTAATTTACACATATTGCCGTATATGTCAACTTTTAAAGTTCGAAGCAATTATATCCAAATCTCATAATTTTATGAGTTATTTTATTAATTACAATAAAATGCATTGAGTGTAAATTATTTTTTATTTTTTTTGTCATTAATTACTATTTAAGGTATATAAAATTTAAAATTCTTCAAATTGATTTTAAGATTTTAATTATAATTATTTTTAATTTTAAATATTAAAATATATAATATAAATTAAAATATTTTAATATAATTGTCAATTAGGGAAACATTTGATTCCAACTTCATTTACAAGTATGTATTTTAAATGATAAAATTATTAATTGTACAAATACAAAGAAGGAATGGCAGCTTGCTACCTAATAATTCAGAAACCAACAAATCAATGGACGCGTTTTCTTGTCTTAATTATTATATATTATATGGTGGATCATTTGCTTATCTTCTGAGTCGACATCTTTGAATTTTTCTAAATATGAGATATACTCATCTCCATTTATTTATTTATTTATTCATGCAACTTGTTTTTATTTTCATTTCCTAATTACTATTAAATAACCAATTAGGCATCTTTGCCATTGGAATTTGACTATTTTAATTTATTTACTTATTTATTAAAATTAAACAAGAGGGATATTCTTTGAAAATCATATCGAATTGTTTAGAAATTGTTTAATATTATTTTATTTATTAGTTAAAGAAAATTTTACTTAAATAATATATTTATTTTTGAGATTTTAAAATAGAAAATCAGGCTTTTAATTTGCAACACACACGAATTGTTTTCTAAAAAATTGAATTTTATTAAATTAGACATTAAAAATATAAAAAAATGATCGTAAATAAATTTTTTTATTCATTTAGTTTATATGGAACCTTCAATTTAGACATTATACCCTTAAATTTCTTTAAAATTTGAAGAAACTAACAATAAATTTTTAGAATTTGAAGTGCTTGAATAAATGAACATTTCACAATAATAACAATAAGGGTGTTTTGCAATTTAGTTCTTTAGGTATGATAAAAAACTAAAGTTTAATTTTTTTATTTTTAATAAAAATAATTTAGTCTTTAATATATGTTTCTGTTAACATAATATTTCTTCTGTTAAAATTCACTGTTAACCATAAATTGAAGTAATCAACTCAAATTTGAGGGATTAAATTGTTATAAATATTAAAATTATATGATTAAATTGTTATAAAAATTAAAATGTAATGAAGTAAAATGTTATAGTTTTCAATCTATTTATGGTGAATTTTAATAGGATTACACAAAATATACATCGGAAACTAATTTATTTCTTATTAAAAATAGACAAAATATATTATAATTTTTATCATATCTTAATATTTAAGATAACAACAATAATAATAATAATAATAATAATGTTGGATGGTGACTTGAATTTATAATATACCCTAGCATATGTTATTAGCTTACATATGAAGCTTCCAAATTGAGAATTGTGAGGAAGGTGACAAGTTGCTTGCCGATATATGAGCTCATTAAGGTATGATGAGGTTAATAAAAAAAAATAATAAGTTATGATCAGGAAGGTGAAAAATTGATTGTTGGTATGTGTGGCCAAAATTATTGTTGGTATCGTAATAATTTAAGTTATTTTGGTACAAATAATTCCAAGCTCAATAATTAGATATTGTTGATAATTTTCAACATTTTTTATATCAAAGAATTTCACATAAGATCAAAGTATATCATAATTTGGGATTAAAAAAACATGATGGGTAATACCGCAATGAGTCAAATTCAAGTGAATCCATGGATTAGTAAGAAAAAAAAAGAAACTAAAGCCATGAGCTATGTAATAAGGAAAAGGTGGAACCTTAGATGGAGCCACCACATGCAGTACAAGTGATACAAACAGAGCTAGAGGATTGAGGGCTGTCATGATAACACAATTAATTTTACTTTAGCCCCCTTAAAAATAATTAGCTATGTCATTGACAAGTGATAACTAGAACTAAAACTAAAATTAATCCATTCCAATTACACTTTTAGAGGGCAATGTTGGAATCCTCCATCGATTAACTAAAAAAATTGAAAGAAAATACAAGTAAAGGAAAGCCAATTTGATGGAAGCAACTCCAAATTCAAAAATCGAATCTTGCCAACAATCTGCAGCACTCACTGACTCAGAAAATTTCACAACTATGTTTAAACATTTATTGTTAAAAGCACTTTAATGTACAAGCAATGATTACTTAGAAGGAAAGTCGATCTGATAACTCGATCTAATCTCTCAAATTCAAAATATATGTAGGTTCAACTATGTTGAATCCTTGTTGCTTCTTTATAATAAGAGAGAGATATGAAGAGTATTTCACAGGAGAGTCTCTAACAAGTGAGCTCTTTGAATGTATATTTGATATTTTAAGGTTTAAATATTATTCTCTGATTCTTGTTAAGATAGGCTTACGTTGAATCTCTTAAATTTAGTGTTCTCAATTTTACTTATTTATTTTATCATCACATTTATTTAGTTCAAACAAATATTCGATTTGCTAAATTGCTTTAATAATAATAATACAAGGATTAGGGAAGTCAATTTCAGCGCACACAGAATATACATGCAAGAGCTTATACACCTAATCACAGCTATCACTCGCTATAAATAGAGCTGAGCTCAAAGTCCATCTCATCATCGCTTGCCTTGTGCTCGCCACACGCATTCCCCCCACTCTCTCTCTCCCTTCCTCTCTCTCTCTCTCTCTCTCTCTTGAGGTACATGCTATGACAATATTGCATTCTTTCTTCTTTAATTTTCTTTTGTTTTTCATATTTTCCCATGTTAGATAATGATTTGCTAATCATTATCATTTATTTAGATGATTATTTAACCTCCTAACTATTAATTAAGAGTGTTTAAACAAGCTGTTTGTTTAAGATTGTCCTTTTCCTCAAGAAATCTTACCAACAACATTGATGGGTAGCTAGGAATATATTCTTGTAAGCTTTTAAGAAATGAAAATATCCCAATATCTATGCATAGAGATGGAACCTTCATGCCTGTTTAGCTAATGATCATGTATATTATTAATGGTTTTTTTTTTTGGGTTATTGTGAAGGTAGAAAATGAAGATGATCATGAAGATGGAGAAATCATCATGGGCAGTTCTACTCTTAATCATGGTAAGCTGTAGCATATCTATGGCACAACCTAGCCCAGTTACAGAAGCAACTCTGCATGAAATTGCTGCTTCTCTTCAAATGTACGTTGATGAACTTCCAGAGATGCCCAAGCTCTTTGGTTACACCACCAACAAATATGGATCTCCCAACCCAGCCAAACTCACTATTGGCATGTATCAGATCAAATGGGTATGAGTTTCTTCTGGCCCTTCCTTCCCTCTCTCTCTCTCTCTCTCTCCATTCAACTCTGTTAGATGCCATGAGTCTGCCTCAATATCCATTGAGTTTTGAGTTTCAAGTAAAAATTTATATAAAATCAAATAAATCATGTCTCTTTTTATTATCTGTTGTTTATATTTAAAATTTAATGGATTTGCAAGATATATAAACTCAAAAAATTTAATTAATTTTCTTATATTTTTAATATTTATTTAATGTTCTACAGCCTGCCACTTACCTGGAAGCAACTATATAATTGTCTAGCTTAAGTATTCAAGAGCCAAATATAATATTCATTGCGCGTACAATAAGTCATATATAATAATTCTTCAAAAAAAAAAAAGCCATATATAATAATTAACATGTGCAAATCATAATAATAAAATTAATTAAAAAATTAATTTATTGCTCCAGTCCTAATGGACAATAATTACATATCTTACAGACCACTTTATAAAGTATAAGTAAATAAACAATAAAATAATTTATTTTTTCTCTCTCTAATGAAAACAATATTATTTAATTTTTTTTTCCTAATTATTTTTATTAAAAGTATGTTATTTTTAATTTTTAACATTGAATCTTGGGGAGGTAACGTGTCTTGCAGGTCATATTCACTGTGAAAAATGAAAAAAAATGGTAGTTTTAAAATAAAATTAATAGTAAAATTTTATAATTAATTAATTGCAATCATAGGGAGGATTTGTTTTCAAAGTTCTAGAATATATTATGCTATATCAACTACGACACATCAACGACTTCGATAGGGATAATTGCATATATAATTACATAACAGTAAATTAGTTTAATAAAATATTTCATAAGTATATTTATCTAATATTAAAATTCTTTTTTATGGGTATAGAATGATTGATTTGTGTATTAGATCTGCAAGATAATAGAAAAAAAGTTAACTACCACTCTAATATTTAAATTAGTAATGAAAAATAGATTATAAATGAATAAAAATAATTTCATTAGCGTAACTGATAGCGTTTATTTAGATTTTAATGTATTTCTATTAATATTTTGAAACTCTAATTACGGTAGTTATCTCGAAATCCTTATCTTAATCTAAGTCTCCATTAATATACTTAGACGAGTAACTCTTTATTTAAATATCTAAATTTCTTTTCTAAGTACCTTACAATTATTTGAATTGGACTATGAACTTTGACATATGTTATTCGGTTGTTCATTACTCGTTTTCGTGTATTATTAACCTCAATAAATTATTTTATATATATATATATATATATATATATATATATATATATATAAAACACTTGTTTTTAATTATTTTAAAAATATAGTTATTTTGTGTAATTCATTTAAACGACATCGTTTTATTATTTCTTTCAGAAATTTCACCGCGATTTCCCAGCCACAACTGTATTTGCTTACGGAACATCGGCTGCAACCGCCACTGTACCTGGCCCCACTATAGAGGCAATTAAAGGAGTACCTACATCTGTGACGTGGCAAAATTTTCTCCCTCAATCTCACATACTCCCGTGGGATCCAACGGTCCCAACAGCCATCCCTAAGCACGGAGGTGTCCCCACTGTTGTTCATCTCCACGGTGGGGTCCATCCACCAACATCGGACGGTCATGCTTTAGCTTGGTTCACAGCAGGATTTCGTGAGACTGGGCCTACATGGTCTCAACCAACGTATACTTACCCTAACGTGCAACACTCTGGTAATCTCTGGTACCATGATCATGCAGTTGGTCTGACACGTGTCAATCTCCTAGCTGGTTTGATCGCAGCCTATGTAATTCGTGATCCATATCTCGACGCAAAATTAAACCTCCCAATGGGCCCAGAGTTTGATCGTCATTTAATGATCGTCGATCGAAGCTTTTACAAAGATGGTTCGTTGTACATGAATTACACTGGAATCAATCCAACAATACACCCACAATGGCAACCGGAATACTTCGGTGACGCTGTTATTGTCAACGGTAAAGCTTGGCCTTATCTTGACGTCAAACGAAGAAAATACAGATTCCGCATAATCAACGCCGCCAATGCAAGATACTTCCGTTTTTCCTTATCCAACGGCTTATCTTTTATCCAAGTAGGATCAGATGCATCATACCTACCTTATCCAATCTCTACACCCACCATACTCCTAGCTCCTTCGGAGATTGCTGACGTCATCATTGATTTCTCGAAAGCATCTGCCAAAGAATCCGTTTTGACCAATGATGCTCCATACCCGTACCCGACTGGTAATTCGGTTGACGAGCTGAACAGTAAGATCATGAAGTTCATCATTAACCCTAAATCACCGACAACGCCTGATACATCACGAGTCCCACCAAATTTGGTTGAATATCAGACGGCATCAACAGCAGGAGCAGCAGTTACAAGGTACATTGTGATGTACGAGTACCAAAGTCAAACAGGAGCTCCAACCCATTTATACATAAATGGGAAAAGATTTGAAGATCCGGTAACGGAGACGCCAAAATCCGGCAGCACAGAAGTATGGGAAGTGATAAACCTGACCGGCGATAATCACCCATTACACGTCCATCTCGGTACAATTCAAGCAATTAAAGCGCAGGAGCTGGTGGATTTATCTACATTCAGTGCGTGCATGAGTGTTAAGAACGATGCAATTGCATGCAACGTGAGTAAGCACGCAACTGGGAAGGTGATTAATACGCCGGAAAACGAGAAGACTTGGAAGAACACGGTGAAGATTGAACCTGGGTACCAGACGACGGTGGTGGTTAAGTTTAATTTGGTTGACAATGACAAAGCAAAGGCGTATCCTTTTGATGCAAGTGAAGAACCAGGTTATGTATATCACTGCCATGTAAGTTTAGATTCCATCTTAACGCTTTTTTTACTTCTTCTATTACATGATCATGATTCTGATTGATTGATTGATTCATCGATGATGTTCTTTTCATGCAGATTTTGGATCATGAAGATAATGCTATGATACGTCCACTGAAGCTTCTTCCTTGAAAAATACACATATATATATGAGAATTATATATGTGGAAATGTAAATTTATACTATATATCGAGTCATTTCTTTGTCTGTTGTTGTTGTTTTTTTTTTTTCGCATGTTTTGTTTTGTGGGGCTTTAAGTTTCCGTTTCCATGTTATTTTGCCAATTTTTCTTGTTGTAATTAAGGAATAAATTCAAATTTATTAAATGTTAACCTACCGGTATTAGAATAATGGTTTTTAAAATAGCATTTATATCCATATTTATGATTGAGATTGTTTGGTAGCATATTGCTTATACCAATATTTAAAGAATGAGTGAATAATTTATAAAAAGTTACTCTATCTTTTAAAAATTGAGAGAGTATTTTAATTTTGATCAATAAGATAATATCATTATTTTTACATTTAACACTACAATTATTTTTATTAAATACTACTATTTTAAATCATTATATAAACAGCTAGACAACTATTAAAATAATTATCAGCTACTAGAACGGTTAATATTATTGAACAGAACCTTAGAGTCGTAAAGTCTTTTTGTATAAACTTGATTAATTGCTTATTAAGATTTTATTAATTTGACTGATTTAATAAATTAAAAAGCAGATTAATTATATTTTAAAATAATATATATATTATTGATTATTAGAATAAAAATAAGAAAATAAAAAAAATTAATAAAAACAAATAAGACTGAACTAAATTAATTGATGGTTTTTGATGCGGGTCAGAAATACAAGAATAATTAATTTGAGGATTTAATTAACATGTAAAACCAGCTGTAAAATAGAAGAAAGTAACGATGAGGATGGTAGATTATCTATTGAAGAATCTCTAATGATTGAGTTATATATATATATATATATATATACTCAAAAGAAGAAGATTTTTAGTATCAAAGCCATAAATATTGGGATAGTGATGATTAGATATAATATATGTACAATGGAGTAGGCATATATAATTATGAAATTGCACTAAAGAGATGTCTCAATTTTTTATGTAGCTTTGACGCGACTAGCTATTTTATCCTCTGACATATGAAAAGGGGATTTTCGGTCGGTTGAATTGGATTAATGGGGAATAGAATAAGTGGCATGTATGATTTAAATGTTAAATCCTGAATTTCAAAGAATTGGATTAAATCAGTGTGAATCAGTCATATAATTAATAAATTAAAAATTCAGCCAATTTAAAATGGATATTTCAATAAATCAGATCAATCTATTCTAATGTAATAATAATAAAAAAAAAAACAACATTTAGAGAGAGACAATAAGATTGGATCCTCGCACCTCATAGAGCTTTTTTGTGCTAATAGCTATGTAATCTAAATTATTAACTCTTTACCTTAATAGGCTAAATTAATGGTCAGCATTCGGTTCGAACCGAACCGAACTGAATCAAATTAAATTAAATTATAAAAATCGAATTTTAAATTTTAGAAATCGAACTGAATCGAAATGAGTGAGAAATCGAATCGAATCGAATCGCTCTATTTCAGTTCGATTCAGTTTAAACTGATCGGTTTTAATTTTTGATTGATTTTTTAATTTAGATTTGATTTTCAAGTTATTTGGTCTAATTTTGACTTTGATTTGAACCTAATAACCATTAATAAATGAAATTAAACAATTAATATATATAAAATTAAATATAATTCATAAATTTCTCATAAAAATATATTAATTCAAAAATCGATTTGGTTCAATTTGAATATATAAATTACTATTCTATTCGGTTCGGTTTAATTGATTTTTTTCTCTTTAAAATCGACTCAAACCGAAATAACCGAAATTTTTATAATGTAAAATTGAACTGAACCGATTAAATTTTAAAATCAAACCGATTAAACCGCATATATTCGATTCGATTTTTTAATTTTAACTGAATTCTACTCAACTTTAGGCTAACCGATTGGAGGTGATTTTAAAGATTTAGATAATATCTCATCAAAGATTAATTATTAGATGTATCAGGAATATTAAAAAATAATATTTTTTATACATAATAAAATAATTTTACTTAATTATAAAAATACAAAACTCATATTTTCATAATGAAGATGTATGTATACTTAATATATCTAATAATTCCTCATTATTAAGATCATGTATCGGTGAGAATCGAGTTCGCAAATACTCACGTGAATTGTATTGGTCAGGTTTTGATATTTATGACCTTACACATAGATCATAGTCCATTAGGTTAGTCTCCAGGGTTCTTTCCCTCTTTCTCTGCCGGTGTCGCGACTCTCTCTGTTGCTTGCAAGTGGGTTCCACAACACCACCCCGCCCCTGCGCAATTTTCGATGTGGGTTTGTAAATAGTTCATTTTGGTTGTTTCTAAAGCAGATCGAGAATATTTGGTGAGGGTTTTTCATTGTTGTGCTTGCTAGTTCCCTGTCGATGGTGTGCCTTTGTGTGGGTTTGTCCTATTTTAACCTGCATGTCCTTGTGTAAGAGTGAATTGTAATTTAGAGAGAAAGGTGCTTCAATTTGTTGGAAAGGGGAGGAGCCATCCTGAGGATATAAGAGTTGACTGGAGTTCTCCCATCGCCGCCTCTTCTGACTAAATAAGATTGAGATGCCTTTTGAGTTCTATCTTCTTCTTGGCTATTTTCTTCTTCCATGGTTCAGTGGGTACAAATCAGTGGTGCTACCTTGTGGTTGATGGTCAGCAACACAGCGGCGGAAGGTTTGTCTGTAAGAATTCTTCTAGCTTATAAGGGGTATGGGTAGTGTTAGCTGCTGTTTACTGTATTTTAATCTATTGGCCTATTGGGCCAACTTTGTACCACGTTTTCTTATGAATGAAATTGACACCAATCTGTCGGTAAAAAAAAAAAAAATGATGAGGTGACTCGGTAAAATCTCAAAGTCAGATATTACGAATTCATTTAAATCAATGCATATCTTAACAGTTAATTTTTTTTGACAGTTAATTTATTTTAGCTCCTGTTTGATATTGCGATTAAAATTACTGTTTATAAATTATTTTTTTAATTATATTAATTAAAAAATATTAAAAAAATAAAAAATTAAATTTAATTAATTTTAATCATAAAAATATTAAAATAATAAAATAATTTTTTTAAATTATTTTTTTAATAATTTCTAAAATAATATTTTTATTTTAAAAAATAATTTTAAATTCTGAAACTCAATAACAAACAGAATTCATATCATGTATCAGTTTTCATCTTTAATTTAATCAATTTAAATAATTCATTAAATTTATTTTTATTAAATTTCAATTAATATTTAAATTCATAAATTTACAATCTTGAAAATATTTCAATATTATGTAACTAAAATCCATTAGTTTTATTGTTGAATTTAATGATAGTTATTGAAATTTATATAAAATTAATTAAAATGTGTATAATAAATATATAATTAAATATAAATATTTAATTTAATAATATTATATTTATTTTATATAAAATTAAAATTTTAATAATCGCACCTATATTTATATAATACGGC
Source organism: Hevea brasiliensis (assembly GCF_030052815.1). Classification (NCBI taxonomy): domain Eukaryota; kingdom Viridiplantae; phylum Streptophyta; class Magnoliopsida; order Malpighiales; family Euphorbiaceae; genus Hevea; species Hevea brasiliensis. The sequence goes on along the minus strand of NC_079509.1, from coordinate 57,954,950 downwards.
TGCAGAAAAAAATAATATCCAGACTATAGATTGACTCTTGTATCCATCAATTATAATTACTTGAATTCATTTACTTTTTTTTTATTTTTAAAAATTTTAAGAGTTCATTAATAAGAATAATAAAATACATATATTATAATAAAAAAATATAAATATAGATAATTAAAAATATAAGTAAAATAAAATAATCTTCTAAATAGTAATCGGTCATTTTTAATTTTGAACAATAAAAAAAATACAGATTCCGCATAATCAACGCCTTATCTTGAGGAGCAAACGAAGAAAATACAGATTCCGCATAATCAACGCCTCCAATGCAAGATACTTCCGTTTTTCCTTATCCAACGGCTTATCTTTTATCCAAGTAGGATCAGATGCATCATACCTACCTTATCCAATCTCTACACCCACCATACTCCTAGCTCCTTCGGAGATTGCTGACGTCATCATTGATTTCTCGAAAGCATCTGCCAAAGAATCCGTTTTGACCAATGATGCTCCATACCCGTACCCGACTGGTAATTCGGTTGACGAGCTGAACAGTAAGATCATGAAGTTCATCATTAACCCTAAATCACCGACACCGCCTGATACATCACGAGTCCCACCAAATTTGGTTGAATATCAGACGGCATCAACAGCAGGAGCAGCAGTTACAAGGTACATTGTGATGTACGAGTACCAAAGTCAAACCGGAACTCCAACCCATTTATACATAAATGGGAAAAGATTTGAAGATCCGGTAACGGAGACGCCAAAATCCGGCAGCACAGAAGTATGGGAAGTGATAAACCTGACCGGCGATAATCACCCATTACACGTCCATCTCGGTACAATTCAAGCACTTAAAGCGCAGGAGCTGGTGGATTTATCTACATTCAGTGCGTGCATGAGTGTTAAGAACGATGCAATTGCATGCAACGTGAGTAAGCACGCAACTGGGAAGGTGATTAATACGCCGGAAAACGAGAAGACTTGGAAGAACACGGTGAAGATTGAACCTGGGTACCAGACGACGGTGGTGGTTAAGTTTAATTTGGTTGAGAATAACAAAGCAAAGGCGTATCCTTTTGATGCAAGTGAAGAACCAGGTTATGTATATCACTGCCATGTAAGTTTAGATTCCATCTTAACGCTTTTTTTACTTCTTCTATTACATGATCATGATTCTGATTGATTGATTGATTCATCGATGATGTTCTTTTCATGCAGATTTTGGATCATGAAGATAATGCTATGATACGTCCACTGAAGCTTCTTCCTTGAAAAATACACATATATATATGAATTATATATGTGGAAATGTAAATTTATACTATATATCGAGTCATTTCTTTATGTGTTGTTGTTGTTTTTTTTTTTTTGTATGTTTTGTTTTGTGGGGCTTTAAGTTTCCGTTTCCATGTTATTTTGCCCATTTTTCTTGTTGTAATTAAGGAATAAATTCAAATTTATTAAATGTTAACCTACCGGTATTAGAATTCTATTTAGGCCTTATTCAGCTCTATTCCGTAATAGTTTTTAAAATAGCATTTATATCCATATTTATGATTGAGATTGTTTGGTAGCATAATGCTTATACCAGTATTTAAAGAATGAGAAAATAATTTATAAAAAGTTAATCTATCTTTTAAAAATTAAGAGAGTATTTTGACTTTGATCAATAAGATAATATCACTATTTTTACATTTAACAGTATAATTATTTTTATCAAATACTATTATTTTAAATCATTATATAAACAGCTAGATAACTAGACAACTATTAAAATAATTATCAGCTACTAGAATGGCTAATATTATTGAACAAAACTTTAGAGTCGTAAAGTCTTTTTATATAAACTTGATTAATTACTTATTAAGATTTTATTGATTTGACTGATTTAATAAATTAAAAAGCATATTAATTATATTTTAAATTTATATATATATATATATTATTGATTATTAGAATAAAAATAAGAGAATAAAAAAATTAATAAAAACAAATAAGACAGAACTAAATTAATTGATGGTTTTTGATGCGGGTCAGAAATACAAGAATAATTAATTTGAGGATTTAATTGACATGTAACACCAGCTGTGAGGATGGTAGATTATCTATTGAAGAATCTCTAATGATTGAGTTAGTTTTTAACAAAACTGAGAGAATAAAAAATTTCAAAGGGTTATGGCTTTGAGTATATATATATATATATATATATATATATATATATATATACTCAAAAGAAGAAGATTTTTAGTATCAAAGCCATAAATATTGGGATAGTGATGATTAGATATAATATATGTACAATGGAGTAGGCATATATAATTGTGAAATTGCACTAAAGAGATGTCTCAATTTTTTATGTAGCTTTGAAGCGACTAGCTATTTTATCCTCTAACATATGTAAAGGGGATTTTCGGTCGGTTGAATTGGATTAATGGGGAATAGAATAAGTGTCATGTATGATTTAAATGTTAAATCCTGAATTTCAAAGAATTGGATTAAATTACTGTGAACTAATTATATAATTAATAAATTAAAAATTCAGCCAAATTTAAAATGGGCATTTCAATAAATCAAATCAATCTATTCTAATGTAATAAAAAAAAAAAAAAAAGAAAACAACATTTAGAGAGAGACACTAGGATTCGATCCTCGCACCTCATAGAGCTTTTTTGTGCTAATAGCTATGTAATCTAAATTATTAACTCTTTACCTTAATAGGCTAAATTGGGGGTGAGCATTCGGTTCGAACCGAACCGAATCGAATCGAATCGAATTAAATTATAAAATTTGAATTTTAAATTTGAGAAATCGAATCTAATCGAAATGGGTGAAAAATCGAATCGAATCGAATCGTTATATTTCGGTTCGGTTTGGTTTAAACCGATCGATTTTGATTTTTTATTATTTTTTAATTTAAACTTGATTTTTAAGTTATTTTGTCTAATTTTGACTTCGGTTTGAACCTAATAACCATTAATAAATGAAATTAAACAATTAATATATATATATATAATTAAATATAATTCATAAATTTCTCATAAAAATATATCAATTCAAAAATCGATTTGGTTCGATTTGAATATATAAATAACTATTCAGTTCGGTTCGATTTTTTTAAATATATTAATTAAAAAATATTAAAAAAATTAAAAATTAAATTTGATTAGTTTAGTCATAAGAACATTAAAATAACAAAATAGTTTTTTTTAATTATTTTTTTCAATAACATCTAATATTTTTATTTTAAAAAATAATTTTAAACTTTGAAACTCAATGCCAAACAGAATTTTAGAGTTCATATCATGTATCAGTTTTCATCTTTAATTTAATCAATTTAAATAATTAAATTTATTTTTATTAAATTTTAATTAATATTTAAATTCATAAATTTACAATCTTAAAAATATTCCAATATTATGTAACTAAAATCCATTAGTTTTACTGTTGAATTTAATGATAGTTATTGAAATTTATATAAAATTAATTAAAATGTGTATAATAAATATATAATTAAATATAAATATTTAATTTAATAATATTTTAATTAGTAATTTATAAAAAAACTCTTTTTTTAAATAATATATAATTAAAAATTTTATAATCATATAAAATATATTTTAAAATTTTATTTATTTAAATATAATAAAGTTTATATTTAATTAATTGTATAAATATATTCAAATGACACTTATAAAAACTGAATTCAATATCAATATTATTCCATAAATTAAATTTGCCTTGAATTAAATTACATATTATCTAAATCTATCCCAATAAAATTCAATCAAAATTTATTTACATGAAAATATTTGACATGTTACCATTATTATAATATTAGTGATTAATAATTAATAGTTAAAATAATAAAAAATTAACCATTAAAAATCTTAAATTTTAACAATATAATTATAATTTTGAATGTTAACGATTGACTTTAAAAAATTAATCTAACAATTATATTTACCAAAAACCTCAAATAAACCATTAAAAGCCTTAAAAAAAAAGGGTGGTGGGGTTTTTAAACTTTCAACTAAAAAACATAGGTAATTTTTATAGTTGGTCCAAATTTATTTTTCACTTTTACCTTTAATTTTAATTTATTATTAAAAAATTTTTGAATTTTATTTTTTATAAAAACTCCTATGACATGCTATAATAGGTTTTACCTTTTTTTCTTTGATTTTCAAAATACACCGATTATTTCAGTCACTATTTAAATTTAATATAAAAATATTAAAATTATCATAACAATTTATTTCATAAAAAGATGAAAAATTTATCCTTTACCCAAAGGTGTTGAAATTATATTTATAAATGTTACATTATAATATAGAAAAATTTTTTAATTTTAAAACTTATTATTTCAAGTTAAAAGAATTTTTATGAAATAAAATTAAAATTTAAAAATTATTTAATAATAAATTAAAAATAAGAGATAAAAGTAAAATATAAGATGAAAATAAAAAACGGGCTATAAAATTTATTTAAAAAACTTCAAACATGAAACAATGCTTAATGTGAAATTCAATAAAATTTTTGGGGCTAAATAAACAAAACAAAGAAAATTGAGGGGCTGATATGTGTGTTTCAAATTTCTTAATTCAACGGCTTTGAAACTTTTCACCAGTGACAGGCTCAACTTGAGCTGGTCACCTTCTGCAATTATAAAAACTGAAAATCTTTCTCATTTTTCAATTTCTTCTTTCTCTTTCAAATCAAATCTCTACAAATGCTACACCCATCTGAAACCCATGCCTGTGTTCCCACCACCGAGCGCGGCCGAGGAATCTTAATCTGCGGCAATCCCAAATCCAATTCCATCCTCTTCACCAACAACCGATCAGTTCTTATCCTCAACCTCGATAACCCTCTCGACGTCTCCGTATATGGCGACCGTGCTTATCAGGCTACTGTCGCTCGCTACTCCCCTAACGGCGACTGGTACTGTCAGGATCTGGGGGGCTTATAATGATCACGTCTTGAAGAAGGAATTTAAGGTTTTGTCTGGACGGATCGATGATCTTCAGTGGTCTCCTGATGCATTGAGGATTGTTGCTTGTGGAGATGGCAAGGGCAAGTCGCTACTGCGTGCTTTCATGTAAGTGGAAACTGAGATTCTGTAGCTACTAGTTTAACTATGGCATTGTTGTTTATTTATTTTCCGCTTTCTTCTTCTTGAATAGGTGGGATTCAGGCACTAATGTAGGCGAATTTGATGGCCATTCGAGGCGAGTTCTTAGCTGTGCATTTAAGCCAACAAGACCATTTCGTATAGTGACTTGTGGGGGGGATTTTCTGGTGAATTTCTATGAAGGACCGCCATTTAAATGCAGGCTATCTAGCAGGTCTGTTACAACACTTGTTTCTTTTGGAAGTTTAGTTTGCCATGTCTTTCACTTATTACCTTTTGATAATGCACCACATGAAGCATGGGGTTAGAAATCAGTGGTTTTGGGATCGCATTGCCTGACCAGTGTGATGCTGTATTTACATTCACATCTTCTGGTATGCGTCTAGACTCTAGTGTCTATCAGGCTACCTGATCTTCGATCAAGATTAACCGGCCTCTCCAGAGTCTAGGTTGCTCTGATACTACATCTAAGTTGAAATGGTCTGCATTCTACAATTCTGTAGTTACCTCTAGGAATGTATCAATCTGGGGTCTTGCAATCTAGGTTCATGCTAATGTATTCACGTTTAGGTTTAGTTTAGGATGAGGATAAGTTTTTTTTATCTGGCTTACCTCATCTTCCATCCATTTTCTTCACATCAAAACTCTCGGTAATATTACTTGTTTGAAGACTAATAATCTTTCAAGCAGAAAAATGAAAAGACCTTTTTTTTAATGCAATTTTCCCTTGTGAAGCTCCCCTTGGTTTCTGATTGTTGCCAATTGTAAAGCACATGCACAAATAGTTTTCGTCAGTCATCACATAAACAGAGTGTAAAACTCCTTAGCAGACTGCACATCATGCTAGAGAAGAATTCTACAGTTATTTCATCTAGTATTGAAATTCCAGATTTTTGGAGATAAATAAACAAATTTAGAGAGTTATTTGATCCTGTCCTGGAATTCCACATTTATGGAGATGAGATGAAATTTGTTTTCACATGCGCCCGCACACACACACACACACAAAATTGTGAACACACACACGCACGCACACACACACACACAAAATTGTGAACATTTTAAAAATTGAAGATGATGAATCAGACTTTTCATGGAATCAGTTATGCAGTGGTCACTTAAAATATTGAATCTTTTGCATCACATGTTGATGCAATGCTTCTTTCAGAATAAGACAAATACATGTAAATGGGATATTACTGATGCATTGTCATGAAGAGAGTATATATGTGTTAATGAATGTTAGTAATCTCCCAAATGTAAAAGTATGTATGTGTATTTATTGGCATTTATTCGTATGGCGCTTGCTGACCAATATAATTACTATTTACTAGTATAGATAGAACAGGGGTGTATCTTCTCATGATAAAATATGTTTGCTGGCTACATGAGTAACCATGTCTTCTTACAACATAATACCATAGATGACAAGAGATCCATTTTATTTGTGCTTTCAGATTGTTTTCGAGGGCTAAATCATAACTCTGTAGTTGAGATTATGGTCAACCCAGAGCACAAGCACAAAAGATGTTGACACTAGTTTACCGGGCCATCTTTTTAGTTTCTTTCAAAAAGGAACTGCCTCTCTTTTATCCTCTTCATACCTCCCCAAAGACACACACACATACCCTTTCGATTCTTTCCTCTCTCCTTTATTGCCTATGTTTCTCAAATGGAGCCAGCAGCTCAGTTACCAGTATCTTAGATTTTCAAAGCGGTGTATCATCCTATCAGTTTGAAGGCAATCTGGACTTTTTTAATACTTTACAAGAATCTCTTGTGCATTTCTGAATGTTTTCATATTCTCTTCCTCCTCTTTTATCTTTCTGATGCTTTGCTTCACCTATTTGCCTTCCCTTTGCTTGCATCATTTTATACTTCAGAGCATGCATACTATGAATTGACGTAAAACAGATAGATCAAAGGAAAAAAAAATTACTAAGCAAAGAGAAAAATTCTCTAGAACAATGAGAAACAAAGTCTCAAAATTAAAAAAGAGAAACCAATTCTCAATAATTCCTATTAATTCTCAATAATAATCATAATCTGTCACAACCCAAAATTTTGAGCCGTGACTGGCGCATAATTTAAGTATTTTTAAATCATGCAAGCCTTATCAGAGTATCTTAAATAAATATAGTCATTTACTAATCCAAAAAAATTAGACAAAATCCAAATAAACAAAATACTGAATAAACATCATAAATATCCCATAAGTAAACTGCGGAGTCTCTACAGATTTCAAATAAAAACTTAAACTGTTCAATAAACTAAACTAATTATTAGCTTGAGGAAACATGAATTCGGGCATACCATGAGAACAAATCAAAGATTGTTCCTCTTCAGAAAATGGACTGAATATTTGGATCAGCTGCAGAATTCTACTGGTCTGAAACAGATAACAGACAGAGAAAACGTGATTTGAGCTAATGCTCAGTGAATGATAATTATAGCACACAACGGAACAGGAACAGGCAGACGCTTGATTAATTTCACAATAAATTTTCTATTCAATAAAATCATGATCATGCTATCTAATCATTAATAAAAATAATTTCATAAAACATATATATATAAGAAATTCATTCAATAAAATTTTATGGTACAGTACACCAGGGTGATGATACCCAACATCACCAAAGGCCAGATGGTAAGCGCGCTACCAGATATTAGATACCTTTCTCCTCCTTCACAGATATCAATGTCTCAACAATGCAACTTAATACCGTGATAGTCCACACGGCGGGGCTAGATAGCAGATACAGATACTGGGCACAAGTACCAATTTCAAACAGAAAATTAAATTGTACAAATCAATCAAAATCTACAAAAAATTTCAGATAGCAAATAATAACTGATAGTACAATTCTAACAGTTTATTTCAATAATTTCAGAGAGTCAATAAGATCAAATCACTCTAAAAAAAATTCAGTGTAACACATCGATAAATTTTATATTCAGATATCAATCAATATAAAGACATTAAAGGCTTATTCTCGGGATCCTAATGGCTCTAATACTTAGATAATTGATAAAATCAATTATTTAATCAAAATCTGAATAAAATTCAATAATAAAATAAAACTTTAGAACCTCACATGTAAAATAATTGTTAAAATACTGATTTAAAATTCATTTAATAACAATTTTAATGCTAAGGAATTTTAAAAGGGACTAAAACGGTACCATGTACTATAATTACCACTCACTTGGAACCTCCAAGACATTGGTTATTTTCAATGGAAGAGAGATAATTTCAACTGACAGATTGAATATTCGAATCTCCTACACACCCAAAATATAAAAGAAAAATATCAAATAATAATAAAACAAAATAACTTTAGTATATATATATATATATATATATATATATATATATATATATATATATATATATATATATACCGTCCCACCATGCGTCCTTGTCGTCCTACCATCCACTGAAATATATATATATTTCGGTGGATGGTGGAACGACAGGGACATGGAGTTGGTTTCGGTGGATGAACGGGACGCAAAGCCAACTCTTTTGTGTGCGTGTGTGTGTTTGTGTGTGTGTGTGTGTATATATTAATAAAAATCAGCTATTGTCCAACAGTAATCATAATCAACCCAATTCAATACCAATGATCAAAGAAAAAAAATGAATTTCTAGAGTAGTTGTAACAGATCAAGGAAAGAAAATAAAATCAGATTCACCCATTATTGAACAAAGAACGAGAATTTTTACCTTGAAAACAGAATTGAAGATGATGAATAGAGAAGTAAAAATTTAGGTATTCAGGGATTCTCTGAGCAAATCAGATTATAAATCGTATACACACACACACACACACACACACACACACACATACATATATAACAATAAATAAAAGATGATGAAAATACATGTCGAGAGTATTTGGTATAAAATGAGGTGATATATATATATATATATATATATATATTAGATAATTATATTAAATTATTATTAGCTAATTAAAATAAATAAATAAATAGATAAAATATTAGGTTTCCACATACTTCCTCCCTTAAAAGAAATTCGATTCCCGAATTTAAACAGATAAAATTCTAACCTGAAGAATCAAATAAGTGAGAATATTTGGCTAGCACTTCAGATTCTGTCTCCCATGTGACCTCACTACTTGAGTGATTATGCCACAAGACTTTGACCAAAGCCATGTCTTTAGACCGGAGTTTTCTAATTTGTCGATCTAAAATCTTTACTGGTTGCTCTTCATATGACATATCATCCTTAAATTGTATGGTCTGAGGTTGCAAAACATGAGATGGATCTGGTACATACTTCCTAAGTATAGAAATATGAAAAACTGGATGTACATGTGCAAAACCAGGTGGAAGGGCTAAACGGTAAGCAACTGCTCCTATTCTCTCCAAAATTTCAAATGGACCAAAAAAATGAGGGCTAAGCTTCCCTTTCTTCCCAAACCTCATGATTTATTTCATAGGTGAAACTCTCAGAAATACATGATCACTAACCATAAACTCTACATCTTTACGCTTAGGGTCAGCATAACTTCTCTGTCGACTTTGAGCAGTCAAAATTCTATCATGAATTAGTCGAACCTTCTCTGAAGTTAACTGTATCAACTCTGGTCTAGTAAGCCTTCTTTCTCCAACTTCATCCCAACAAATGGGTGACCTACACCTTTGACCATATAATGCCTCGTATGGAGCCATCTCTATACTTGCCTGATAATTATTATTATAAGCAAACTCCACTAAAGCCAAATGATGATCTCAACAGCCATCAAAATCCATAACACATGCACGAAGCATGTCCTTTAACGTCTGTATGGTCCTTTCTGACTGTCCATCTGTCTGAGGGTGAAAAGCAGTACTAAATTCTACTCATGTTCCTAAAGCTTCTTGGAATTTCTTTCAAAATCGAGAAGTAAACTGAGTACCACGATCAGAGACAATGGAAATTGAAACACCATGAAGACTAACAATCTTGTTTATATACAACTGTGCAAGTTTAGCAAAGTCATATGTAGTCTTCACAGGAAGGAAATGAGTAGATTTTATCAATCTGTCCACTATCACTCAGATTGCATTGTAACCACCTCGTGTACTAGGTAAACCCACAACAAAGTCCATAGCAATGTGCTCCCACTTCCACTCTGATGTTCTGCCTTAACCTGTTGACAAGTCAAACATTTAGCAACAAAGTCTGCAACATCCCTCTTCATGCCACCCCACCAATAATGCTCCCTTAAATCACGATACATCTTAGTTGAACCTGGGTGTACTGTGTAAGCAGAATGGTGTGCCTCGTCCATGATTTCTCTTCTCAACTCATCAATATTGGGGACACAAAGTCTAGTGCCATAACGAAGAACTCCATCATCATTTTTGTATTGAGTTTGAGGAAGCTAATAAATATGTGGCTGACCTCCTTAGCAGAATTCAATATCATAAGGATCATATCATGGTAGCTCAATCATTTATCGAGTTTTTACAAAATCAAATTTTATACAAAACCTTTACATCCAGAATTAGTCCATCAGATCCATCCACTTCTAACCAAAATCATCACCTTGAATTACAAAAACAGGAATTCGAAGGCCTAAAAGGGATTCTAGTGTAAAATTACCATTGGTCCCACTGGTCAATGTGAAAAATTATCACCACAGTGAAGTCCTTTTTACTTCACTTGGTGCCAATAGGTCCTTAGAACATTTCCAAACCCGTTGTCTTTCGAAGAAATTCAGGCAACAAGTTCTCAACGATCTTTCTCAAGAGATCCGCGAGCAGATATTACAAAATATCATCCAGTCCAGAATCAAAGAACAGCTAGATGTCCTCCAAAAATGTCTCAATTTTACAAAAAGCAATCAGTAAGGTCACAATGGATGGTAATGGGAATGGGAGTACCATTCAAAATCCCGTTTTCATTGCACTCAGGAACATCCTAACCGATATCCTCTGTGCTATCTAAATTGTGAACACAGCCTATATTTCAGCATCCCCCGCTTCAAAACAACTCAGATGTCTGGAACTCGATATCTAGATGCCAGAGAACTATTCAAATGGGATATGTTAGCTGGAGTCTGCGTCACAAAATCTGATTGTGAAATGACAAGGTTTTTGGGAAATAGAGTTCTTCAAGAAGTCAGAAGACTATTATTATGCCAAAAACCAGTCAACATACAAATCATTTCAACACCTCCAGAAGTATTAGCAAATGGAGAGCTGCAACAAGCGATCCATTACTTCTACCTGGATGCAAAACTTCCTCCTCTCTATCATCTTCGAGATTGGCCATGCAATCATGAGGATCACTTCGTCCAACTCAACAAATGGCGAGCAAAGACAGTCGTCGATAACTAGCAAAAATACCGATATCTAGAATATGTGCTAGTCCATACGGGTACATATTCTCGGATATATGTCCACTATGAATATTTGCCAAGTCCAAAACCCTTTCATATTGAAACACAGTACGAAAATTACATGGTTCAATATGGAAGTTATTACGACTTACCTTCTGTTTAATCAGATGATGAAACGAGTGACTATGAGGAGATATGGCACAACCTACAAAACATGATGGAAGGCTGACACGAATGGTCCCAGCTCCACTCCATAAAAAAAAAAAAAAAAAACCAGGAAAAGAAATTTATGGCTGCAAAATTATCCATTTTGCTTTTCATTCTCTTTATTTTTCATTCTGTTTTTAATTTTACTCTTGTAATTTTGCACTTTTACTTTTCTTTTTTATAAAAAATCTGACAGGGTACTGTTCACCTGTCACTATGCACTTTTACTGTACACATGTGAAGACAACAGGCAGAACTGTTCAAACATTGTTCAAGCACTATTCACCCGACAGGAAGAACTGTTTAGACACTGTTCAAGTATTGTTCACACGTGAAAAAAGTAAGTGGCAGATACTGTTCAAGATTCCAAAAAATTATAAAACTGCCCCTGGTCACTTCTATATAAGAAGACACCTATCCAAGGCAAAAGGGAGCTTCTTAAACCCAAGACTCTTCAATACAAGCTTCTCTCTTTTCAAGCTTCTTCCTTTCAAGCTTCTTAAGCCGAGAGAATCCGAAGTAGGTCCTGAAGAAGTTTCACCCCGAGGTGAAGAAAAGAGCAAGAAGGTCGATTCACTTTCTATCCTACCCACCTCTAGCTCACCTACAAACCTACAAACACTGTAACTCCCTTGTAGTAGATCTTAGGAAGCTCATGTGCTGAGTAACCTTTGTAAGTCCTACTCGGAATTACATCTGCAAAACCTTTGTACAAATCTTACAAAATTTATAAGATTTTGAAGTAAGTTTTCTTCAATTTCTTTTACAAAAATTTTAAATTTATTTTGCATGCATATGGTCGGTTCAACCACCTATCTTGCATAAATATACGTATATATATTCATAACGGACTGGCTCTGCCGCCTATTAAATATATATATGTATTCCGTTATGAATATATTCCGTGAAGAAAGGAGTTTCACCCCGAGGTGAAGATGTAATTCCGGGTAGGACTTATAAAGGTTGCTCAGCACATAAGCTTCCTAAGATCTACTACAAGGAAGTTATAGTGTTTGTAGGTTTGTAGGTGAGGTAGAGGTAGGGCAGGATGGGAAGTGAATCGACCTTCTTGCTCCTTTCTTCACCTCGGGGTGAAACTCCTTCAGGACCTACTTTGGATTTTCTCGGCTTAAGAAGTTTGAAAAGGGAGAAGCTTGTATTGAAGAGGCTTGGGTTTAAGAAGCTCCCTCTTTTGCCTTGGATAGGTGTTTCCTTATATAGAAGTGGCCAAGGCGCTTTGTAATTTTGGAATCTTGAATAAAGATTCACACTTACTTTTTCACGCGTGAACAAGATTTAAATGATTCTTCCCGGGTGAACGAGGCTCGATAGCTTTTGAAAGCTTCTTCCTGTTGTCTTCACATGTGAACAGTAAAAGTGAATAGTGACAGGTGAACAGTACATTGTCAGATTTTTTGTAAGAAAGAAAAGTAAAAGTGCAAAATTACAAGAGTAAAATTAAAAGCAGAATGGAAAATAAAGAGAATGAAAAGCAAAATGGATAATTTTGCTGCCATAAATTTCTTTTGCCGGTCTTTTCTCTTTTTTTTTTTTTTTTCAATGGAGTGGAGGTGGGACCACTCGTGTCAACCTTCCATCATGTTTTGTAAGTTGCGCCATGTTTCCTCATCGTCACTCGTTTCATCATCTAAGGAGACAGAAGGTAAGTCGTAATAACTTTCATATTGAACCATGTAATTTTCGTACTGTGTTTCAATATGAAAGGGTTTTGGACTTGGCAAATGTTCATAGTTGACATATATCCGAGAATATGTACTCGTATGGACTAGCGTATACTCTGGATATCTGTATTTTTGCCATTTATCGATGACTGTCTTTGCTCGCCATTTGTTGAGTTGGACGAAGTGATCCTCGTGATTGTATGGCCAATCTGGAAGATGATAGAGAGGAGGAAGTTTTGTATCCAGGTAGAAGTAATGGATCGCTTGTTGCAGCTCTCCATTTGCTAATACTTCTAGAGGTGTTGAAATGATTTGTATGTTGACTAGTCGGTTTTTGGCGTAATAATAGTCTTCTGACTTATTGAATGATTCTATTTTCCAAAAACCTTGTCATTTTACAATCAGATCTTGTGACTCGGAATCCAGCTAACATACCCCATTTGAATAGTTCTTTGGCATCTAGATATCGAGTTCTAAACATCTGAGTTGTTTTAAAGTGGGGGATGCTAAAATCTAGGCTGTGTTCACAATCTGGATAGCATAGAGTATATCAGTTAGAATGTTCCTAAGTGTAATGAAAACGGGGTTTTGAATGGTACTCCCATGACCATCCATTGTGACCTTGTTAATTGCTTTTTGTAAAATTGAGACATTTTTGGAGGACATTCAGCTGTTCTTTGGTTTTGGACTGGATGATGTTTTGTAATATCTGCTCGCGGATCTCTTGAATAAGACCGTTGGAAACTTGTTGCCTGAATTTCTTCGAAAGACAACGGGTTTGGAAATGTTCTAAGGACCTATTGGCACCAAGTGAAGCAAAAAGGACTTCACTGTAGTGATAATTTTTCACATTGACCAGTGGGGCCAATGGTAATTTTACACTAAAATCCAGTGGGATCTTAGGCCTTCAGTCCTTCGCTTTTGAATTTTTACACTAGAATCCAGTGGGGATCCTAGGCCTTCGAATTCCTGTTTTTGTAATTCAAGGTGATGATTTTGGTTAGAAGTGGATGGATCTGATGGACTAATTCTGGATGTAATGGTTTTGTATAAAATTTGGTTTTGTAAAAACTCGATGAATGATTGAGCTACCATGATATGATCCTCATGATATTGAATTCTGCTAAGGAGGTCAGCCACATATTTATTAGCTTCCTCAAACTCAATAAAAAGTGCATTGAGAGCTGTTACTCCCAACCGTTTCTTTTGTATTAAAGTTCAAAGATTGTTTAATAAACATTGGTGCCTTTCCGTGGGAACATATGTAGTTCTGGCTACATTAATTCTGAATTTTTGAGCAGGAGTTTTGGAGAGGACTATCGGTCTAAAGTGGACTAAATCATCATTGTTGGATGATTCTGCCATCTGCAAAAACTCACAAGGGTTGGTTTGTAATAAGCAGTAATCAAAAAATTGATTTTTGAAAACAAGCTCGTTTAAAGAAATTTCTTTTTGTAAATGCTGTCTTGTTTCCTGTTTCAAAACATTTATTTGATTATCAAAAATGGAATAAACCTTTATGATATTCAAATTCTTTGTTTTGGGTTTTTCAACAAAAGGAAAAACAAGATTTTGATTCTTTGTTTTAAAAGAAATACTATCATAGTTGACTCTATAGGGAGTAATCAAATTGATGAATGGCGTCCTTAAAATGACATTATGACTGATATCTTTTATTAAAACAAATGAAGTTTTTAGAAGAAGATTTGAATTAGCTATTGAAGCCTCTGTTTTGTAATTAATCTTAATTTTGGAATTATTTGCAGCTGAAAGTTTTTCAGTAGTATTTTTTTTGGAATTTTTCTGGAACAATGCCTTCTTTAATACAATTTAAAAAATCTGTACCTGTATCAAATAAGGCAATATACGATTTTGAAATCTTTTGAAAAAACTATCGAAATTCTAATCAAATATTTTCTGGAAGAAATCTCATTAAGAATGAAGAGAAAATCTTTTGTAGGTTTTTCAAGATTTTGAATTTCTAAAATATTTTTTTCATCTTCTTCTTCGAGTTCTTCATTGATTTGTTTTGAAAGTAATTTTTGAATTGTTTCTGAGTCCTATGCCTTTTTTCTTTAAGCTCATTAAGCTCAACCTTAACAGCTTTTATTTCTTCCTAGAGGCTTTGGACTGAAACAGTTGATTGTTTTGAAGTCTTCTTTCTACCCAATATGGCCGTAAGGTCATGTGTTTTTTGCAATAGAGGGCAGAATAAAAGGTTTTTGTATTGGTTGTTCTTCAAAGGTTTTTAAAAGTTTTTCTAAAAATTCCTTTTGTAGTTGAGAATCTTCAACCTGTGTAAGGATTTCTAAGAGTAACTTCTGGTCTTTAGAAAAAACATTGATTTTTAATTTTGGTTTTGTAAACAGTTCAGTTTCTGTATCAGAACTCGAACTGGATGATGAACTTGTGATCAATTCATCAATTTGTAATCCTTCTTCATTTTCCGTGAGTTCAGAAGAACTGGACTCACCTTTGGTTTCAACTAAAAGAATAGTTATTTTATTAATAACTTCTTCTAATTGTAACTCATGAAGTTTTCTGTTTAACTTGCAAAAATTTGTAGTGTGGCCTTTCTTTCCATATTTGTAGCAAGTTAAATCTTTGAATCTTGTTTTGGATTGAGGACTAGTTTTACTAGTATTTTTTGAAGGTTTTTTGTAATAGGAATCTTTTTCTGATTTTGGAGAGTTTTTGTATTTTTGAGATGATTTTTGGTAAAGTTTTCTGCTACAACTTCCTCCACAATCTGGAGTAGGATTCTTGATTCCTATTTCAAATTGTTTGTAGAAAGATCCTAACTCTTGGCGAGTTTTTCTCATTTCCCATTTCAGATATTTTTGTAATTTCAAATCCTGACAAATCTTTAAACCTTCTTTTTGAGTGAGACTGACTAGTTCACCATAGATTAATTTATCATACGGGATTTGATTTCCAAATGCTTCCTTGATTTTGTTCCTAACTTTTTCTTCTAGAAGGGTCAGAAGTCCAGTAAGGAATTTTTCTTTCCAAAAGGGCTTATTAGAATCTTCTCTAAGCATTACTCTAGTAAGAAAGGTGTTTTTGTAATACTGAAAATTACTTAATTTTTTGCATCTAAGGTTTGAAAGGAGTTCGGCATTCTTATCCTTAAGATGAGATGGGTCACCTATGAAATGTAAGAAAATTGTTATAATCAAGGTGGCTACTGCATCTGGGATTGATTGGCCTAACTCATCAAGAATTGGCACGCTATCTTCTTAAGTTTGTATGGATTCTAGAATCTCAGATTTTTGTAGGTTCGTGAGATGATAATCCCACCATCCTTTGAGTTGTCCTGAGAATCCTGCAATGAGGAGTTCAGCAATAGCTCTGTCTGGGGTTCTAGTTTGGGTTTTGTAAGCATTTGCTGCCATGGTCATTTGCTAGAGCAAATTCAAGATGTTGTATTCAGACATACTATCTATGTTCCATTCACAGACAGTAGAGGCATTGAATTTAGACTGGGTCAGAATTTCAGATTTATTTTCTATGCCTAGGTCTGGAGCTATTATTGGGAGGGGTGTTGCTACCCGCGGCCAATAAAGTCTATTGATTTGTAGAGGTTTGAAGACTGAATTTCTTCAGCTTGCATAAGCTGGTTTTCTTGGCTTTGGTCATCTGAATCTTCCTCAATCATATTGACACTTCTTTGGGAGGTTTGAGGTGTTTCAGGTGCTACTGGAGTAGAAGTTGAAGCTTGTAGCCTAGTCTTCATGTCTCTCAAAGCTTGGATAAATTCAGAATTGTTGTTGTTTTGTAAATCTTTTTGACTGTTTTTGAAAACTTGGAATGGTTTGAAGATTGAGTTTTTCAGTTTTGTATCCGGCTTAGTTTCAATTTGGGAAACTGTAGCTTGTTGGTTTTGTTTCATTTTTTGTAATTGCTTACCTATGGTATGCAAATGGGCATTTGTAAAATTATTCTGTAGAACAATGTTTTTTATATTCACAGAATCATTTTCATTTGGAATTTTGTAAGGGGTTGCTTCTACTGTATGTTCTAAGTGGAGAATTTTTACTTTCCTAAGAGGAGGATGTTCAGACTGTATTTTTCTACCATATGAAATTTTCCATTCAAGAACTTTATTTTTAACAGTGATAGGGTTAACAGACAGCTTTTCCTCTGTTTTCTTTAGAAGAGCTTTTAGAGCCGCAATGAACTCTGATTGATTATCTTCTAACTCCTGTTGTTTAGGTTTTGAAATTCGGGAAGGTTTTGAAAATGGATCTGATTTTTTGAAATTTTTTGGAATTTTGGAAAATGAATATGAAATGTTATGCTGTTTAGCATACATCTCAAACCAATCAAAAAAAAGAATATGAACTTTGTGTTGGTATATAAAGTCATGATATTCCTTTTGAATTTCTTTCCTTTGATCATTGAAATTTTTGAAAATCACATTTGCTTTTTATGATTTTTAGGAGAATAAAAATAATCATGCAAATATTGTTTGTCCACTTCAAATTCTTTTTCAAGCACATTAAGTTCATGGTTTACATTTTCTGTAATGGCTGAAAAGGTAGGAAAAGTAGGTTCTGACTCTGTTCGGGTTTCAACCGGAACAGACTCTTTTTGTAAATTTGTATAAACTGGATGTGGAACATTCATAGAGTAATCTACGTTTTGTAAAGTGGATCTAGGTATTTCTGAAGTAGAAAACCTAGAAGAGCTAGGTAAGTCTGAGGTAGAATACCTAGGCTGAATATTTTGTATTCCAATTGGTTTTGTAACAGACAAACTAATGACAGAAGGTATACAAGACACTCTTCCTATGTCTACAATACTAGATGTTGAGGAATCATCTGAAAACCTAAGGCTGACTCTTCCATCGTCATACTGGGTTATTTGCTTCAGTTGAACGTTTGGCTCAACTATTTTTGAAGATTCTGGTTCTACTGCACCTTCTAAAACCCATTCTTCTGGCAGGGTTATGTCCTTCCATTGGATAGATCTAGGGATTACAGTGTTGGATTTTGTAAGATCAGTTTGTAAAAGCAAAGTTTCTCCTCTTTTACTCTGAAACTTATGTTTTGTAGCAAAAGCAGAAACCATAGCTTTGTAATGGATTTTGTAAATCAGTGCGAGAGGAATAGATCCTTCAAGCATTTTGTAATTGTGAGTTTTGATTTGTAAAACAAGGGATTTTTTAATATTACTGTCGTTTAACGAAACAGTAAAATTTGGATAGCAATCAAAAGATATTGGTCCACTGCACAAACTATGCTCGACTAAACTAAGCAAGGAGTCCTGGAAGTTTATGAACCTAGTATCTCTGAGAACTGCTAGGATTGAGGTGTTCAATCCTTCTTTTGTAAGTGGTTTAATTCCAACTTGGACTAAACCTATATGAATGTATTTGTATTGTTTTTCACTGTGTTTTTGTAAGGATTTTTAAAACAGAAGAGAAATCGTCTCAAAGGGTTTTGTAATCTGAAGATCTCTTTCTTCAGTTTTGATTGTGAAATCAGTTTTGAAAAAATTGAGTTTTGTAGTATGATAAATCTGATCCTTTTGTACTTTTGGAATTTTCCAATTATCTATACATTTTTCAAAATTTTCGATTATTATTTTTGACTATTAACTATCTTTCTCTACTCAGAGGACGAAGTAGAAGAGTTTGAAGAAGAAACTGTCCTACAGAAAATTGTATTCATGCTTAAAGAATGTTTATAGGTTGATCTTTTGAGTTAAGTGAGGTAATTGCCAAAGGAATCACTGCCCTAAACACGCCCTCTCGGCTACAAAGACGGGACTTACAACCCAGGCCTGTTTACACCTCTAAAGAAGTCGTCTTATCACCTTAAGATCATCTTACCAACCTCTCAAAAATGTTTAAATGTAAATCCGAACCTTTCAACAATTTTACCTATCTCCTTTGCCTAAGATTAAAATCACGTTGGTCAAAGATGTATTTGAGACTTTTGTGGTCAGTGAAGATTTCACAAGTCTCACCATACAGATAGTGCCTCCAGATTTTAAAAGCAAAAATTATTGTAACCATTTCCAAATCATGAGTTGGATAATTCTGCTCGTGCCTTTTCAACTGACGAGAAGCATATGCAACAACCCGTCCATGCTGCATCAAAACATATCCTAAACCAATCCTAGAATCATCACAATACACTGCATAACCCCCTGATCCAGACAGAAGGGCTAACACTGGTGCTGTATTTAAACGAGTCTTAAGCTCCTGAAAACTTTTTTCACAAGCCTCAGACCACTGAAATTTCACATTATTCTGAATCAACTTAGTTAAAGGTGCTGCAATACGAGATTTCACAAGTCTTGAACAAACCGTTTATAATACCCTGCTAAACCCAAGAAACTACGAATCTCTGACACAGTTGTGGGTCTAGGCCAATGAAGCACTGCCTCAACTTTCTTCTTATCAACACACACCCCATCCTTAGATACTGTATGGCCTAGGAAAGTCACACTATCTAACTAGAACTCACATTTTGAGAACTTGGCATATAGCTTGTGTTCCTGTAAGGTCTGAAGGACAATTCTTAAATGCTGCCCATGCTCCTCTTTACTCTTTGAGTACACTAAAATATCATCGATGAACACTATAACAAATTGATCTAAGAAAGGCTTGAAAACTCTATTCATGAGATCCATAAAAGCAGCTGGAGCATTGGTAAGACCAAAAGACATTACAAGAAATTCATAGTGTCTATACCTAGTCCTAAAGGCCGTCTTGAGTATGTCTTCTTTCTTGACCCTCAATTGATGATACCCAGATCGAAGATCAATCTTGATAAAATACTTTGCACCTTGAAGTTGGTCAAACAGGCCATCTATGCATGGAAGATGATACTTATTACGCACAGTCACCTTATTCAACTGCCTATAATCAATGCACATTCTCAAAAATCCATCATTCTTCTACACAAATAACACAGGAGCACCCCATGGAGAAACACTAGGGCGAATAAACCCCTTATCTAATAGGTCCTGTAGCTGCTCCTTCAACTCCTTAAGTTCTGTGGGTGCCATACGATAAGGTGGCATAGATATGGGCTCAGTTCCAAGAACTAAGTCTATACCAAACTCTACCTTTCACTCTGGGAGTAAACCTGATAAATCTTATGAAAACACGTCAGGAAACTGCTTAACCACTGCAACATTCTCCAAACCTGCACCTTTTACCTGAATGTCTCTAACATAAGCTAGATACCCCTTACACCTCTTTCGCAATAATCGGCTAGTACTCACTACTAGAGGCTATGCTGCGATCTCTCTGAAATTGAAATTCTGTCTCCCTAAGAATTTTAAAGAGTACAACTGTATTATGATAATCCAATGAAACGTGATAAGTGGCTAACTAATCCATGCCTAAAATCACATCAAACTCAAACATATCCAAAAAAACAAGATCTGCAGCTAATTCCCTATCTCCAATGTGAACTGTACATCCCCTATACACCATATTAGTGTCTATTGCATTCTCCATAGGTGTTGATACAGATAAAGGATACTCTAACAAAGTAGGTGGTGTACTAAATCTCATGGAAAAGTATGGAGAAATAAAGGAATGAGTGGAACCGATATCAAATAGTACTCTAGCATCAAATTAACAAATAGAAAGTATACCTGTCACTACTACATTAGATGCCTGAGCATCCTGCTAAGTCAAAGCAAAAACCCTAGCTTGATCTCTACCACCAGATGTCTGTCCCTGAGTTTGAGCAAATCCTCTACCACCAGAACCTCTACCACCCTGACCACGACCACCAAAACCCTGACTTCTACCACTGTACTGTGAAACTAGCTGAACCTGAGAGGGAGCATAATGTGCTAGCCTGACCAGCAACCTAAGTTGTCCCACTAGTAGGACAGTCTTGTCTACGGTGTCCCCGCTTTCCACAACCAAAGCATGCTTCAGTGACCCAATGACAAGTGCCCTTATGCAGCTTACCACAATGCTGACAAGGAGTGGAAATAGGCCCAGTGCTAATCTGACTATACTGAGCATTCCCTGCATGAGTCTTCTGCTTATGTCCCTAACCAACTCCAGATTGATGTGCCCTATTGCCAACTGTAGACTGAGAACCCTGCTTATTACCCTGATAAGAACTCTGATGACTCTGTCCTCTGTTAAACTGATTACCTTGACTATCTTTCTTAAACCTCTTGTGTTGCTCATGAGCCCAACGTTCATCATCATACATCTCCATCTGTCTAGTCCGATCAACCACCTCCTCATATTTACGTATTCGTAAAAGAGCTACACGATCAATTAGCCTGTCTCGTAAGCCCCTTTCAAACCTGCAAGCCTTCTTTTCCTCATTTGGAATCAAGTGTTTACCAAAACGGGATAATTTAGTAAACTTCATCTCATACTCTGTAACTGTCATGTTGCCTTGCTTCAAGGTTTCAAACTCCAAAGCTTTAGCCTCTTGAACACTAGGAGGGAGAAATCGCTCTGAGAATAGAGAGTGAAACTCAGGACAGAGGATAGAACCTTCGAGTCGCCCATTCTTCTTAGAGAGATACCACTCACGAGCAACTCCCTTAAGCTGATTTCCTGCCAACATCACCATCCTAGCACTACTGCAACCCATAGTGTCATAACACCTCTCCATGTCATCTAGAAAATCTAAGGGATCAGCTAATGCATCCTCTCCAGTGAACTCCTTTGGTTTTAGCTTGAGAAAGTCTGTAGAGTCAAGGAATCAAGCCCTATCCTGAGCTGGTGCTGAAATAGGGCCAACCACTGGTTGCTGTGGTTGAGTTGTAAGGCACTCAGTTATAGTATTAACAGCATGATTCACTGCATGCGATCCCGCTACCAGATCTGCCACAGTAACCTGACCAGCTCTAGGTGCTTGAGTTGCAGTAGCTAATTGGAATGGTTGTACCCCAGTCTTAGCCATAGGCGTCTGCTCAGATGTCTGATTAATAGTTTGGATCAAGGTTTGCACCATTAAGACCCTTGGCCCTAGTTCTCCTCTTACGTCTAACAGACCCAGGCACCTATTCATTTTAATAAACAAGCACTAAATCTGAAAATGTGAGCCAAATTAAGATAGGAAAAAAAGTACGAAGGACGCAGACATCTAAAGTAATGATAAACTGAAAAGACATTAAGGATCCTATGCTCCGCAAGTTTACTAGAGCTCAACCGAGCTTTGATACCAACTTTGTCACGACCCAAAATTCTGAGCCGCGACCGGCGCATAATTTAAATATTCTTAAATCATGCAAGCCTTATCAGAGTATCTCGAATAAATATATTGTCGCTTACTAATCCCAAAAAATTAGACAAAATCCAAATAAACAAAATACTAAATAAACATCATAAATATCCCATAAGTAAACTGCGGAGTCTCTACAGATTTCAAATAAAAACTTAAACTGTTTAGTAAATTAAACTAATTATTAGCCAAGGAAATATAAATTCGGGCATACTATGAGAACAAATCAAAGATTGTCCCTCTTCAGAAAATGGACTGAATATTTGGATCAGTTGCAGAATTCTACTGATCTGAAACAGATAACAGACAGAGAAAACATGATTTGAGCTAATGCTCAGTGAATAATAATTATAGCACACAACGGAGCAGGAACAGGCAGACGCTTGATTAATTTTACAATAAATTTTCTATTTAATAAAATCATGCTCATGCTATCAAATCATTAATAAAAATAATTTTATAAAACATATATATATAAAAGAAATTCATTCAATAAAATTTTATGGTACAATACACCAGGATGATGATACCCCACATCATCAAAGGCCAGATGGTAATTGCGCTACCAGATATTAAATACCTTTCTCCTCTTTCACAGATATCAATGCATATGATACTAATGCAAATCATAAAGTGTAATGATGCATGACTCAACAATGCAATCTAATATTGTAATAGTCCACACGGCGGGGCCAGATAGCAGATACAGATACTGGGCACTGGTACCAATTTCAAACAGAAAATTAAATTGTACAAATCAATCAAAATCCACGAAAAATTTCAGATAGCAAATAATAACTGATAGTGCAATTCTAACAGTTTATTTCAATAATTTTAGAGAGTCAATAAGATCAAATCACTCTCAAATAAATTCAGTGTAACAAATCGATAAATTTTATATTCAGATATCAATCAATATAAAGACATTAAAGGCCTGTTCCCAGGATCCTAATGGCTCTAATGCAGAGATAAATGACAAAATCAATTATTTAATCAAAATCGGAATAAAATTCAATAATAAAATAAAACTCTAGAACCTCACATGTAAAATAATTATTAAAATACTGATTTAAAATTTCATTTAATAACAATTTTAATGCTAAGGAATTTTAAAAGGTACTAAAACGGTGTCATGTACTATAATTACCACTCACCTGGAACCTCCATGACAATGATTATTTTCAATGGAAGAGAGATAATTTCAACTGATAGATTGAATATTCGAATCTTCTACACACCCAAAATATAAAAGAAAAATATCAAATAATAATAAAACGAAATAACTTTAATATATATATATATATATATATATATATATATATATATATATATATATATATACATCCACCGAAACCAACTCCACGTCCCTGTTGTTCCACCATCCACCGAAATATATATATACACACCCAAAATATAAAAGAAAAATATCAAATAATAATAAAACGAAATAACTTTAATATATATATATATATATATATATATACATCCACCGAAACCAACTAACCAACTCCACGTCCCTGTTGTTCCACCATCCACCGAAATATATATATATATATATATATACATCCACCGAAACCAACTCACCAACTCCACGTCCCTGTTGTTCCACCATCCACCGAAATATATATATATATCCACGTCCCTGTTGTTCCACCATCCATATATATATATTTCGGTGGATGGTGGAACAACAGGGACGTGGATATATATATATATTTCGGTGGATGGTGGAACAACAGGGACGTGGAGTTGGTGAGTATATATTTCGGTGGATGGTGGAACAACAGGGACGTGGATATATATATATATTTCGGTGGATGGTGGAACAACAGGGACGTGGAGTTGGTGAGTTGGTTTCGGTGGATGTATATATATATATATATATATATATATATATACACACACACACACACAGACAAAAGAGTTGGCTCGTGGATGGTGGAACAATATATATATATATATATATATATTTTTGGATGTATATATATATATATATATATATATATATATACACACACACACACATATAAAAGAGTTGGCTCTGCGTCCCTGCATATATATATATATATATATATATATATATATATATATATATATATATATATATATATATATTTCGGTGGATGGTGGAACAACAGGGATGTGGAGTTGGTGAGTTGGTTTCGGTGGATGTATATATATATATATATATATATATATATATATATATATATATTTTTCGGTGTATGGTGTAGTTGGTTTCGGTTGATGTATATATATATATATATACACACACACACACACACACAGACAAAAGAGTTGGCTCAAGCGTCCCATTCATCCACCGAAATATATATATGGGACGTGGAGTTGGTTTCGATGGATGAACGGGACGCAGAGCCAACTCTTTTGTGTATATATATATATATATATATATATATATATGGTGGGACGACAGGGATGTGGAGTTGATTTCGGTGGATGAACGGGACGCAGAGCCAACTCTTGTGTGTGTGTATATATATATATATATATATATATATATATATATATATATATATATTTCAAATATCGGTAAAGAGGAAACCTTTTATATATTTTCTTCTTTTTTTTTAATAAAAATCAGCTATTGTCCAACAGTAATCATGATCAACCCAATTCAATACCAATGATCAAAGAAAAAAAATGAATTTCTAGAGTAGTTGTAACAGATCAAGGAAAGAAAATAAAATCAGATTCACCCATTATTAAACAAAGAACGAGAATTTTTACCTTGAAAACAAAATCGAAGGTGATGAATAGAGAAGTAAAAATTTAGAGATTCTCTGCGCATATCAGATTATAAATCGTAAATTTTTATATATATATGCATACAACTCAACTCAACTCAACTCAACTAAGCCTTTATCCCAAAAATTTGGGGTCGGCTATATGGATTCGCTTTCTTCACTCTGAACGATTTTGGGTTAAATCCTCAGAAATGTGTAATGCTTCTAGGTCATGTTGTACTACTCTCCTCCAAGTCAATTTAGGTCTACCCCTTTTTTTCTTTCTATCTTCTAACCTAATGTGCTCTACTTGTCTAACTGGAGCCCCCGTATAGCCGACCGTATAGGTATGTCTACGCTTCACATGACCAAACCACCTCAATCTCTCTTCTCTCAACTTATCTTCAATTGGCACCACTCCTACCTTTTCTCTAATACTCTCATTACGGACTTTATCTAGTCTAGTATAGCCACTCATCCACCTTAACAATCTCATTTCTGCAACTCTTATCTTAGATGCATACGACTCTTTCAGTGCCCAACACTCACTACCATATAACATAGCCGGTCGTATGGCTGTACGGTAAAATTTTCCTTTCAATTTATTGGGAATCTTACGATCACATAAAACTCCCGTGGCACGTCTCCACTTCAACCATCCGGCTTTAATCCTATGAATAACATCCTCCTCACATCCCCCATCTACTTGAAGGACTGAGCCTAGATATTTAAAGTGATTACTTTGGGGCAGTATCACTTCATTCAAACTAACTCCTTCCCTGTCACCAGTTTGGCCTTCACTGAACTTGCAATGCATGTATTCTGTCTTCGTTCTACTTAACTTAAAACCCTTTGACTCTAGAGTACTTCTCCAAAGTTCTAGCTTTCTATTGACTCCTTCTCGTGTCTCATCTATCAGAACAATATCATCCGCAAACATCATGCACCAAGGAATACTCTCTTGTATATGTTTCGTCAGTTCATCTAAAACTAATGTAAAAAGGTAAGGGCTTATGGTTGATCCTTGGTGTAATCCAATTGAGATAGGAAAATCACTTGTGTCCCCTCCCACTGTACGCACAATAGTAGTTGCTCCTTCATACATATCTTTCAATACTTGTATGTACCTAATAGATACCCTCTTTTGTTCTAACACATTCCATAAGACCTCTCTTGGAACACTATCGTAAGCCTTATCCAAATCAATAAAAACCATATGTAGATCTTTCTTCACATCTCTATATTTCTACATCAAGCTTCTAATGAAAAAGATCGCTTCCATAGTTGAACGACCGAGCATGAAACCAAATTAATTGAGAGAAATAGAAGTATCATGACGTAGTCGATGCTCCACAACTCTCTCCCACAACTTCATAGTATGGCTCATGAGTTTAATTCCCCTATAGTTTAAGCAACTTTGTATGTCTCCCTTATTTTTAAAAATAGGTACGAAAATACTCTTCCTCCATTCATCAGGCATTTTCTTTGAGTTTAGAATCTTATTAAATAATTTAGTTAACCATGCCACTCCCATATCTCCCAAATACTTCCACACTTCAATTGGTATTTCATCGGGTCCACAGGCTTTACCCACTTTCATTCTCTTAAGTGTTTCCTTTACTTCTAAAGATCTAATCCTTCTAGTATAATTCACATGCTTTTCTATTGTTCTATAATCTATATTCACGCTATTACCATTTTGACTATTATTAAAGAGATCATTAAAATAATTTCTCCATCTTTCTTTAATGTCCTCATCTTTCACCAACACTTTTCCTTCTTTATCCTTAATGCACCTAACTTGATTGAGATCTTGACATTTCCTTTCTCTCCTCCTTGCTAATCTATAAATATTTTTCTCCCCTTCTTTAATTCCAAGTTTGTCATATAATTTTTCAAAGGCCTGTGCTCTTGCTTGACTAACTGCTTTTTTTGCCTCTTTCTTTGCTATCTTATACTGTTCATATGCCTTATTATTATCACATTTAGGTAATTTCTTATACCATTCCCTTTTTCTCTTCACTGCCTTTTGTACTTCCTCATTCCACCACCATCTCTTTTTTGAGGGTGGTCCATGTCCTTTAGACTCTCCAAGTACTTTTCTAGCTACTTCTCTAATCTTTGATGCCATCTGTATCCACGTATCATTGGCCTCCATATCCAGCTTCCATACTTCGGACTCGAGAAGTTCATTTTTGAACTTCACTTGCTTTACTCCTTTGAACTCCCACCACTTTGTTCGAGCTACACTATTTCTTCTGACCTTACTTGAATTGTTCCTAAACTTGACATCCAAGACCACCAACCGATGTTGACTTGTTAAAGCCTCTCCTGGAATGACCTTGCAATCCTTGCATAGAGCTCTATTTGTCTTCCTAGTTAAGAGGAAGTCGATTTGGCTTCTATGTTGCCCACTTTTGAAAGTCACTAAATGTGACTCTCTTTATATAAAGTAGGTATTTGCTAGTATTAGGTCGTATGCCATAGCAAAATCCAGGATGCTTTTTCCCTCCTCATTTCGACTGCCAAAACCAAAACCTCCATGAACATTCTCATAACCTTGTCTATCACTTTCTACATGCCCATTCAAATCTCTACCAATGAAAACATTCTCTTCATTCGGTATGCTTTGCATTAAATCATCCATATCTTCCCAAAACCATAGTTATCAAAGGCTCAAGGCGCACCGAGGCGCCAAGGTGTCTTGGAGCCTAGGCGCAAGGCGCAAGGCGCAGGCGCGCGCCCGAGAGAGCCGAGGCGCAAAAATAAAAAATATATATTAAAAATAAAAAAAATTATAATTATGCTATCACACCTCAAGTAACATAAAACTATATAATAATAACTAACAAATATGCAAGTAATAATTAGTTTATAATCCAAAAGAGATAAAAATAAACTACTAAAAATTAAAGTTTAATAAACTAGTAAACTACTAAATGTTCAATCCCCATCAATAGAAATATCAAAATCCTCTTCATCTTCTTCATCTTCTTCATCATCTTCATTATCCTCCTCATACTCATCTTCCAAATTAACATCTTCATCATCATCATTTTCTTCCTCGTCTTCAAGAAGTGAAGAAGTACGAGTGGATGATACTTTTCTTTTTTGCTGTGATGTAGATGCAACATTTTTCCCTTTGCTTAATCTAGTGTTGTAGGCATTCTCTTCAGCTCCAGTAGCTGCAGCAACCACATTCCATGTCAAATCATCATCTTCAAAAACAAGTTCATCTCTATCAATCTCTTCCTCCATTTGACCCATCAACCATTCATTACTATCATCAATGTCTTTCAATGAGATGGGGTCAATGCGGTCACGTGCATCATATCTACGCTTTAATGACCGATTGTACTTGACAAACACCAAATCATTCAAGCGATTTTGAGCTAGTCTATTTCTTTTTTTACTGTGAATCTGCAAAATATAACAATTTTAATAAGTATAATTTTTGAAAGAACAAATGAAAGGTATAATTCTAAAGGGAGATGTTTTGTCACTTACATGCTCAAAGATGCTCCAATTACGCTCACAACCAGATGCACTACAAGTGAGGCTAAGCACTTTAACAGCAAAATTTCTCAAATTTAGAGTTGTTGCTCCATAAGTTAGCCACTATGTAGCTAATGAAAAAATAATGCATATTAATTATTATTCAAAAATATTGCAATATGAGATTACATGCTTATGGATAAAATTATATTACTTGGAGATACTTTCTTTCGATTCCTAATTGTCATATCCATCCCAAAGATACCTTCAGCATTTTGATAAAAAGGCAATTGTGCCATTATTTTGTCTTGCTCTTCTTTGCTTGGAATCAACCTTGCTACAACTTGGAATAAACCGGTAACAACCTCAACATCTTCATTAATTTTCTCATTTGAATAAAAAAATTCAGGATTCAAATAATATCCAGCTGCGTGCAAAGGTCGATGGAGTTGGCTTTCCCATCGTTTATCAATAATCTCAAAAATTGTCTTGTATTTTTCTTCATTTTCATCAAATGACTTTGCAATTGCTTCTTTAGCCCTATCCATCGCCTCATAAATATATCCCATTGCAGGCATTTTCTCACCATCAACTAATCTAAGCACACGAACTAATGGACCAAATATCTTTAAGATATAAACAATATTAGTCCAAAAAGTAGGCATCATGACAATACTGTATACTTTTTTACCTGACAGTTCTTTTGCCCACTTACTTTTGGTCCATTCCTCTGAGGTAAACATCTTTCTCAAATTCGCCTTGTTCTTACGTATACGTTGAAGGGTGAGAAAAGCAGTTGCAAATCTTGTGACAGCTGGCCTAATTAGCTCTCTTTCACCAGTAAAGTGCCGCAACATGTTCACCACACCCGGACGAATGTAAATATATCCATTCAATGTCACTGCCCTTTTAATTGTGTTGTGAATTTTGGGAATTTTTCCAATATCTTCTAGCATCAAATCTAGGCAATGAGCAGCACAGGGAGTCCAATACAAATGAGGGCACTTTGTTTCTAACAACTTCCCTAAAAACAAAACAAATATGGTAACAAGTAGCATAAATATTAAATACATTATTTACTTACAATTAAATTAAACTATCTAATAATAGTAAGAATAAAAACTCTTAATTACCTGCAAGCACACAATTGCTAGCATTATCTGTCACAACTTGAACCACATTAGCCTCTCCAACACGCTCTACAAATCTATTAAGCAGGTCATACATCTTATCACCAGTTTTTGAGTACTCTGAAGCATCAACAGATTCCATGAAAACAGTTCCCTTTGGAGAATTCACCAAGAAATTAATCAAAGTCCTTTGTTTCTTATCAGTCCAACCATCTGCCATTATAGAACAACCATATTTTGCCCATTCTTCTTCATAGGACTTCAATGAATTCTTCACCTCAGCAACTTCTTCATTCAATAAGGGAACCCGCACCTCATGAAAACTAGGTGCTTTCATACCAATCCCAAATTGTCCAATAAACTCCACCATAACTTGAAAACTTGGATAATTGACAGCATTAAAAGGAATTGCCGCATCATACATCCATCGAGCTATATCCTTACATGCTTTTTTTCTCAATTCCTTTTTACATGCCTCATTAATAGTGGTTTGCTTCAGCTTTGAATTTTTTCTATCCTGTACCGCCTTTGCAGCACTTTTGGCAAAATATAAATCTATTGGACCCTTTGTCCTTGCCTTCTTTTGAACCTTACTATTTCCTTTTGAGCCTCTAAGAATTATCCCAACATCATCTTCATCTTCGTCATCTCCAAGAATTTCAACATCCTCATAATCAGGCAATTTATCTAAGGTCTTTGCTGAAGCCTTTTGCTGCATATACTCTTGTAGCTCTTCACGCACATGTGTTGGACACTTCTTACACATTGTAGCATTTCGAAATCCTCCAACTAATGCTGTGTAGCTCGAAATATCCCTCCTTTTGTAACTTTGCTACAAAAGTTACAAGCAACATCATTTCTATTGTTTGGATTCACCAAGTGGACATATTTCCATGTGGGATCTTTGTTGCTATTGTCAGTTTTAGCAGCGGTAGATGCCTCCGATTCCATCTTTGCAAAAATAAAATAAAATGATAAGAAAATTAATAATTTAACAAGTAACAACAAGCCAACAATAATATACATACATACCAATTTATAGTACCATAATCCAATTATAATAATAGAAATTAACAATTTATGATAACACAAACTCAATTACAATATTTCTAATAATTTCTAAGAAGACCTAATAACAATTAGCAATAAGAAAATAAAGTCATAAAACATTTTTAATCCAATAATAAAACTAAAAGCTAATAAGAGTAATTGAATTAGCATATTATTAGCATCTCAAGTTGTCAAGTCTCAAGTCTCAACATATTTTCACATATTCACAATAAATAATATGTCAAAATCACAAATTTATACTAAAAAGAAAAGGAAAAGAAAAACATTGCAGGGTAAGGATTGGCAGCCAAAAAAAAAAAAAGATGCAGAAGAAGAATGTAGTGCAGAAACAGTGCAAGAAAGAGAGAGAGAGCATGGCAGCCAAAAAAAAAATGCAGAAAACAAAGTGCAGTGCAGAAACACTGCTGGAGAGAGAGAGAGAGCATGGCAGTCCAAAAAAAAAAAAAAAGAGAAGAAGTGCAGCGCAGAAACACTACAGCAGGGAGAGAGAGAGAGAGCATGGCAATCAAAAAAAAAAAAAAGAGAAGCAGAAACAGAAAGTGCAAGGTCTGAAACACTACAAAGAGGAGAGAGAGAGAGAGCATGGCACCAAAAAAAAAAAAAAAGGAAGCAGAAATGTAAAGTGCAATGCAGAAGAGAGAGCATGGCAGTCCAAAAAAAAAAAAAAGGGAAACAAAAAGTGCAGTGCAGAAGAGAGAGCATGGCAGTCCAAAAAAAAAAAAAAAAGGAAGCAGAAAGTGTAGTGCAGAAACACTACAGGGAGAGAGAGGGAGAGCATGGCAGTCCAAAAAAAAAAAAAAGAAGCAGAAAAAGAATACCCAGCACAGGAGAGAGAGAGAGAGAGAGAGAGAGAAGAAGAAGAAGAAGAAGAAGAAAAGAAGAAGAAAAAATACATACCAGGTTTGTTTGAGATCTCTCCCTTCACTCCTCTTCTTCTTCTTCTTCTTCTTTTTTTCTTTTTGCTGGCTGTTGGCTGCTGGACAAGTTAAAAAAAAAAAACCCTAGCAGCCCACCATTTTATAATGTGCCTTGCCTCATTGGGGTGCGCCTCGGTGCGCCTCGCGCCTCGGTGCGCCTCGATGCGCCTCAGTGAGGTCTTGCGCCTCAGCTGCCCCGAGGCCCCTAGGGCTGCGCCCGGTGCGCCTTGCGCCTGAGGCACTGCCCAAAACCTTTGTTTACTCTCACTGTCTAGTCCTATTTGTGGGGCATAAGCATTAACTATATTTATTGTTTCTCTTTCTAGTACTAGCTTTACTAGTATAATTCTATCTCCTACTCTTTTCACAGCTATTACTGCGTCTTTCAATGTCCTGTCTATGATTATGCCCACTCCGTTCTTGTTTCTCTCCTTTCTGGTAAACCACAGTTTGTACCCTGAATTACCCACTTCCTTACTTTTCTCTCCTACCCATTTAGTCTCCTGAATGCAAGCAATATTCACCCTTCTTCTTTCCAAGGTATCCACAAGCTCCATTAATTTTCCTGTAAGTGATCCAACATTCCAAGTACCAACCCTGATCCTCCTCCTATCCTGCTCCTTCCTAATTGGTCTCCTTCTATGATATCTTCTATTGTTTTCTATGTCTATCTTGTGTTCAGTTCGACTATTTATTCTACTATCTGTCCTATGGACTAACTTCTTTACCCACACCCGTCCATGATGTGGGAACCCTTGCTCACTTAGCACCACACCCGGGAGCGGGCATGGCACGTCGCTTTCGGTGAATGCCCTACACCCTTACATATTTCTCACTACACCCGGGCTCCGATGTAGCGCGTCTTTAGTAGAGGACGCCCCAACGTTTATATCATTTGAATCCATATTATAGGGTGTGACGAAATTTTTACGCTGGTTGTCACCTACCGCAACCCTCCTCCTTTATCCGGGCTTGGGACCGGCTAAGCGCAAACTACTTAGGCAGAGTTTTTATATATATATATACATATATAATAATAAATAAAAGATGATGAAAAATACCTGTTGAGAGTATTTGGTATAAAAGGAGGTGATAAATAGGCTTTGAGAACAAAGTTTAGTAGAAAGAGATTATTAGGGTATATATATTTTAAGAGTTCCATTAGGTGTAGAATGGGATAAGAGTTATCATTGAACTGGGTTATTCAGATTACAGATATATATTTAATTTCAAAAATAATATATCTATAAAAATAAATAAGCAGGCCATCCAATAAAATATATTTTTTTAGATAATTATATTAAATTATTGTTAGCTAATTAAAATAAATAAATAAATAAAATATTGGGTTTCCACATAATCAAAAGCTGCCGAATAATAGAATTTCTAGTTCTATATATAGTGTTGTTTTGCAATCCTAATCATAAGTGAATTAGGAACCCTAATTTAACTCTAATTCGGAATACTAAATACGATAAACTAGGAAATAATAATAATAAACGTAATAATTATAGAATCCCTAAAGAATAAAACTCTAAACTTCCTAATTTTGCAATAAATAAAATTCCTAAACTCTGTCTAGTGTCTTCGTCCAATGCTGCTTCACCCAGTGCCAGTACTGACTGACAATAGGACTAAATTATTTTTTAGGTTCTGACCATTTCTGCTGGTAAGTCAGCGAAAGTGTGGGAGATCTGTGATGATGGTAATGGGGAATTGAAGAAAACATTGGCATGTTCTGGCTCAGGTGGAGTTGATGACATGCTAGTTGGTTGCCTTTGGCAGAATGATTATCTTGTCACTGTGTCCCTTGGTGGCACAATTAGCATCTTCTTTGCAAGTGATCTCAAAAAAAGTCCACGACAAATATCTGGACATATGAAGAATGCTACATCATTAGCTGTGCTTAAAAATGTCCAAAAAACTATATTGTCCAGTAGTTATGATGGTTTGATAGTTAAATGAATTCAAGGCATTGGATACAGCTGCTGTTGAAGAAGAAATTGTCACATCTGGATTTGATAATAAGGTGACTGACATGCATATATTCTTCAATTCTACTTTGAAATAACTATATTTACTTTTTGTTTCCATTTCTAATCAATTATAGAGTTAAGAAAGTGAAAGAGAACATGCTTGTTACAATCTTTTTTCTTCCTTATTTAATTATGTAAGCAGAATATATCTTGATTGTGGCTTCTCTTTCATTATTTGATACTTAGCTTATGAACAAATAATATGCATCTAAAGCTATCATTGAATTTCCAAGGAGAAGTATTTCCCCAGCAAATATTTTTAAATCCTCGAGTTCAAATATATACAGTATAAAACTGACAAAAGAAGACAGTTAGACTCCACTGGTAACTGAACTTTTATCTGGAAAGTAATTTGGAGAAAGTTTTAAAGTGTCTTTAAATAGTATTGGTGAGATTTTTCTTCCAATGTAAGTTGCTGCTTATTGCTGAAATTATAAAATATCCTCAGTAAGTCACTCATTTATGTAATTTCTTGGCTTATAAAATTGACAATCAATGGAAGATCTACAAAATATGATGATGAAATTACTTGGTATGGATGATTTGTCAAATCATTTGTTAGTCCAGATTCTGTTAAGTCACAAATGGATTATTATTATTATTATTATTATTATTATTATTATTGTTTCTTCTTTTGTGACTTTAACAAATAATTAGATAAAATTCTACTTAGGTTTGATTAATTAAACATGACTTTTTCCTGAGGCACCATCATTTTTTGGAAAAAAAAAAGTCATATATATGATGGTTCTGCTCGTAATGCTTTTCTTTCTTCCCTTTCCCTGTGCCTGGATTTGTAGAGTTCGTTTTCAAGGGGATCAATGTGGAGATGCAAATTCCATTGACATTAGCAGTCAACCAAAAGACTTGAGTCTTGCCCTTCTCAATCCTGGCCTTGCTTTGGTCACAATTGATTCAGGTGTTGTCATGCTCCGTGGTACAAAAATAGTGTCAACAATCAATCTTGGTTTTTCTGTGACAGCATCTGCAATTGCACATGATGGAAGTGAAGCAATCATAGGTGGGCATGATGGCAAATTGCATGTATATTCTATAACAGGTGACACTCTTAAGGAAGAAGCAGTACTTGAGAAACATCATGGGGCTGTCAGTGTCATACGTTACTCTCCAGATGTTTCAATTTTTGCAGCTGGTGATGCAAATAGAGAAGCTGTTGTTTGGGACCGAGTCTCCCGAGAGGTACCTTGTTCTCCTAATTTAATTTGACAATTTTGTTGCCGTAAAACTGTTTATTTATGGCATTTGATTAGTTTAGCAGAAGTGACAAATGTGCAAACCTATGTCTGTTGTGTGTGCGTCTGTGAAATAACATTATATTTATTTTAAGAGTGATACGACTGATTGCATCACCAACTTGGCTCACAACTTTGCTGATCTAGTAAGTTACGAGAAGGCCTTAAAATTTTCTAGCACTTTGCCTGGAGGTAAGAAACTTACCTACACTGGGTGTATATAGGTAGCTCTCACAAAAGAGTGGGCTTCATGCAATGAGATCCATTTCTATTAGTGATGGTGTATGTACACATGATAAGCTTAGTCATGTAGTTAAGCCTAGTCACATGATAAGTCTGTTAGAAGTATAACTAAAATTAGATTATCCAGTTGACTGCTCATACCATTTTCAACATGAAGTAAACATGCCCTTAGAACAGTGAGAATAGGTACAGTCAAGTATTTAAAACCTGATTAGTTGGACCTGGTTAACAAGGAGTTGCTTTGTTAACTGATCTAGTTGACTGCTCAAACACTTGTGAGTGGTCAAAGCCTGATTAAAATTAGCTGATCCACTAATCCAACTGCAACCTGGCCTTCCAGATTAAAATGAATTTGACCTGCTTTCGGAAATGTTGAAAGTGCAAGTTGCCTGTTAGATGCTTGACCCCTGTTTCAGAAGAAGTCCACAATAGCCTCCTCGCCACCAAGCCACCTAAAGAATTTTGATGTAAACTGTTAGTCTCAAAGTCTCTACTCTCTGACAAGTGCAAAGGATATTCAAGTCCTGAATATCATTTCATCATTTTATAAACATTCTCTTATTTTTGGTTGACATTTTGTTTGTTGTTATGGAAAGTCAATCAATATATTATTTCTCTGTATATTCTGTATTCTGTATTCCTATTTAGGATTTCTTATTTAGAATTTCTTCCCAATTAGTAGAACACAATTATAGGAATCAATTATATATATATACCTATGTACAGATTAATTGAAATTAAGGAAAATCATCTCTTTCTACATGGTATCAGAGCAGGTCATCAATTTAGGGTGACTATTTGTTCTCACCACCCAGCTCAGGAGAGACCTTGGCCGCCGACCGGCCGTTTCGACCTTGATCAACATCGCCGGTGTTGCCTCAACCCCCTCATTCCACCACTGTGTGCTGTTGCCTGATCCAGTACACCATTAAAGGACTTCTGAGGTTTGGCTCTCAGATCCTATTTCGGTATTTGCTTGATTTGTGATTTTGGGTTATTTTGCTGCTATAAGCACTTTGGATTAGCGTTTCGGTTAGTTTTTTTTGTTTCAACAAATGGCAGACAATAAGAATGTTATTTCTGATGTGATTCCGGTGATGACTAAGATCACGGAACACAAACTTAATGGTTCGAATTACTTGGAGTGGAGTAAGACTGTTAGGGTCTATTTGCGTAGCATTGATAAGGATGATCACCTTACTAAAGATCCACCCACTGATGATACACGACAAACTTGGCTAGGGGAGGATGCTCAGTTGTTTTTGGAGTTTCGAAACTCGATTCACAGTAAGATAATTAGTTTAATTAATCACTGTGAATTTGTTAAGGAATTGATGGATTACTTAGATTTTTTGTATTCTGGTAAAGGGAATATCTCCCATATTTATGATATTTGTAAGGCATTCTACCGTGCTAAGAAAGAGGATAAGTCTCTCACGGCTTATTTTATGGATTTTAAACGGGTATATGAGGAACTTAATGTATTGTTGCCTTTTAGTCCTGATGTGAAAGTTCAAAGAGCCCAACGGAGCAACTAGTCGTTATGAGTTTTCTTGCGTGCCTTCTTTGAGTATGAGATCGCTAAATCTCGATTCTCTCGATCGAGATTTCCTCTTTGCATGAAACGTTCACACGGGTCCTTCGTGCAGAGTACCCAATCTTCACAAATCAAGAGTGCTCTTATTAGCCGTAATCCAAATGGACAACAGGGTAATAGAAGAGGAATTAGAGGAGGAATTACAGGCAACAGAAATAATCAATGTAATGAAGAGGTTAGTTCTAATCAGGACTCAAGAGGAATCATTTGTTATTATTGCCATGAGCCTGGCCATACAAAATATAATTGTCCGCAACTTCAGAGGAAAAATCAGCGATCACTGATGGCAAATATGGCAGCAGAGAATTCTACAGTTTCTTCGTCTGAGAAAATTATTTTGGTATCTGCAGAGGATTTTGCACAATTTTCCCAGTATCAGGCATCTCTAAAGCCTACCAGTTCCCGTCACTGCGATTGCTGAGTCAGGTAAATCCACTACATGCCTTGTGCCTTCCTCATCCAAATGGGTTATTGATTCTGGTGCGACAGATCACATGACAGGTAATTCTAGTCTTCTATCTGCTTTTCAGTTTAATCTCACTTCCTCTACTGTTATTTTAGTTGATGGTTCTACTTCTTGTATCATAGGTTCTGGAACTGCGAACCCGACTTCGTCAATTTCTTTGTCTTCTGTTTTGTGTCTACCAAAATTCTCTTTTAATCTACTTTTTGTTAGTAAACTTACTCGTACCTTAAATTGTTCTGTTTCCTTTTTTCCTTACCAGTGTTTGTTTCAGGATCTTACGACGAAGCAGATTATTGGTAGAGGACGCGAGTCAGGTGGTCTCTACATTCTGGAAAATCATGTACCGCGGTCGCTTATTTACTCCAGTACCTTAACATCTCTTGAACCTCATTGTAGATTGGGTCATCCTTCTTTGTCTACCATGAAGAAGCTGTGTCCTCAATTTCAGTCTTTATCAGTAGTAGAATATGAGTCGTGCCAGTTTGCAAAACATCATCGTTTGCCTTCTGTGTCTAGAGTCAATAAACGGGCTTCATCCCCTTTTGAGTTAGCTCATTCTGATGTTTGGGATCCTTGTTCTGATATTTCTAAAACTGGATTTCGTTATTTTGTTACTTTTGTTGATGATTACTCTCGTGTTACCTGGTTATATTTAATGAAGAATCGTTCTGAGTTGTTTTCTATCTTTTGTGCCTTTTGTAATGAAATCAAAACTCAATTTAATATTTCTGTACGCATATTAAGAAGTGACAATGCCAAAGAATACTTTTCAGCACAATTTCAGTCTTATATGACACAAAATGGCATTCTTCATCAGTCTTCCTGTGTGGATACCCCATCCCAAAATGGCGTGGCCGAAAGAAAAAATCGGCATCTTCTTGAGGTAACTCGTGCTCTTCTTTTTCAGATGAAAGTTCCTAAACACTTTTGGGCGGATGCAGTTTCTACAGCATGTTTTTTTATCAATCGTATGCCGTCTTCTGTCTTTAATGGGGATATTCCTTATACTGCTTTGTTTCTTACAAAATCTTTATTTCCTATTGAACCTCGTATTTTTTATTGTACCTGTTTTGTACATGATGTTCATCCACAGGTTACTAAATTAGATCCAAAATCTCTCAAATGTGTCTTCCTTGGGTACTCCCGGCTCCAAAAAGAGTACCGTTGTTTCTCTCCTACTCTTAATCGTTATCTTGTTTCTGCAGATATCACATTTTTTGAGTTCACTCCATTTTTTCCTCAATCATTTGTGTATGAGAGTCAGGGGGAGGAGGATGATCTCTTAATATATACTGTCCAACCAATGTCTGGTCCTCTCCTACAGCCTGTTTCTTCTGTCTCTAGACCTACTCGACCTCCCATTGTTCATGTTTATTGCAGAAGATTGGAGATTCCTGACTCAGATCCTCCACCAGCTACTTCGTTGGGAGATTCTGTACCTCATACTAATCATGATTCTGATCTAGACTTACCCATTGCTCTTCGTAAAGGTAAACGTTCATGTACTTACCCTATCTCTTCTTTTATTTCTTATAATCAATTGTCTTCTTGTTCTCGGTGTTTTGTTACTTATTTAAACTCTGTTCCTATCCCTAATACTGTTGGTGAGGCACTGTCTCATCATGGCTGGTGTGATGCTATGAAAGAGGAAATGGAGGCTTTAGATGCTAATGGTACATAGGAACTGTTGACTTTGCCCACTGGTAAGAAAGCTATTGGTTGCAAATGGGTATTTACAGTAAAGGTAAATCCTGATGGTTCTGTGGCTAGGTTAAAAGCACGCCTTGTAGCAAAAGGATATGCTCAGACATATGGGTTTGATTACTCTAACACTTTTTCTCTTGTAGCTAAACTTACTTCTATTCGCTTGTTCATCTGTTTAGTAGCTACATATGATTGGCCCCTGTATCAATTGGATATCAAGAATGCTTTCCTTCATGGTGATCTTCAGGAGGAGGTGTATATGGAGCAACCACCTGGGTTTGTTGCTCAGGGGGAGTTGGGTAAAATTTGTAGGTTTCGAAAGTCTCTTTATGGCTTGAAACAAAGTCCTAGGGCATGGTTTGGGAGATTCAGTGAAGCAGTACAAGAATTTGGTATGCAAAAGAGTAAGTGTGATCACTCAGTATTTTATTGGCAATCTGAGGCTGATCTAATTCTCCTGGTAGTCTATGTGGATGACATTGTCATCACTGGGAGTGACTCTGCAGGTATTTCATCTCTTAAAACCTTCCTCCAAACCCAGTTTCAGACCAAAGACTTGGGATTGTTAAAGTATTTCTTGGGTATCGAAGTTATGAGAAGTAAGAAGGGTATTTTCTTGTCTCAAAGAAAATATGTCCTCGATCTATTGACAGAGACAGGAAAATTAGGTGCTAAGCCTTGTAGTGCACCAATGACTCCAACTTTACAACTGTTAGCAGGGGATAGTGAGTTGTTTGAAGATCCAGAGAGATACAGGAGATTGGTAGGAAAATTGAACTACCTTACAGTCACTCGTCCTGACATTGCTTATGCCGTTAGTGTGGTAAGTCAGTTTATGTCTTCCCCAACTGTTGCTCATTGGGAAGCCTTGGAACAAATCTTGTGGTATCTGAAGGGCGCTCCAGGAAGAGGTTTGCTATATGGTAATTATAGGCATTTGAATGTTGAATGTTTTTAAGATGCTGACTGGGCTGGATCTAAGGTTGACAGGAGGTCTACTACTGGATATTGCGTTTTTGTTGCAGGAAATTTGGTGTCTTGGAGAAGTAAGAAGCAGAGTGTAGTTTCTCGATCTAGTGCTGAATTCGAATACAGAGCCATGGCACAATCAGTATGTGAGGTAATGTGGATACTTCAATTACTAGATGAGACAGGTTTTAAGACCTCTCTGCTTGCAAAATTGTGGTGTGATAATCAAGCTGTTCTCCATATTGCTTCTAATCCGATGTTTCATGAGCGGACCAAACATATTGAGATTGATTGTCACTTTATTCGTGAAAAGATTCAACAACAGATCATCTCAACAGGACACATCAAAACTGGAGAGTAGTTAGGAGATATTTTCACAAAAGCTCTGAATGGAGCTAGGATTGACTACATTTGTAATAAGTTGGACATGATTAACATCTATGCTCCAACTTGAGGGGGAGTGTTATGGAAAGTCAATCACTATATTATTTCTCTGTATATTCTGTATTTTGTATTCCTATTTAGGATTTCTTCCTAATTAGTAGAACACAATTATAGGAATCAATTGTATATATATATCCATGTACAGATTAATTGAAATTAAGGAGAATCATCTCTTTCTATAGTTTAATAGGGATGCAACCAGATACTCCTAGGTGAACCATATCATAACTATTAGACACTAGTGTAGACAAACCATATCATAACTATTAGACACTAGCGTATCCATAATGTATGCATTGGTGCTATTATTCTTACACTTAAACATCAAGTTTGCTATTACCTAATTCTAGTCTTGTCGTGTACTGTGTCCTTGTTCTGTGAGGAGATAGATGAGTTTATTACACAAGGGTTTGATTTATTCTACCAGGCAAAGCCCGACTGGTATATTACATTGAACCAAGCATTGATCCTTGATTTGAAATACTCCTATGATTGTATAATGTCAGATCCCCCTTGTGCCTGGTCATCAGTTTATTGTTTTATTTAAGAATGTGTACCTTGCTTTATTTAAGAATGGCAACAACAGTAGATTTCCTCTTATTTACTTTTTTAAGTATTCTAGTTTGTTACCTCATAATCTTATTAGTTATATTTTTCACAACTTAAGAACATGTTATACCATACTGCCCGCATAAATTGCCTTGCTTGGTCTCCTGATAGCAGCGTGGCTGCTACTGGATCAATTGCCAAGCCTGCATCTAGTCGGATGACCATAAAGGGAGCTCATTTGGGTGGGGTATATGGATTGGCTTTCACTGATGAGCTAAGTTTGGTAAGCTCTGGTGAGGATGCTTGTGTTCGCGTTTGGAGATTAAGCCCACAGTGATGCTCATTAATGGAGGTCATCGTGAAGATGCTAGGCTAAAAAACTATCAAGGTTTGGTGAGGATTCTGGATTGGTTTTCGACTTTTATTTTTTGTTAAGTTGTGTTGCATTGAGGTTGGAGAGAGTTTAAGGAATAGGCATATTCATGAAGATTAGAGTCTGCCCTTTGTTGTTGTCATATAATGTTGGAAGTGGCCATCTACAAACAACAGTTTGATTGAGAGTTTGTGATCTATTCTCTTTTGTAGCTTGGAGTTTGAATAGTTTTCACTTGGCAGGTGATCGAAGTAGGGGAATGTCTGTCATATTGTCTTTTATTGCCACTGTTATTTTGCACGCTTGTCTTTGTCAGATTGGAGTCTGCAGAAATCCTGGAAAATAAGCTGTAGAAAATAGTATGCATCAAAGAAACAGACCTTGAGCACAGATGAAAGTTGTTGAAGTGGCCAAGTGAGCTTTTTCCTTCGGTTGTAAGAGGATTGTTGCTACAGAATGTTGTGATATTAGGTAATTTCCCCTCAGTTACAGTCTGTAAGCGATGAGTAGGGGTGTGCAAACGGTTGGTTCGGTTCGGTTTTAAACCGATCAAATCGAAATTTATAAAATTTCATATTTTTAACATTAAATCTAAATAATAAAAACATAAAAACAAAAAAAATTAGAAATCAAAACTCAAAAATCTTTAGGTTCGGTTTGGTTTTCTTTGATTTCAGTTCGATTCAATTTGATTCGATTTTTTTATTTCCTATATATATTAATAATTTCGGTTCGGTTCGATTTTTTTGATTTTTTTATGAAAATAATCGAACCGAACCGATTTACCGAAATTATCAAAATTATAAACCGAACCGAACCTATTAAATTTTAAAACCGAACCGATTGAACTAAATTAATCGGTTCGGTTCGATTTTTCGGTTTAAACCGAAAACTGCACACCCCTAGTGATGAGAGTTGTCCATGGATTTTAGTTGTTTTTTGTAGCTGGTCTAGGGATGGCCGTGGTCCGGCAGTTCCGGTTCAGTGGTTTAAGTTAATCGGATCAAATCACAGGGTCTTTGGTTGGGTTTGATTATTATATTTTTTAATGTTGTAATTATTATAAAAAAAATTAAACATTTTTTTCTGTTTACAAGTTTGTTTCTTATTATTAATTAATTATAGATTATAGATTAATTTTGCAAAACTAATAAGTTAATAAAGTGACCTTAAGAGATAACATAAATAAAATATTATTAAAAATTTATAAACCTTTAAACTCAAATTTAATAAAAAAATAAAGTAAAATAAAAAAAAAAATCAATGCTTTAGCCATTGAACAACCGTTAGTATGCTCAATTTATCTTCTCACAAGCACTAACAATGACAACCTCATAATACCGCTCCTGTTTATCCCCTCCCATGCATGCCCTATGGGCCCGTTTGTTTGGAATTGTTGTTGAGGATAATAATTTTTTTTAATATATTAGTGTTTTAATTATTAAAATATTGAAATAGTAAAATGGTTTTTTAATTATTTTTTAATAATATTTAAAATAATGTTTTTTTAAAAAAAATAATTCTGATCTTAAAATCTCAATGTTAAACATCTCAATGTTAAACATAGTTAGGGTTAGGTTGTTGATGGGCTTGGTTCGAAATTGTTTGTTGGCTTTTATTGTTTTATTTTTTAAAATTTTGTGGGTTTAATGTTTGAAGGCTGTTGTTTATGTTTTTTTTTATTATTATTTTATATTAGCTTTACAAGTTTAATTAAAGAAAAAATTAATTAAAAGACTTAATTAAACTCAAAAGTGAAAAAAAAAATAATGTTTAAAGTTTAAATTAGACTAAAAATATAAAAATTTAATTAAATCTTTTTTTTAAATTATGAAAATAATTTCAAAACAAATATCTTCAAACAAAAAATGGGGGATTCATTGTTTCCCTACTCCCAATAGAAAAATCAAAATAGGCAGCTTGACTTGAGAGCAGCATGATGAGTGGCTAAGCAAGCTTTTGGCTAAGATGGACCACCTCCTAATCGTTGGCTTCATGCCTACTCCAAGCCCTATTTGTCTACCACTTCATGGAGCCTTGGATTTGCTTTTATTTTATTTTATTTTATTTTTTAATTGTCTCCAATATGATTGAACCTCAATTGAAAATTATGCTTGTTAAATAATCAGTTCTTTTTTATATAATTAGCATATAAGTTATAATTGTTTAATAAATTTTTATATGATT
Source organism: Hevea brasiliensis (assembly GCF_030052815.1). NCBI lineage: Eukaryota > Viridiplantae > Streptophyta > Magnoliopsida > Malpighiales > Euphorbiaceae > Hevea > Hevea brasiliensis. Next base: position 57,911,178 of record NC_079509.1, on the reverse strand, counting down.
TGGTTTAGACCAATAATTTCACACTCTAAAGTAGTTAATTAGAGTTGAGATATGAGACATGTTTTATTCTCAATTTCTATATATTATTTTACTATCAAATTCTCAATTTTTTTTTAAATTATCAAATTTATGAAAAGTTTACAATTTTATATATTTTTTAAATTTTTATTGAAGTATTGAATCTCTTATATCTATTTATTTTTTATTTAATTTATTTTTAAATTGCTAAATACAAGATTTGACCTCTAATCTTTATTGAAAATGCCACTTGATACCCTACTTTAAGTTATAACACTCTAATTTTATAAAAGTGTAACTATTTAATCATCAACCCTTCATCTTTAATTTGATCTTGATCTCATTTGACACGTAACTTTATAAAAAACATAATTATTTAACTCTTGTGATTGATTACTTGCATGCACTTTGATGTAGACATTAATATTTCTTTTTTTTTTACAGTAAAGTGAAACACATGCACACACAGAGTATAAGAGTTACTGTATCAACACTCGCATCCAAGCAATTACTGACTGGGAGGAGCCTTAGCACATGCCTATAAACCCATACACACGCACGTCCACAATCGATGTGGGAGCCCGAAAGCTTTGTCCAAGGCACGCCTACATGGGACCTCAACCAGACCACACCGATTCACCCACAAACAGCAACAAGATCTTTTGATATTTTTTGACATTAAAATGAAATACACGCACACACGAGAGCATAAGAGTTATTATAGCAACACTCACATCTAAGCAATTACTGACTGGGAGGGGCCTTAGCATATGCCTATAAACTCACATACACGTTCACAACCAATGTAGACATTAATGTTAACTTGTATTAATTTTATTGAATAATATGAACATTAAAATTACCATGGTTAATAGCAGTACATTAAAGACTTTTTCTCTTTTGATGAAATCTGACAAAATAGGATGTCAAATAACTTTTTTATTGAATAAATTGTGTGAAAAAAATCAATAATGGTATTGGGGTCAACAAGGGACAGGATTTCTGCTCTTTATTATTATCTTTGGAGAAGAAAAATAATAAATCATGACTTTTTGTTCCCTTACTTGCGTCCAAGCCAAAGACTTTACATCAAAAGAGGAAAAAAGAAAAATTATTAATTATACTCATATGAAATTTTTTCTTTATAAATTTTTTCAAAAATTAAGATTTATTTACCTCTCAAAATTATATATATATATATATATATCAGAATTTTTTTTATGCTACACTTATTATATAAAAAATATTATATTTTATAATTATAATAATTAATATTTTTTATACTAAGTATTTTTTTTAAAATATTTTCATCTAAATTTTCATGATTAAATTATTAAAAATATTAGATATATCTAATTAATATTTATTTAATTGCTTTTTATTTATTATTTTTAAATTTTTTAATAATTCATTTAATTATAAAAATTTAAAAATTATATATCTTAAAATTAATAAAATAATTTAAAATTATATTTATAAAATATAATTAATTTAATTTCATTTTTTTTTACTTTCTATATATCACATACATATAATTTTGATTTTTTTTTTCTTTACACTACCTTTATATACTTTTCTGATTAAACTTATTACTAATAAAGATAATATTTGAATATATTATATTTCTTTAATATATTAAGAAGATATAAAAAATATGATATTTTAAAATAATAAAAATAATTATATAATTTAACCAACTTAAATTATTTTATATTTTTAGTAAATATTTTTATTATATTATTATATTTTGTATCCTTTTTATTATAAAATTTTTATTAAAAAAATTGAGAATTAAAAATTTTAAACTCTGTTTTTCATTTCTCAAAAATTAAAAATTTATTTTTTTAGTTTTTAAATTTTAGAAAACTACTTATAAATTTGTGTTCTCTCTCCTACTATATGAATAATCTAGACTATTTATAAAAAAAAAAAAAAAATTAGTATAATTATAAAAGAAAATTCTTATATTCCATCAATTTTTCATAAAAAAAAATCAAATCATTAAACACCAAACAGTAAATTATCCATAATTATAGACATCAAAATCAAGTATTATCATATTTTAATATTGGTAGTTTTATATATATATATATATATATATATATATATTTTGTAATTTTTTTAATTAAAGCGTTTTTCAATCACAGAACCCTGAAATTTTTAATTTCAATAAATTATTGCAAAATTAAAAATTAAGAAGTGCAATAAAAAATAATAAAATGTATAAAATCTCTTTAAAAAATGGAAATTAAAAAAAAAAAAAAAAGGTAAAAGCTGTGTGCTGAGAGATATGAGAGAATCCCACTTAAAAACAATAACCATAAAATGAAAACCATTATATATGGTTTTTGAAAACTCGATTCGTTTCTTTAAAACAGTTATGGAAAAGGATAAAAAAGAAACGGCAACAATTTTAGTCGTTTCATTTTTTTCTTTTCAAAATAAAACAGAAAATAAAAAATAACAATATTCCCCAACATAACCTTAGTCTACATAAAAAGTAATTAATAAAACTAAAATATCGATCAATTAATAATAAATTTAAAATATTATTTTATTTCATTTATTAAAATAATAAAATATAATTAAAATTATTTATGTCACACGTAAAAGTATGAGCAATTTCTTAAAAATGAAAGTATATTAATTAATAATATCATAATTAAAATGAACTGATTTTAATTTTTAAATGAAAGTATATTTTTCTGTTTTATTTTTCTTTTCATATATATATATATATATATATATATATATATATATATGGTAATTTCTTGGGATATAAATGTAGGTTTATGCTAATAATTATTTTGTTAATTTATTTTATGGATATATTTTTTAATAATTTTTGTAACATTAAATTTATATGTTCTATTATAATTGGTCAATTTAATTTTAAATATATATATATTAACAATTTAAATACTAAAACTTAAAAATTAAAATTCATATATATATATATAAGCAAGTAGATATTCTCAAATCACTATCACGTGGCACTTTATATGAAAAGTGAATTTAAATTTTTCATGTTACTATACGCGTCACTCTCTATAAAGAGTGAGTATTTTCTCTAATACAAATTATTTAATTCTCTTTTTTTTTTAATTTATCCTTTAATGATAATATTATTTACATTATTACTTTAATTTTTATATTTTAAATGATTATTTTAAAAAATAATTGCTTATCCAAATTCAAGAATTTTGTGATTAAATGAGTTATTTAAACATTTATTATATTGCTTTTTTATAATTTCATTTTACAATTAATTTGTACTTAAATTTTATATTTTATTTTCAGTTAATAAAAATATTTTTTGTATTAAAAAAATTATTATAATATATTTCCTATTGATGAACATTATATCATTTTTACCATTTCAAACATGCATTCACTTTTAGAAGAGAGTTTTGCATCATTATTATAATATTATCTTCTAAAATATCTCTTTTTATTAAACATATTTACACATAATTAGTGTATAATTTACAATGTATTATTTAAATAATTTCATATTGTTAAACTTAAAAATATTATTTCACTATTTATTCAACTCTTAAAATTTTTTAATCAACTTTAAGTGTTTCAAACTAAAAAATAATAATAAAATGTATTATTTGATAATGCAATATTTAAAATGAATTGATTTATTTTTTTAATGAAAGTTTTTTTATTTTATTTTACCTTTTATTTATAATATTTTCTTATAATTATTTAGGGTATTAATGTAAGTTTATGCCTATAATTATTTCTTTTAACATTTTATTTATTCCTAATTCATTTTATAGATATACCTTAATTGAATAGGCATTAAACTCAATGTGAGCTAATGATAATTATGTTAAATTAAATAAAAAATAGCTCAAGATCTGCCCAAAAATCAAATATTCTCCTATGCTTTTATCAAATTTCCTTACTTATAATTACAATTAATAAAAAAAAAATTCTTTATATATTTAGCATAATAAGTTTCCATAATTATATTTAAGTTACAATTAATAAAAATTTCTCTAATATTAATAAGTTAAAATCTCCAACTAAACAGAATCAATGATCCACGTTATATTTTAAATTATCAAAAGTCCATCATAATTGTAAGAAATAAAAACAAAAATAAAATCTCCATCATAATTGTAAGAAATAAAAAAAAAAATAAAATCTCGCTAAAGAAAGACAATACCCTAATATTTGGGAGAGAACATCAAATACATATCTTAAGAAATAAACCAAGATTTATTCTAAAAGAACACATTTTATAATTTTATTAAATATGAAAGATCAACATACATTTTTTTAAATATAATATTTTATTAATAAAATCAGAAAAAATGTAACATATTAGGTTCATTCTAAATTCACACTAACAAGCTTCCTTAATATATCAAATCTCAAACTCAAAATGTAAAGTGAAAATACCTAAAATAATATCAGAAAAAATAACATTACATAATAAACTCGGAGGCTCAGACCAATAAGTAAAATTAGCATGTAAGGTAGCTATCTTAGTAAGAGAGTGAGCAGCGACATTAACTTGTCTCTGAATTCAAGTCAAGATTCAATCAGACCCATGTGATAATAACTGTATACAATAAAAAATAATTTAATCAAACTCAAAGGGATCCTGCTACAAAAAATAAATAACATCGATGACACCCTTTGGAGCCATTTCAATATCTACACAGCTAACATAATAATTACTCAATAAAAAAAGAGTTTCCCAAGAAGCAAAGGACCCAATAATAATAAAAATGAAAATAGAAACACCGAAACTCCCAAAATAAATTACTCATCCGAATCTGGAAGAATAGCACCTCCATTTTATAATTTATTGAAAACAGACCAAAAAAAAATATTATATGATTCTGGGAATCAGCACTATCATAATATCATTTAAATTGCTGACATGATGCATGAAAAAATTATTTTTTTATTAACATAGTCCACAAAAATTTTATTTAAAAAAATAATTAAAAAAAAATCTCTTCAATACCCAAATCCTCGAAATCTCAAATCAATGGCTTTGTCCACCTTTCAACGGCCTCAATTATTTAATTTCTGCATATCCCGCAACTGAAGGTTGGATCTTCTTCTCCTTCTTCATGATATAGGTTTTCTTGAATTTTCTGCAAACTTCTAACTTCCTTTAAAATAAATTATTAAAAAAAATTCTTTTAAATTAAAAAGTTTAAATTCTTCCATTTCAAACAAGGATAATGTTAGAAAATTGAATCAATGGTAGCAAACAAATTTTGTTTTACTTATTAAGGAAAGAAAATATAAACAATAAATTATTTACTAAAAAAATAATAAGTCATTAAATTTTCACTATAACTTTAAATATATAATTATAAAAATATATTATTCAGTCATTATGTTTAATTTCTGTTAAACTCTTTAGTCTCTTTATCAAATTTTCTTTTAGTTAATAAATTTTAATGTCAGATAAATTATTATTTAATTTTTTTATTTTAGTAAAATTAATTAATTTATCTCTATATTTTGAAAAATATACTACTATTTAGTCTTATTATAACAAAACTAATTAATTAGTTCTTATATTTTAAAAAACACATTCTTAAAAAACAAATAAAATTTTTGCTATTATAAACTAAATCTAAATTTGTATATTTTAAAAATTATTTAAATATTTTCAGTTAATGTCATGGATATTATATTTGTATTTTCTCTATTGAGAAATAATTTTTTTATATTATTGTCTTAATTATTTAGAGATATAAGGGAAATTATTAACCTTTTTACGCATATAATTTTTACTATTTTTATTAAAAGATGAAAAAAGAAAGAGAATAAAGGAAAGAAATATATGATGTAGAAAAGAAGAAATATAGAGTGAGAAATAAAGAAAAAGAGTCGAGATATTTTGAGTATAAAAAATTAATAGAGAAATTAATGAAAAAATTAAACAATTTAATGAAATAAAAATAGAATAACTAAGCATTTAATTCTGTTAAAATATAGTAATTAAATAATAAATTTTATTTTAAAATATAATTATATATATATTCTAAATTTTATTAATTATTTATATAAAATATATATTATATTTTTTTATTAATTCAATTAAAATATATAATTTGATAAATATTTTTAGTTTCAGTTAAATTTTATTTTATTTTTCTTGATATTAATTTAATTTGATTAATATGTCAAATTTAATTAAAAAAATAAATTTAATTGCATGTCTCTGAAATTCTTTCCAAAGAAATAAAATTGTAAACAGCATTAGTGGAGTTGTAGGCAATCTCACGTGGCGATTGAAAGCCCACAAAAAAAGGACAGTTTCATAGATATTTTTTATTAATGTGTTTTGGACAAGCATGCAAGGAAATCTTCGGACCAAATCCACCATTCATGGTCCTCAAAATTTGATGCCTTTTTGACCAAATTATATGTCTATTATTTGATATTTATAATTAAGTTTTATTGTTTCATTTTTTAAAACACCTTTAAATTATAATTATTAAATAATTATTATAAGAAAAAATGATATTTATTAATTTATTTAAAAAAATTATAAAAATTGACAATATTTATTAAATAATTATCGTTATTGTGCACAATTGGAGGGAGAGACATCTTGTTTGTTCTCTCTCTTTAGTTTTCTTAGAGAGAAAAAATTCCTCTCTTTAGTAATAGGTTAAGGACTGTAATTTTTATGCATTTTAATGGAATCTATTTTCAATAAAAAAAAATAATAATAATGGAAGGAGAGTGAGAGGGAGAGATGTATACACTCGATTAGGGATGACAATGATTTGAGTATTATATAATCGTGTTTAGATTGAGTTCGGATTTGAAAAATAATACTCGTGATGAATTTAGAATCAAATTCGGATTTTGCATATTTGGTATTCATTACCCAAACTCATTTATATAAATATTAATTAAATATAAAATATATATTTTTATAATAATATTTATAATATTTTTTATTTTTTATTTTATATAAAATGAAATTTAAATATTTTATGAAATTATTAATTTTTTAAAATATAAATTATTAATCAAAATAATTTTTTATGTAAAATATTAATAAAAATATATAAAATTAAATGGGTTAGAATTTTTTTTGAATAATAATAATCAGATTTGAGATGAATTCGGGTAATTGAAAATAAATTTTAATCGAATTTGAGATGAATTCGAATTTTAATAATAGTGATTGGGTTTAGGTTTGAGTATGGTAATTTTGCGATTATTCTAATAAGATCTATTAGATCCCTCATTTCTTCTTGAAGATCTTTATCAAAATAGTACGTTCAAGTTTCTCGAATGGATCAATCTTTGGATCAATGCTCTCTTTAGAGCTCATCAACTGAACAATACGTAACCTTAGAAATTTCACCCCATTAATTCCTAGTTTCCTATTTCTTTACAATTTACATTAATTAATATTATTTTTATTTTAATTGGAAATTTCAATCTTTTTCAAGCAAATGTCAAGTAGGCGAAGATAATGCTCATAATTACATTTTTTAAAGGAGAATAAACCGTCGTTTTACACCAGATTTAAGGCCAAATCATGCGATTGATTCTTTACCCCTTTTCCTTTTTAAGGAGTGTTTCTTCAGTGAGTTGCCAAACCATCATTTTTCATGCACCTTCACCATTGAATATTTTTCGTAATTTATAAAAATTATCGATTTTTATTAAAAAAATATAAAGTTATATAGTTATTCATTTTATTTATTATTTTATGATAAATTAATGTGTAATGCTTTAATAACTAATTAAAAAACAAATCTATATATCTGATTAAATAATAACTTAAATTTTGCTTGAAAATTATTTATTAATAAATTTTAATATAATAATATTAACATTATATTTTTTTATATGTGAAAATACTTATAAAGAAATGAGAGTTATATAGAGAATGTATAAATTTAAATATAAAATTTTAATTTAATAATTGATAAATTTATTTTCATATGAGTTTAAATTTTTTATAAATATATCTTTTTATTTATAAAGGAGTATAATTTTTTAATATTTTAATTTATACAATAATTTTCTTAGAAAGTGAATAATTTTTGAAAAGATGATAATATTATAATAAATTGTATTTAAAAATATAATATTCTACTTAAAATTATTATTATTATTTAATTTTTTATTTGATATATTAAATTAAATTCATACGTGAGAATTTGCCGGCACATTTATCGGGCATGATGTGGTGCCAACTCACGCTAGATTATTTTCCTTCCTGCTAAGGAGATTTTTCAAGGATAAGATGTAAATAATTTATCCTCATCCTGATTAATAAGTCTATAAATAAGCACAGCTTGCTCTTCCCCTCTGCACTCACTCTTCCGCCATACTGCTACTCTCTTTCTCTCTCTCTCTAATCTTTGTGTTTGAAGATGAGAGGCAGCGGATTGCGATTGCCATTGTTGATATGGGTGGTTAGTTTACTGTGCGCGGAGTATGCAATGGCGGCGACGATACATTTTGATACTGGAGGACTGAGCCGAGAAAGTTTTCCGAAGAATTTCGTATTCGGAACGGCGACGTCGGCTTATCAAGTCGAAGGAATGGCAGATAAGGACGGTCGTGGACCTAGCATTTGGGATGCCTTCGTTAAAATCCCTGGTAAATGATTATAAAATAATTTGTTGGCATTTATTTTTACTTATGCAAAATTTTTATTTTTTGAAATTTAATTAAAATGTTAATTTTTTTACATTTATTTCTGTTTATTTATGTAATATTAAAATATTAAAAATCTGCACGTAATTATGTAATTTTAGTCTAATTTATATTTTTTTAAATATATTTTTTAAATTAAAAAAAATAAATTTCATACTTTTGAATGTGAGAATTAATAAAAAAATAATAATTAAATTAAATTCCTAGAAATTTAAGCGGAAATTTGCTTTTTCATGAGAAAATAACTAAAATAATAATAATGATTATTATTATTATTATTATTTCATGTAACATGACATGTGATTATCACGTGGGGACAGGGATTGTTGCCAATAATGCCACGGGAGAGGTATCAGTGGACCAGTATCACCGCTACAAAGTATGTCCTTATTTTTGTCTTAACTTTTGTCTATGAGTATTTCTTTTATATTTTAATATTTTTACTATTTTACATTTTCATGGTCCATAAACAGGCGATATTTAGTTTTAAAATCCAAATTAGACTGATTTAATTAAAATATAAAATTGGATTAATTGGATCAAAATCAAACAATTCAATTCGGTTTTGGGTTAGAATCCTTTTTTTTTTAAAATTAAAAATATTTTGGAAAAAATCTAGGTAGCTGAATTTGATCAAAGTGATTGAACTAGAGTCCAAGGAGTGAGTGAACTAGAGTCCAAGGGGACCCTGCGATCTTAATTCACCGAATCAAAACTGGTCCAGACTGGGACTGCGACCACCCTACCATGGACATGCCCTTCAATTTTGTGCCCTCTACCATGGACTTATTATTATTTACTTTTTTTTACCAGAATATGAACTCAAGACCCCAAAAGTTTAGAAATTATTGTAATATGGAAAAGAAATGAGAGAAAGGCATTAAATTAATAGCTAACTTATGAGTGTTGGTCTTATAGCATAAGATAATATTTTTTTTTAAAGAAATTTTGTCAATGATGCAATATATGGAACAAGAGCAATCATATATTATCTATACACTTTTGATATATATATATATATATACACACACACACACTGAATTAAGTCTGCTTTCCATCTAAATTTGGGATAGAGAATTTGACGAGTACATAGATTAAAGATTCGAACTATAATCAATAAATGAAGACAAACTTACTTGTTAATTGATTCAATTAAAGGGGTGTTTGGTATGAGATTAATAAGGTAATTATTATCTTGTAATTTTTACTCAATTAATGTTATTTGGATTTAGGTTGACTTTTCCCATATTTATTTATAGAGATTTAGTGTTAACTCTTGATTTTTTAAACTTCTATCATACACATCCTATACCCTTGATTTTCCTGTCAGTCACTGCATAGTAATTTTACCTGTATACCAATATTCAGATTAGTATCGCTACGTACCTGAATAAGGGTGGATGCCCATTGTCCACAAAATGCAGATGCCTAAGTCATATTATTATTAAATTTTAGTATTCTTTGTGACTAAATGCAATAATCTTCTGGCCATTTACGCTTTGTTTACAATGTTGATGTTGGAGATAATAAGGTTTTGAGTCGCTAATTCCCTAATGTTATTATAACTAAAAGGGGAAATATTGCTCTTTAATCCTTAGTTCTGGTGTGGATGGTTTGCCTTCAACCGAACCGGGGAGGTAAACCTAATACAGTGTGCGAAAGCTGATCTGCAATGCCACTTTACTGCAATACCAAAAAAATAAAAAATAGAAAAAGGGAAAAAATATAAATAACCATTGGTTATGTGTGTTGCTAGACAGTAATGAAAAGTGATGGATTATTTATGGGTCACATTTCTTCTAATGTTACAGGAAGATGTAGATATCATGAAAAATTTGAACTTTGATGCATACCGGTTCTCAATTTCTTGGTCCAGAATTTTCCCAGGTAAAAAGTTATTTTTCCTTGATTTCTTTGTTGCCTTTTTTTTCTTCCCTCTCACCCCCACCCCCCCGCTTCCTCCCTCTTTCAAATATATATCTGTAAAATGTTTGCTGGCCTGGTCTAATCTCTGAATCACTGTTGATGTAGATGGCACTGGGAAAGTAAATTGGAAGGGTGTTGCATACTACAATAGATTGATCAACTACATGCTCAAAAGAGGTTGAATTTTGAATGAAAATAAAAGAAAAAAAAATCTGACAGTATTTCAATTTCCATCTCTTGATTTTAACATATATATTGCCAAAGAGTGACATAATTTCATGTTTTTGCAGGGATTACTCCTTATGCAAATCTTTATCACTATGATCTTCCTCTGGCACTTGAGAATAAGTATAAAGGACTATTGAGTCGCCAAGTAGTGTAAGTATTCTATGTTTTCTTGTCAAGTTTTTACCAATAATCTTTTATTTGATGAGTGATTATTTCAATGCTAGCTGTGTCACTGAGCAACCATCTGTAGTTAGATTGAGAGAGAAATGTTTCCAATTCTGCAGGAAAGACTTTGCTGATTATGCAGATTTTTGTTTCAAGACCTTTGGGGATCGAGTAAAGAACTGGATGACATTCAATGAACCTAGAGTTGTGGCTGCACTTGGATATGATAATGGGTTTTTTGCTCCTGGAAGATGCTCCAAAGCATTTGGAAATTGTACAGCTGGCAATTCAGCAACTGAGCCTTATATTGTTGCTCATAATCTCATTTTATCTCATGCAGCTGCAGTTCAAAGATATCGTGAAAAGTATCAAGTTAGCACCTCTTCAGTTGTTTTTAAATTCAATTCCTTCGAATTTGTAATAGATTGTGTTTACTAATAAATGAGTAAATTGCAGGAAAAGCAGAAGGGGAGGATAGGAATTCTCTTAGATTTTGTTTGGTATGAACCTCTTACCAGATCAAAAGCTGACAACTATGCAGCTCAAAGAGCAAGAGACTTTCATGTTGGATGGTAAAAATTCTTTATGCCATAATACTTGAAACCGCATTCTTACTTCTTTTTTGGGGAGCTAAGGACTGCAGTTGCATGCTTTTCTTCAGGATTAAAAGTCACGTGAACTGCAATAACTGTGATTTTGGCCTTGTGCAGGTTTATTCATCCCATTGTTTATGGTGAGTATCCAAGAACGATGCAAGATATTGTGGGTAACAGGCTACCAAAGTTCACTAAAGAAGAGGTTAAAATAGTGAAGGGCTCAATTGATTTTGTGGGTATCAACCAGTATACCAGTTACTACATGTATGATCCGCATCAGCCAAAACCAAAGTACTTGGGCTATCAGCAAGACTGGAATAGTGGATTTGCTTGTAAGAATATTCTGACACCAAGCTCTCCAAAAAGAAAAAAAAAAAGAAAAAACCTTGTGCATATATTCCTTTTATCACTAAGTATGGTTTCTTTTGAACTTTGTAGATCAAAAGAATGGAGTGCCAATCGGTCCAAGGGTAATTTGTTATCATGATATTGATCTTTGACAATTAATGCAAGACTCACATGATTTTGATTTCATACTAATTTATTTATTGAATACTTATAGGCAAATTCTTATTGGCTCTACAATGTACCATGGGGCATGTACAAGGCTTTGATTTACATAAAAGAGCGCTATGGAAACCCTACAGTGATATTATCTGAAAATGGTATCCTTTAGTACCTATTTATCTTCTTTTTAGTTAGATCTACATCAGGTTTTTCATGTAGTTTTCTTTGTCCCACAGCAGTTTGGGATAAAGAAATTTTGCTAAATAAAAGGATTTAGGCAATCCTCCTTTTTTGAGCTAGTTTTGGAGTTGAGTTAGGTCCAGTTCATTTTCTCTACAGTTTCTTTACTCCTAAATCTCATACAGGCATGGATGATCCGGGTATCGTCACACTTCCCAAGGGATTGCATGATACTACTAGGATCAACTTCTACAAGGGCTATTTGACTCAGTTGAAGAAGGCAGTTGATGATGGAGCCAATGTGGTTGGGTATTTTGCTTGGTCATTGCTTGACAACTTTGAATGGAGATTAGGCTATACTTCAAGGTTCGGCATTGTCTATGTTGATTTCACCAACCTAAAGAGGTATCCCAAAATGTCTGCCTACTGGTTCAAGCAACTGCTTACCAAGGAAAAACATTAGCCGGTCACCAGTCGGTATCTTTTGGAATTTCAGTTTGCTTAGAGAATAATAATGGTTTTGTATTGAAGTAATCAATCCTTAATGAATTTGAATTTGACTGTTTGAGACTCCTATGTTGTGTTCAGCTTGTATGTGGTATTAGTTGTTTCAGAGGGCTTACCTAGTCAACAAAATTAAAATTAATTCAGTTATATGATTTAATAAAGCATGTTAGCAATCAAGTGATCTTTCTTTAGTTACTTTTCTTAAGGTACTTATGATTCATGAAATCAACCAAAATATTGGCACGATACTCTCTTCATTACCGATAAACTTATATATACTCGAGCATATACACCCATCCAATTTATAAATAATTTATCATTTCCCCATAAGACCAAGCATAAAAAACAAGACATTTCTTAGCCTTTGATCCTTGATGCTTCATTCTTGTATGTTTCCACTGCTTTTATATGCATATGGTGGCCAACCTATTAGAGTTTTCAACTAAACACCTCTCCAATCTCTAATTTCAAATTTGTTCAGGTTTTCACATTTTAATGTTTCTTTTCCACTCTGTTCCAGCATCTCAAAGAAAAGAGTATCTAGAGAACTAAATGATTATCAGAAATGGATAATAAATTATAATCTGTAGAGAATGAAAGATTACACACGAGAAAAGAAATTCAAGATAGTGTTCTGCTTCTTCTCTGTACTCCTGCTATTACTTCTCTTTGATTTTTCATTTTTAGCTCTACCTTTCCCATCAGAAATCTTTCTAGGCTTAGAATTCACACTTTCCTGAGATTCCTTGGTAACATATAACACATCTGAATTTTCTACCTCAGTAACCCCTGAAGCTTGTTCTTCAATGCTCTCCCTCTGATGCAAGTCAATCTCATTCTCATTTCGTTTTCTTTTCTTGGAAATTTTAGGAGTTGAACACAATATATTAAAATTGTCATCATCTACTGCAAATGCAACTTCTTCAGTACTGCTCTTTATCATAAATGGGTTGTTAGGTATCTTCACTGAAATATCCTCAGGCATCATTTTGTTTTCTGTTCTTTCATGAATTTCTCGTGGCAAAATAAATTTCCGAAGTGTGAGAGCTTCATTTATATACTTCCTTTCAGTTACAACTGGATCCTGCTTGATCACTATTCCTGCAATCATATAAAAATATGCAAATCTGATTTCAGTTTTGACAATCTTGCAAAATGCAAATCTCATCAGTATAATGACCATTTCGCATACCATGGAAGTGAAAAATAGAATCAAGTAAAGAAAGCTAGAAGTCTAAAGCATCTCAGACTAAATCAGGAGTTGCAAATGTACATTTCAGCAGAATTTTGCCCAAAAAATTGCCTCTAACAAAATTTAAGTAATTGCATCTGTTTGCAATAATCCATGGATTGATGAATCAAACAACTAACCTGCAATATCCTTCTCTCCTGTTGTGTGAGAAGAAAGGCCCAGAAAGCAGCTCTTTTCTCTGGATACCACAGTGGATTCAAGTTTCTGGAGATTTTGGATGACAATGGGATCTATATGACATTCAGAACATGGAAAGAAATCAAAGGCTTCCATGTTCATTGGATTCAATTTTCCTTCAGCAACTGCAGTTGCTACTGAAGGAGGAAGTTCTCTGATATCATTCAAAATTAGTTAAGGCAAAAAATTTCACACCACAGACACATACACACCCCAAGTGCAGACTTATTGCTTTACTCAGAACACCCTGATCTGATACCACTAGATTGGCAACATTCATACTATATTTGTAGTATTTAAGGTGCTGATATAAGTGTTTAAAAGCAAAAGTTCATGATCCGTTCATGGAGTGTATGCTGAAACTAGGTGTTAAAGCTCCCTGACACTAGGAGATGCATTCATGGGTAGCTTTGCAATAGATGCTACAGACTTTTAGAAAGAGACTAGCGAACAGAAATAGGATACGGTCCAAGAAAATCAAGCTTCTCATCCAAAGAATCTTGAAGATCTTGTGAAAGAGGTTTCATGTGTTTTAGTTTCTTGATGTTGGCATCATATCTGCATAGAACATTTAAAAACAATAAGTCAGTAAGTAGGTGCACAAACTAACTTGATTTCATAGATTACAAACATAAGATCAGGAATATTATATAACTTAATTTCACAATTTACACACATTCGGGCATGCTGGAAAACAGCAAGAGCTTCTTTGAAAGACTTGCAGTAATCTTCAGGCATTTGATTGAGCTTCTCCAACTTCAGAACTGATAAAACCTGCAAGCACGCCACCCAATATGAATTTGTTGATAAAAAGTTCCATGATCACATGAAATATGAATCTGCAACACCACTTAAAATTTCTATAAAGTACACATGGCATGCAAGAAAAGTTTGTTAGAAGAACACGAGCAGAAGTCTATGCCAGCAGAAGTGTCATTGTCTGATCACATACTAAACTTGACCAACAAGTAGAACTTTCACATCATGTTACTGCCTATTTTGTGTTGTGTTGTAGAGTATCCATATTTCATACTAAACTTTCACATCATCTTTGATTCCCATCAATGCTGAAGAAAGGATCAATCCATTTGAGAATGCTATTGTGCAGAAAGCCATTACCCATTTACACATGCCAAGAAGCCTGGAGCATGTTTTCATAGTTTTATGTACTTTATTCAGAACTTAAAATGTGATCAATGCTACAATTATCTCAAAAATCAGTATACTTACACGGTCCAAGTTTCGATACTTTGAAACGTAGGAATGAGCCCTCACAATCCCAATCCCAGGAACAGATGGAAGGAAATCACAACCAGCTAAGACACACATGCCTGTAAAAATGTGAAAAACATGAGCAATTTTACAATCCAAACTTACACATGCAACAGAGTTATAGGCTTATGGCTCTCTATCTCATCACATATGAAAACCTGATGGTGGATACTTCTCTGTTATCATGGAGTATAAAATCAGAATCCACAATCAAAGTTGGTGAAATAAGGGGATTTCCCAGCAGGAAAGTAGTAGGAATATTATCCTCACAACGTACAGATTCTCTCTTATGGTTTCTTCTTTACTTTCTTAGTTCAATCACTGTTTTGTTTTTATGTGCACTATTTACTTCTGGTTGTAATTGCATTTTTATTTTCAAACTTGTGATAACATACTTATTTTGTCAAAAAATTAGTCATAGAAGACTCACCCGTAAACAACTCCCTATTAAAATATTGGAATGAAGGTTTGCAAGCCACAGCATCAAACACCTTATCTAAAACTATCTCTTCGCCGTTGCCATATCGATCCATCTTAAAAATGGTCTGTTAGCAAACAAAGCAAATCAAGAGAAGACGATACCAATAGTTTTGAAAAATGAGTAAAAAAAATAACATGGAGTGATCAGGAGAACAGTAGACCTCCATCTTGAACTAATCAAAGTTTCGTGGAAGTTCTTACAGCTTGGCAACCATATGCCAATAGATCACTATCCTCTGTTATAACTGCTACTATACCACCCTCTTCTGCTTCAAGACTTGATAAATATGCTAACTGTGCATCAGCTTCATATGGAGCTACCACAAATTCCACATTTTCTGATCTCAATATCTGAAAGATGACAAGGGGACATAAGCTGCGGCAGAAGTACATGACAAACAGTTCTCTGATTTTGCAGGTTATAAATACAGAACTTCTAGAGCTAGAAGTAACAGATAACAAGGGGATGTTACAGCAATTATATACCTGAATCAGTTTACTTGCCATGAGTGGGGTGATACTCACTGCTCTCTACAAATTACAGCAAAATAGTAAATGTTAATTGATAACTGTTGACATTGTTGGAAAAGTAGCCAAAAGCAGAATCAGATTATATTAAAAATTTAAACAGACCAGTTAAAGATTTCAGCAAGAACTTTTTGATGACTAGAGTTTAGTGTAAAACTTGCTTTGCAATTCCCAGAATCAAATCAAATAGGAAATAAAATTTGACCATAAGAAATCAGTAACAGTTGGGAGAATATATGAACTAAGACAAATAATGTAGAAATTCAGGGGTGAAGAGAGATGGTCCAAGTTACCAAAAGTTTCATAGAGTTCAGTTGGTAAAATTGGAAGAAAAAAAAAAAAGAAAGAAGAAAAAGAAGAAGAAATTATAATCCAATCAAACCCGAAAATTAAAATAAATTAATTTGCAAAAATAATAATAATTAAATTCATTTTGCTTATCCCCGAGAAAATTGCTACATAGAACACAAAGCAAGATTTGCTAGTAGACAACTGGACATGACACCCAAAATGTGAAATTCCCATACCTGGAAGAGTTCACTGGCAGCATTAACATTCCCTTCCTTAAGCTTTTCCATGGCCAAATCACGATTAGATTCTCTTCTCCTAATCAAGCCAAAAGAAAAACCCCACAAACAAACCTCAAATCCCATTCCCAAAAATCCAAATGGGTAATCAATAAAAAACATATTACACAATATCACATAAGCAAATTTCCTATGAAAAGTGAAGAATAGTTAAAGATGACGACCTGTGTCTCTCATGTTCAGTTGCAGCTTTACAAGGAATACTTGCACCATCAAAAACAACAACTGGGGTAATCTTGTAGTGTCTAAGAAGATTGATTCTGTGCATGAAGTAGTCTAAATATCGCAGCTTTTTATCGCTATCTAAATCTAGACATATCTCCATACTACATGAATAAGCTGCAACAATTTTCACCAACCCCAAAAAAGAAAAATTCAATTCTCCTTTCACCCAGAAAATATATTAAAAAATGCTGAAAGAATAAGGAATGCTACCTCCTTTGTGAAGCCATGAATACGCATCAATACCCACCTGTAAAATATATAAATTGAATCATATAAGCAATATATATATATATATATATATATATATATATATATATATATATATATATATATATATATATATATATATATACACACACACAAGGGACAGATGATAGATTTATTACTCGTTTTCCAGCGTATTTCTTGATGTGAATGGGTTCAATGTAGGATTTCATGAACTTGAGAAGATCTTTGATACCCATTTGCTGCTAGCTAGCTGCTGCTGCTTCTTCTTCTCTCTTTATTTGTTAGATAATTGGGGTTTTGGTCTATTGAATTCTATAATGCTATTGAGAGAGAGAGAGAGAGAGAGAGAGAGAGAGAGAGAGAGATAGAAAATGGCGGGAAGATTAGCAAATGTCAAAATATGGAGGCAAAGGGAAAATAAAATTGACCACGTGGGAAGCACGTGTGCTTTGGAATTTTCCCTTATGTGAAAGCTCCCGCGCCTTTTTATTTTTTAAACTTTTTTACTTTTTACCCGCGATTTGTTTTTTTCTTTTTTAAATCCATCCAAAGAAAGAAAATCAAAATTAACTCCAATTTGAGAGACTCAATTTACAATGGGGTAAATATATATATATATATATATATAATTATTTGAGATAAAGATCTTGTGCTAAATATAAAATTTTTGATAAATCTCTTCTTATTGAGTTAGCTTTTGAATAAAATTAGATTCGATCCATTTTATCTAAAGATAGTATTTTCTTTCTATTTTTTTTTTAACATTAATTACTTTTATTTATACACATAAGAAATTTACATTCAACATATGTTTAACAAGTCTTTCAATTGAGACAACTATATTATTCTGCAAAAAAAGCTTTCCATAGCCATCAAAGAGATAAGCATTTCATGGGGCAGGTCTCAAATACAAGGGTAAGTGGTTCATATGATCTGGTTCTGAATCCCAAACTGCGAATGCACTTGAACATTTCATCCATTTCTTCGTCATTTCAGGGAAATGGCGATCAATAACATCTTTCATTGTCTCTGTACTGTTAAGCCAATCTAACCCTTTTTGTGTATAAGTTTTGGAGTTGAAATTTGTAGTGAAGAAACGATCCGCCTCTAGTCTCCTAACAAGTGAAAAAGAAAAAAAATTAAGTACGTGTTTGGCAAGCTGTATATAGTATAAATTATTTTTTGCTCCTTATATTATGCTATAATTAACACTTAATACCTATATTTAAAAAAAAAAAATTAAAAAAAAAAGTTTTTAAATTTTAATTTTGTCATACAATTTTGCTTCTTTGTCTATTTTTATCAAATTAAACCCCTAATTACAGGACTCAAAGGTAATTAAAACTCATGAATAAATCATAAAAGTGTATGTAAGATATTAGGGTATTATCACTCTTTATTAATAACAAAACATTGAGAAAAATAAATTCAATGACGAAAATGCATAACAAAATCAACATAAAAGGGTGTTTTATAGGGATGACAACGGATAAAATATCAAGTAAAATTATTGTACCCAAATTTAAATTGATTAATTATTATTTTCAATATCTAAACCTAATAAAAAAACTTGATTAAAATTCATCATAAATTACCATAACCCATCTCAAATTTTATTGTCATTATATGAATAATATCTGAATTCATTTAACTTTATATATTTCAATTAATAATGTATATAAAAAATATTTATTTTAATAATTTATATTTTAAATTTAACAATTCTATAAAATATTTAAATTACATTTATATAAAATATAATTTTTAAAATTTTATAAATATTATTATAAAAATATATTTTATATTTAATTAATTATTCATGTAAATGATTTCGAATGCGAGTATTATTTCCTAATTAAACCAAAACCATATTGAAATGAAGTAGCAAAAAAATAACTAGCTCATTGAGATCCCTAACATTGTTCATCTATATTTTTCAAAATGCATGGACCCAATAATTAATTTTGCAACTATATTTCATTAATTATGTTGAATTATGTTGCATGCACAATGGTAAAAAAAATAATCAATCAAATTCAGAAAGTGTAATGGATTGGAGATTACCTTGATGCAACAAGTAAGAAGATAAAAAATGCAGTCTCACTTATGGCAAAGCCTTTAATTTTCTTTTCAGCATGTAGACCAACAAGCAAATCAAGCTTTTCAACATCATTTCCATAAACTTGATGAAGAGCTTCTATAACCTCTTCATCATCTGTCAAATCTTCCCACTTGCTAATAGGAATCATCAATAAGTTCCTTCTGAATTCATTATACCTTGCAACTTCTCTCTCCCTATCTCTGTAGACTAATCAACCAAAACCCATAGTTTTGTTTAGATTATGAGGACAATTGGAAAAAAAATTATTATTTAGTCTATGCATCTTAACGAAATTAATTATATAGTCCCTTTATTTTTTAGTCCGTTAATTATTTAGTACCTTTGTTATTTTCAAATTTTTTTTCCCAACTCAATCATTAGTCCATGTAATTTGAATAATATGACTATTTATTCTTGATGATTTTAAATTCATCAACTATTCAATCAATATCTGCAACTATTCTCTCCCATTTGACTAGACTAACAAAAAGTCAACGGAAGGGATTAAACAATTCACGGATTAAAAATAGAATAACTAAATAATATATTTTTTAAAATATAGGGCCAAAATAGTTAGTTTTGTTATAATGAAAAGAATAAATAATAATTTTTCCTAAATAAAAGGATTAAGTAACTATTTGACATTGAGGTTAGAAAGTCAAAACTACTTTTTATGGAAAAAAAACATAATTTTAGATACCGTTGAAAAAACTATTTTGTTATTTTAATATTTTTATTACTAACACTTATTAAATTTAATTTTAAATTACCATTTAATACTCTCTAAACAATATATTTGAAAAAATATTTTTATCAACAACAGCTCTGACAGTAATACTAAACAGATCCTAAGTGTGAAAGACACTACTTACTTTCCATTGCAGCCATATCAACCAGATCTGGTCTATCTTCTCCATTGATATCATGAGCAATAAGATTTCTCATCCATGAAGGATAGTTCCATAATGTGACAGCTCCACTTGCTTGATGACCCATTGATACCAACATTTTCTCCATTCCAATTTTTGATAATCTTTTCTCCCCTTCCTTTCCCACCATTTCCCTCATAGGCACTCTAGGGAAAAAAGAAAAAAGAAACCTAGTGAATTGATTTCATTTTCTCAAATAAGCTTTCAAAAATATTTCAGTCATCACTATCAGGGCAACATCACCTCAAAAGTGCTTGTTTGCTAGCTAAGAGATAGGGTGGCTGAGTTATTGTTCAAGCCAAATTCAAACTATTATAGTTTATTGAGTTCTTACAATAGTTGAACTCGAAATTTCATAGTATTAGAGATAGCTCTAATATCATCGAGCTAAAACTTTTCAATCCAAATCTCAATATTTCTCTCCTAAGTTCATTGAATAAAAAAATGTAACAATAAAAGAAAAGAAATGGTGCCTTAAAGATGAAAACTAATTCAATGCAACTGTTGTATGTACAACGAATATACTGTGATAGATGATTATGATAAGAACCACATGGGACCTACCACGATCAATGATCATAATACAGTCGTTGTACATACAATGGTTACATTTCAAAATTTTCCCTTAAAGATAGAGATAAAGAAGATTACTCTTCTAATACTGGAGGGCATTCAAATTCTGAAGAAGTGGAATTGATATCCCTTATAATGAGAGTATCAGGTAAAAGAGAATGCATTCTATAGACACTTGCAAACTCTTCAGTCAGTGAATAGGGAACTCCATGATCTCTTGGCCTTTTAAGACCAACCAATCCACTAAGCAAAGGTCCTCCAATGTGTCCAAACAAATCCTTAACTTTCTTCCCCAGAAATCCATACCTGTATCAAATTTTCAACATGTTTCAGCTTTAAATTTCAATGAACATGAAAAGTAACTGGAATATGCAGCTCCAGATAATTCAAATGAAAGCAAATTTATACTCTTTTTACCAGTTGATCCTCATGCCTGCAAGAAGAGTATCAGTTTTCAGAAGTTCTACAGTCCAATCAATGGTGTGAATTTTAGCAATTAGAGCTGAAGTCACCAATCTTGCATGCCGATAGAGTTCCTCATCATCAAAATCAGGATGATTTTCCTAAAATTATAAAGAAATTGAACAGATTATCAGCTAATCGATTTATCAATGCCACTTCTAGAAAGTGCATACATCCACTAAACATTAACAATCTATAAGCTTTAATTCAGTAGTATAGTTAGAGTTGTTTTCAAAACTATGAAGTTTCAAATTCAAGTCAATAAATAAAATATAAGCCTAATCATACCAAAAAGCCAAATATTTTTGCTCTTTTATGATTTGATCCAATTGTTTCAATTTTGACACAAAAATAAAAACCTTCAAAGATTGAAAAAATTTCATCTAATTATAAAATTAAATTTATAGGAAACCGATATGGCATTTTTTATTATTAAATATATTCTATTAGGCCTTGCATAGCACCAATTCATTCATGAAAATTTAGTAGTGAAATTGGAGAAATGAAATAGAGAAATATTTTATACTTACTTGAAGCATATCACATACTGCATTATGTTCTTTGACAAATAAGGCTTGTAATAGGGAGAAGCCTGCCCAGCAATTCCTAACATCACCTGAGATTGGAATCCCATTCACATCATGTTCAAGGAGCCCATCTGCTGCGATCTTTAACTTCCCATCTTTGAATGTTCTCACTCTTCTCATTCCATCCTCATTATTTCCATAAACTACACTTCCATCCCTAGTTGATTAGAACAAGTCATGGTTAAAAAAAAAAAAAAATCTTATTTAAACAAATTGAAGCATAATTAATGTTAGATAAAATCCCTATTTTGATTCTTCTATTTTGAAAAATGAATTAGTTAGTCTCTGTATTTTTGTACATTTATCATTTTGTCTCTATTGGTCAATATATATAACGGAAAGAGTAATTACCGTTACAGGGACTAAATAGTTTAAGAGTTAGAAAATAAAAAGAATGCATAATTATATTTTTTGAAATTATAGAGATTTAATAAAATTCAAATTAATGCTTAAAGTAATAAAAAAATAAAGAGTAAAGAAATAAAAATATATGAACTAATTAATATATATTTTTAAAATAAAAAAATGAATAATTAATATTGATAAAATATATAAACTAAACAGTATTTTTTTTTCCATAATTTTATGATGGACCTACCACCAAGGAGTTCTTGTATTCAGGCATCCAGCCTTTAAAGAAGGTGAATTTGTGGCAACTTTCTTTGTTTTGTAGAATTTGAAGGACTTCAATGGACACCCATTTGCAAATTCATTAGGTGCTCTAATTTCCACCTGTGGAAATAATCATGAAACATTAGTTTTTTCAAGTTTGAGTATACTAACTCCTATTTCCACCCATCACTTCAACTTTATTTAGTAAAAGCTTTTTTATTTTAAATGTTAAAATAAAATATAATAGAGACATAAATACATTTTTGGGATAAGTACACTTTAATATCCATTGAGTTGTTTTTTTTTTAAGGGCCTATATTATCATGTCATTAGCATTTCATAACAAAATTACTAAACGATGTCAATATATGTTAACGTGGCAAGTCTACTTGTGCTCTTAAACTGTCATGGTAAGTGGACCCTACCTACTTGACAGTATAATTATGTCATCTGTTTAGTACCAAGCCAGGAAGAATGAGGAAAAAAATTATATGCTGACATTTATTATGATTATACAACTAAATAAGTAGAGCTCACTTGCCATGCTGAGTTAATAATTTTATTTTGAAATGCCAACAGTATAATAATATAGGCCCTTAAAAAAAAAAAAAAACCTCAAACGCTTATTAATAAAACGGTAAATCACAAAATACTAAAATATACTTTATTTCTATATTTTTATTATGCATAGTAAATATAATATATAATGTAATTAATAATATACCTGTTGGGTATCCTCCATATGATCAATCCAGTCATGAATCATGAATTGGATCCAGGAGCAAGCTATCATGTTGAATTGCTTCCCGTTGTCTATGAACTTCTTTCTTGCCAAAAGCTTGTTGGCTACAATTGTTGGATGAGGATCCAGCAACTGCATATCATTACACACTACCATGTTAATAGGAGATCTTTACATGATATTTAGTAATTACTTTTTTCAAAAAAAAAAAGCCTTTTTATAATTTAATTTAGCTATTTTAATTTTAATTAATTTCAGTTAATTAATTATAATTTTTTTCAACTAAACTCAACTAAACTTTTATCCAAAATTTTATTAGGGTTGGCTATATGAATTCTCTTTCTCCACTCTAAACGATTTTGGGTTAAATCATTGAAAATGTGTAATACTTCTAAGTCATGTTGTACTATTATTCTCCAAGTCAGTTTAGGTCTACCCCTTCTTTTCTTTCTATTCTCTAACCCAATGTGCTCTGCTTGTCTAACTGAAGCCTCCGTATGTCTACACTTCACATGATCAAACCACTTCAATCTCCCTTCTCTCAACTTATCCTCAATTGGTACTACTCCTACCTTTTCTCTAATACTCTCATTACAGACTTTATCTAGTTTACTGTGGCCTCTCATTCACCTTAACATTCTCATTTCCGCAACTCTTATCTTAGACACATACGACTCATTCATTGCCCAATACTCACTACCATATAACATGGCCGGTCATATGACTGTACGATAAAATTTTCCTTTCAACTTATTGGGAATCTTGCGATCACATAAAACTCTCGTGGCACGTCTCCAATTCAACCATCCGGTTTTAATTCTATGACTAACATACTCCTCACATCCCCCATATACTTGAAGGAGTGAGCCAAGATATTTAAAGTGATTACTTTGGGGCAATACCAGTCCATCCAAATAAACTCCTTCCGTATCACCAGTTCGGCCTTCACTGAACTGGCAATATATGTATTCTGTCTTCGTTCTACTTAACTTAAAGCCCTTTGACTTTAGAGTACTTCTTCAAAGCTCTAGCTTTCTATTAACTCCTTCTCGCATCTCATCTATTAGAACTATATCATTGTAAACATCATGCACCAAGGAATACTCTCTTGTATATGTTTCGTCAATTCATCTAGAACTAATATAAAAAAGTAAGAACTTATAACTAAACCTTTATGTAATTCAACTGAGATAGGAAAATCTCTTGTATCCCCTTTCACTGTGTACACAATAGTAGTTGCTCCTTCATACATATCTTTCAATACTTGTATGTACCTAATAGATACTCTCTTTTGTTCTAACACTCTCCATAAGACATCACTTAGAACACTATCATAAGCCTTCTCCAAATCGATAAAAACCATATGTAGATCTTTCTTTATATCTCTATATTTCTCCATCAAACTTCTAATAAGAAAGATCGCTTCCATAGTTGAACGATCGGGCATGAAGCCAAATTGATTGGGAGAGATAGAACTGTCATGACATAGTCGATGTTCCACAACTCTCTCCCATAACTTCACAGTATGGCTCATGAGTTTAATTCCTCTATAGTTTGAGCAACTCTGTATGCCTTCCTTATTTTTAAAAATAGGTACTAAAATATTGCTCATCCATTCATCATACATTTTCTTTGAGTTTAGAATCTTTTTAAACAATTTAGTTAATCATGCCACTCTCATATCTCCCAAATACTTTCACACTTCAATTAGCATTCCATCGGATCCATAGGCTTTACCCACTTTCATTCTCTTAAGTGCTTTTACTTCTAAATATCTAATCCTTCTAGTATAATTCACATTCTTTTCTATTGCTCTAGAGTCTATATTCATGCTATTACCACTTTGACTATTATTAAAGAGATCATTAAAATAATTTCTCCATTTTTCTTTAATATTCTTATCTTTCACCAACACTTTTCCTCATTTATTCTTAATGCACCTAACTTGATTGAGATCATGACATTTCTTTTCTCTCCTCCTTGCTAATATATAAATATCTTTATCCCCTTCTTTAGTTCTAAGTTTCTCATATAACTTTTCAAAGGCATGCGCTCTTGCTTGACTAACTGCCTTTTTCACCTCTTTCTTTGTTATCTTGTACTGTTCATACGCCTCATTATTATTACATTTAGGTAATTTCTTATACTATTCTCTTTTTCTCTTCACTACCTTTTGTACTTCTTCATTTCACCACCATCTCTCTTTTATGGGTGGTCCATGTCCTCTAGACTCTTCAAGTACTTTTCTAGCTACTTCTTTAATCTTTACGCCATTTGTATCGACATACTATTAGCCTCCACATCCAGCTTCCATACTTCGGACTTGAGAGGCTCATTTTTTAATTTCACTTGCTTTACTCCTTTGAACTCTCACCATTTTGTTCGAGCTACATTATTTCTTATAGCCTTACTTGAATTGTTCCTAAACTTGATATCAAAGACCACTAATCGATGTTGACTTATTAAAGCCTCTCCCGGAATGACTTTGCAATTCTTGCATATAGCTCTATTTGTCTTCCTGATTAAGAGAAAGTCAGTTTAGCTTCTATGTTGCCCACTTTTGAAAGTCACTAAATGTGACTCCCTTTTTATAAAGTAGGTAGTTGCTAGTATTAGGTTGTACGCCATAGCAAAATTTATGATGCTTTTTTCCTCCTCATTTCGGCTACCAAAACCTCTATGAACATTCTCATAACCTTGCTTATCACTTTCTACATGTCCATTCAAATCTCCACTGATGAAAACATTCTCTTCATTCGGTATGCTTTGCATTAGATAATCCATATCTTCCCAAAATCTTTGTTTACTCTCATTATCTAATCCTATTTGTGGAGCATAAACGCTAACTACATTTATTGTTTCTTCGTCTAGTAATAGCTTTACAAATATAATTCTATCTCCTACTCTTTTCACAGCTATTACGGCATCTTTCAATGTCCTGTCTATGATTATGCCCACTCCGTTCTTGTTCCTCTCCTTTCCAGTAAACTACAGTTTGTATCTTGAATTTCTCACTTTCTTGCTTTTCTCTCCTACCCATTTAGTATCCTGAATGCAAGCAACATTCACCCTTCTCCTTTCCAAGGTATCCATAATCTCTATTAATTTTCTTGTAAGTGATCCAACATTCCAAGTACCAATCCTGATTCTCCTCCTATCTTGTTCCTTCCTAATTGATCTCCTTCTATGATACCTTCTATTGTTCTCTATGCCTATCTTATGTTATGTTTCACTTTCTATTATACTATTTGTCCTATAGATTAACTTCTTTACCCACATGTGGGAACCATGATGTAGGAACTTATTTAACACCACACCCGGCGCCAAAGATGCCGCTTCGCGCCAAACAACGCCCTACACCCTTATATATTTCTCACTACACTCGAGCTTCGATGTAGCACGTTGTAAGTAGAAGACGCCCCCAATGTTTATATCATAAGAATCCATATCATGAGTTGTGATGAAATTTTACGTTGGTTGTCACCTACCGTAACCCTGCTCCTTTATCCGGGGCTTGGGACCGATTAAGCACAAATTACTTAGGCAAAGTTTAATTATAATTTTATTCAATTAACCAAATTCTGTTAAGGGTCAAACCAGCAATTCAAAAGGAAAAGTATATGGTTTAATGCTTTTTCACTTATGATTTTAATATATTTTTCATTTTAATATTATTTCTTTTTATTTGACTTTACTGTTAAAGCTACTATTAAGAAAAATATTTTTATAAATATATTAATCAGAAAATATTAAAAATTAATTAAAAGATAAATTTAGTATGTTTTAGATATAAGAATATAATTTTTTTATAACATTAAAATAATTTTTTTTTTTTTTTATGAAAAAAGCTTTTTCAACCTTGAATTTCAATGTCAAATGAATCTATATTTATATGGTGGACATGATATTATAAATAAATTATACTATTATTATTATTATTATTATTATTATTATAATAATAAAAATTGGAGTATACATTTTTTTCCTAAAGCACATAAAAATAGTGTTAATAATAATAATAATAATAATAATAATAATAATAATAATAATAATAATAATAATAATATTTATTATTATTATTATTAGAGATCAACCGTCAAAATTATGCCATGTAAATTGATATAAAATAAATAAATTTAGTTTCATTCTTCACTTTTATAATTATAGTCAAATTTTTCCATCAATTTTGGTATAATTTTAAAGGTTTATATTACAATTATAACTAAAGTTTAACTTTTAAGAGATCAATTGTCAAAATTTAAGAGATCAATTGTCAAAATTTGAAGAGATCAAAATAGCTGATAGTTACTAAAACAGTTAACAGCTGCTAAAGTAACTAATATTGCTGAACAGAATCAAAATTTGAATTTTTTTTTTTATCATTAAGCCTCTTTTTTAAGTCAATTAATTGAACCATGAGTACTTTTAACTAGTATAAAAATTATATAAAAATTAAAAAAAAGGGAAAGTTATATGAAAATGATAAAAAAAATCTCCAAAATGTCTAAGCATCAACTTAACTATTAGATATATTTTAGAACATTTCCAAAATTCTTAAAAGCTAAGCATGCACTCCCTAAATTGAAGTTGACAATACATTTCTAGCTTCCTCTCAATAATTGCATTGCACAAATGAAACTTTGCTCTTTTTTCTTATGCTAGTTGTTAAGAAGGACATCTAAGGCATCTATTCATTGTCGGTGGATTGTGCATCTTCAACTTTACTCATTCATATTGCAAATTATAGCATATATTTGATATGCTAAAAGCAATATACTTACTGGTTATTTACGAAAAAAAAAAACAGTTAAACTTGCATTTAAGAAAATAAAATTCATAATTTTATAAATAAAAATATACGTGTCCCGAATGCACCTCAATAATTTATCTATATTGAAAGATAAATATTTTAAAATAAATAAAAATTAGGTAAAAAATTAATTAATAATGAAAGAAGATAAAATTAAAAGGAGTGTGAAAATTACCCCATAAGGAGAAGAAGACGGAGGCATATTCCGGCCACAAAATGTTCCTTGACTGCCAATTGTGTCATCGGTGGGATGGTTGCACTTCCCATCAGCCGTTCGATATGAAAACTGCTTGGTGTCATATTTAAGACCGTTGATTCCTCCAACATGTAATAGATTATAACGTTGGTGTAGATGTCTTCTGATCGCCAAGTAAATGATTCCCAATATCACTGGTAGCCTATGCCATACTCCAAGCTTGTCCACAAAATGTATAGCCTACGTATATATAATAAAAAAACAAAATATCTTATATAGTGGGCTCCATGATAATAATTAAAATCCCAATTTATAATTATAAAATATAAATATATATTTATCTTCAAACTCTTAAAATAACTCTAAAATTATTTATTTTAAATGATTCGAAAATATTTAGATTATATATATTCTAATTTATTATGGAAAAAAAAGATTAAAAAAAAAAAAGGAGATGAAAGTATAAGAGATTTATTCTTAAAGCTAATATCCATTTGCATATCAAAATAAACAAAAGAAAGGGAGAGAAAAAGAGAGATACTGACAGAGAAGAGTATGGAGTCAAAGAGAGACATATTGGAAATGAGATTCCACAGCTGAGGATGGATGATGAAGGAAGAGAAAACAGAGAAAGCCATGGATTAAGTATAACCTATTTCTAGCCAAGATATATGGATAGATAAAGAAGCTTTTAGCTCCTTATATATGCAAGGAGACAAGGTAACGTTGAAATTATAGAGAGAGAGAGAGAAAGAGAGAGAAATAATTGACACTTGCTAGCTTTTTGTTAAAGTTGGTTTTGGGTTAGAATTGTCAATTTTGGTTCAAGGTTTAACTGGGAATTAGGATTGAATGTTGAATTTTGGAGCTGATTTTAATTGTCATATCAATAGCAGTTTGGTTTGATTTTTATTAAATCAAATGATTTGTTTAAAAAGTTTTTTCTATTTTAAATAAAAAAATTAGATTTAATTAAAATTAAACTAATTGATTTTAATTTAATTTAATATTGATTTTATTGATTTTAATTCAAATTAAATCGATTTGATTTTAATTTCAAATTGGATCTTGACTTATTAGCTACTATTATTTTTTTTATTACTTCGCTTTTGAATTTTTTTAAAAAAAGTTGTCTCTTAAGATTCTATTTATTTTGAGAAAATATTTTTTTTTTATATTTTTGAGTGTTTAAATTATTCAAGAAAATGAGTTAATGAAAAATATTTTTTTGATTAAAATGAAAATTAAACAATTTTTTAAAAAAATAACTTTCTTTTTTCAAAAATATTTCATATAAAATAAATTTATATTTTTTAATTATAGATATATTTTTAAAATTTTTAATTATTATATTAATATATGAGTTAGTTCTAATTAAAATAGGTTAAAAATTCTATGTCAATACTACTCTCTCTTTCTCTTCCTCTCTCTCTATATATAAAACAGCAAAAAAATATTATAAAATAATTCATATTCATTGATTTATAAAAAAAATATTTAATCAGAATGTAATATATAATAAAATTATATAAATATAAAATTTACAAATAATATATAATTATATACAAAGTATATAAAATAAATTATATATACGAGCAAAAATTAAATAGATAAATATATTATTTAAAAAATTAATAATTAATATAATATATGAGGCTCAAGTTTAATTATAAAATTAATATAATTAATAAAATGATTAAAATTTATAATAATAATTTTTTTAATTTTAAAATGGTACATTATTAACAGTTTAAAAAATATTAATATGTGTACAAATAAAAAAATATAATGATTTTTTAATTTTTAATACTATAATCTTATTTATGTATAAAAAAAATTATACTTGGAATATAAAATTATTATTTTATTTAAATAATTTATATTTAAATATAAACTTAAATTGGTATTTTAATTTAAAAACAATATAATTTTTACACGAATGCAAGCATTACATTATTTAATAAAATTTTTATTTATTTAAATTCAACAACTTTTTTTTGTTAAAATTTCACATTTACTTTTAGAAAAATAATTATAAAAAATTTAATTAAAAAATATGTTATAAGTTAGTTTCACAAAGCGTTTTGTTGTTGATCAAATAATTTTCTATAAGTTTTTTCAATATAATCATTCCAATTAAAAATAATAATATATTAATATTAGTGTTTTTTATTTTATTAGTATTAATTTTTTATTTTTTATGTATATTATTAGCAATTTAAAAAATATTAATATGTGTATATATAAAAAATATAATATTTTTTAAATTTTAATACTATAATCTTATTCTAACATGATAAATAGTGAATATGTATAAAAAAAAATCATATTTTGAATATAGAAATTTTATTTTAATTAAATAATTTATATTTAAATATAAACTTAAATTGATATTTTGATTTAAAAATAATCTAATTTTTATAAGAATACAAGTATTATATTATTTAA
The DNA here is from genome assembly GCF_030052815.1 of Hevea brasiliensis. Classification (NCBI taxonomy): domain Eukaryota; kingdom Viridiplantae; phylum Streptophyta; class Magnoliopsida; order Malpighiales; family Euphorbiaceae; genus Hevea; species Hevea brasiliensis. The sequence continues at coordinate 57,880,169 of NC_079509.1, read as the reverse complement.
TAAAATTTTTATTTATTTAAATTTAATAATTTTTTTTTGAAATTTAACGTTTATTTTTAGAAAAATAATTATAAAAAAATTAATTCAAAAATACGTTGTAAGTTAGTTTTACAAAGCATTTTATAGTAGATTAAATAATTTTCTATAAGTTTTTTCAATATAATCATTTCAAATAAAAGTAAAAATATACTAGTCTCAGTCTTTTTTATTCTATTAGCATTATTTTTATATTTTTTTATATAAAAACAAAATTTTAATTATTAATTTATTATTTATAAATAATTTATTATTATTAATATATTTATTAATGTTATTTTTAAAATTGTTCTCTATATCATAAGAAAATATTAAACTATATAAAATATTATATATCAAAACACTTACAATGATAAAATTAAATTATAATAATAAAATTTTCATAATAAATTTCATTAAATTAATTTCTTATTTTTATTTATATACTTTTATTTTCATTAACTTAATCTAAAAATAATAAGCACATATATAACATAAATATCATAAAAAATAAAAAAAAAATATTATATTATCATAATAATATTTAATAATTATAATAATAGTGTATCATATAAAAAGTTAGTAAAAAATTATATATAATAATATTAAATTATAATACATACAACAAGGATAAAAAATGCATAACGTGCATTTAAAAAATAATTAGCATACATAAAACACATATCATTAATTTAATATTATAATTAAATATTTTATTAAAAAATAATTTTCATATAAAATATTTTTTATATATAAAATATTTTTTATGAAATAAATTAAACTTAAATAAAAGAAGATATATAAAAATATATTTAAAAAAATAAATATAAGAAAAAAAAAATCTCATCCGTGCTGTTCATTAAAGATGCGAAGGTGTTGGCCAAATTAATTCATTGTGGGTCCCAGGCGGCTGCCTATTGTGGATTTTGATCAATGTTTGTTGTTACACATTTATTAGGTTTGCATTTAATTTTGGATAGAAAGAAATTAGAAGAGAAAAAAAATTTTATTTAATTTCTTTAAATTCTAAATAAAAGAGGAAAATTAAAAAAAAATAAAAAGAAATTCCATTTCCTAACTTATTATAATTAATTAAAAATATTTTTCTCTAAATTAATGAAAAATATCAGAAATGAGTATTATTTATATTAAAATACTTAAATTTTCTTGTATAATAATAATAATAATAATAAAGTATCATAATTATTTTCTTTATTTTCTTTTAGGAGATAAATTGTATTTGTGTTGTTTTGTTAGATTATTAAAATAGGAGTCGAAGTAAATTATTTTTTTATTCTATTTAATTTTTTGTTACAAATTATTCAGTAAAAAAAAAACATAGTCTTAATTTGCAAAAATTAACTCGAAAAATACCTTTAATCATAAATAAAAAAATTAATAATTTTTTATTAATATAAAATTAATTGTGATCTGTAGGAGATCTGTCATTTTTAATTAATATAAAGTCAATTGTGTTAATTGTCAAAAATTAATTATCTTCAATTAATTAAATATAAAGTTAATTGTTAATTACGAGAGACTCCCTCGTTAGTTTATAAACTAAAATTTTATTTCCTAAAACTTGTAAACGAATAATTTTAGTAATGATTTGCATATAAAATAAAAGCACATATAACCCATTATTCAATTCTATGAATTATTCAATTATTTTTTGAATATTGAGAGTAATAAAAAAATCAACATTGTTGACTGGTCTGCAGTTAATTGAAAATTCTTATCTAAACTTGATTTATCATGATTTAATATATATATATATATATATATATATATATATTTAATAGATGAATCTCATCATACATATATTTTGGATTCATGATAAACTGAGTTTAGATAAAAAAAAATTTATGCATAACAGGTGATTAATGAAAAGCCTATAAACTCGCAAGAATTTTTTTTATTATAAATTTTAAAGAGGAGAGAATAATAAATATTCATTGTTTGATTAGTGATTAATGTGGTATTTTTTCTATGTTATTTTGAAAATTATGTATAATTTTTTTAATCAAAATAAAAAGTAACTATGAACAAAGTAAAATTTAAACATTTAAATTCAGTTTATTTGACGAATTTTTTTTTTAATTTTTCATATTTTTTAATGTTTAGAACACTCATAAAAATTAGTCAATAGAAAATATTTTCCTGATAAAAGGAAAACTAAATAATTTTTAAGGAAAATGATTTCATTTTTTTTTTAAAAGAGAATGTCATTTTCCATTTTTTAGATTTTAATAGCTTTATTAAAGCCGAAAATCTTTTCAAAATAGGAAGTAATTTTTCTAACTTTTATAATCTTATTAAAATGTAAAAATATTTATGTATATAACAAGAAAATAAATTATTTTTTGTCAGTCAGAACATATGAATTCTTTTATTAATATTTTTGAAGTTTTTTATTAATTTAATTTCTTATAAGTTTATTTAAAAAATATTTCATGTAAAATAAATTTATATTTTTTTATTTATAGATATATTTCTAAAATTTTTAATTAGTGCATTAATATATAAATTAGTTCTAATTAAAATTAAATTTATAAATCCTATGCAAATACTACTTTATATATGTCACGACCCAACCTATGGGCAGAACCGGCACTAGGACCTGGGCCAGCCTAAAGCCCCCGAGGCCCGTAGTAAACCTAACTATTCCTCAACCCAACTCTAAGAACCATTTTGGCCCAATTTCAATAATTCAACCGGACAGAGTTTAGCCATAAAATATACCATTTAATGGGAAGTTTTTGACTCGCCCGACCTACAAACACAATATATAATAAATTGGGAAGCTTAGCTCACCCTCCACATAATCAAAATGTCATAACTCAAATGGGAGCTCAGCTCCTTCATCCAATACCATCATGTATAATTGCATACAGTTAATAATTTTACAGGTCCAACATAACTTTTATAATACAGGCCCAAAATAAAAATAAGTGCTTCTTACAGATGTAGAGTATAAAATTTAACTCAATTGTACAAAATACATTAAATACTATTAATGGACTTGCGAAGAAGAAGAGCAGGTTAGCCACAACAAATAATCTCTCTGTAGCCTGAAAAAATAGATGAACAGGAGTGAGCGTTCGACTCAGAGAGTAAAATATCAATTTTAACCATAATCTCTATAGCTATCTAAAGCTAATGCACTCTGTGAAGTGAAATGCAATATCGTTATAATTTTCATATCATAATAGCAAAAAGGCAATTTGGAGCACTCACACACCCAATACTGTCAAACAATACATATACGGGAGTTGATCCCCTATCAAAGGAAAACTAAATAATTTTTAAGGAAAATGATTTTATTTTTTTTAAAAGATAAAATTATTTTTCATTTTTTAGATTTTAATAGCTTTATTAAAGTCATTTCATCTTTTCAAAATAGGAAGTAATTTTTCTAACTTTTATAATCTTATTAAAATGTAAAAATATTTATATATATAACAAGAAAATGAATTATTTTTTGTCGGTCATAACATATGAATTCTTTTACTAATGTTTTTGAAGTTTTTTATTAATTTTATTTCTTCTAAGTTTATTTAAAAAATATTTCATGTAAAATAAATTTATATTTTTTTAATTATAGATATATATCTAAAATTTTTAATTAGTGCATTAATATATAAATTAGTTCTAATTAAAATTAAATTTATAAATCCTATGCAAATACTACTTATATATATATATATATATATATATATATATATATATATATATATATATATATATATATATATATATATATATATATATATATATGAAAATTCATACTCATTGATTTATAAAAAAAAAATTATTACTGTGTAATATATAATAAAATTATATAAATATAAAATTTTTAAATAATATATAATGTTATACAAAACATATAAAATGAATTATATATATGAACAAAATTAAATAGATAAATATATTATTTAAAAAATTAATAATTAATATAATACGTTAGGCTTGAGTTTAATTATAAAATTAATATAATTAATAGAATGGTTAAAATTTATAATAATAATTTTTTTAAATTTTAAAATGGTACATTATTAACAGTTTAAAAAATGTTAATGTATGTACATATAAAAAATATAATGATTTTTTAGATAAAAAGAAAATTTTAGATATTAATTTATTATTCATAAATAATTTATTAGTGTTAATGTATTTATTAATTTTATTTTTAAAATTTTTCTCTATCACAACCTGATCCCACGGGTCATACCGGCACCATAACTTGAGTCAGTATAAGGCCTCCAAAACCCATAGTAAGCCTAATTATTCTCTAGCCTAATTTCAAGAAATCAATTAGGCAGAGTCTGACCATAAACTGGACTACCCAACGGGGAGTTTTTGGCTCACCCGATTTGTAATCACAAAATAAAATCATTTTAGAAGCTCAGCTTACCATTATAATCATCAACAATTCAATATGATTACTAAGAGCTCGGCTCCCTCATCCACACAGAACCAATAAGTTACAGATTTCAAATAATAACATATTACAGTCCCAAGTCAAATGAAATATCCTCTAACACATGCGGAGTTTTAGAATTTTCAAATTTACAACACAGACATAGATAGAACATCTAATAAACCCGTGAGATAGAAAGTAGGTTATACATAAGAAAGAGTCCTCCTATGGCCTAAAAAAATGGATGAATAGGGGTGAGCGTTCGCCATAAGACAATAATCACCACATATACACCTACTCACACACACAGCTCCAAATCGCCATAAGACAATAATCACAGCAATATCATCAAGAACAAATGCAATATAAAGCCTGCCTTATATTACTACATACATATATGTATAAGTGATGCATAACATGCTTTGAACCTAATAACATTAAAATTATAAATAAAACCAATATATATTCATAAATTAATCGAAAGTCACTGTGGTGGTTGGGCGGAGGAGGAAGGCTGACCTGGCTCATATAAACATTATATCAAAAATTTTATCAATATTTAGTTAAAATAAAATTTTAAAAAATTAAGGGACAATCCTAAATTTTGCCGAAAATCTGACAAAATTTTCTCTATATCTAGGACCTATCCAACATGTAAAAAGATCCAAATAACACTTTTAAATATTAAATTCCTACAACCACATCTCATCAACATCATATTGTCCCTTCTGGACTCTCCAAAACAGTAAAAAATCATATAGTTACACATAAAATAATTATTTAAAATTTTGGGGTGTTACATTCTCCATATCATAAGAAAATGTAAAACTATGTAAAATATTATATATAAAAACACTTACAATTATAAAATTAAATTATAATAATAAAATTTTCATAATAAATTTTACAAAATAATTTCTTATTTTTATTTATATACTTTTATTTTCATTAACTTAATCTAAAAATAATAAGTGCACATATAACATGCATGTCATAAAAAATTATTATATTATCATTAATAATATTTAATATATTATAATAATAGTATATCATTAAAAATTAATAAAAAATTATATATAATAATATTAAATTACTATATATACAATAAGTATAAAAAATATACAATACATATTTAAAAAATAATTATTATATATAAACGCATATCATTAGTTTAACATTATAACTAAGTATTTTATTAGAAAATAATTTTCATATAAAATATTTTTTTATATAAATTATTTTTTATGAAATAAATGGAGCTTAAATAAAAGCAGATACGTATAAATATATTTTTAAAAAAATAAATATAAGAAAAAAAAAATTCTCATCCTTGCTGTTCATTAAAGATGTGAAGGTGTTGGCCAAATTAATTCATAGTGAATCCCGTACTGCTGTCTATTGTGGATTTTGATCAATGTCGGTTGGTACGCATTTATTATGTCTGCATTTAATTTTGGATGGAAAGAAGTTAGAAGAGAAAAAAAAAATAATTTAATTTCTTTAAATTTTAAATAAAAGAGAAAAAAAATGAAAAGAAATTTATTTCTTAACTCATTATAATTAATTAAAAATATTTTTTTCTAAATTAATGAGAAATGATAAGAAATAAGTAGTGTTTATATTAAAATACTTAAATATCCTTATATAATATAATAATATAAGAAAAAAGAATAATAATTATTTTTTCTATTTTTTTGGAGAGAAATTGTAATTGTGTTGTTTTATTAGATTATTAAAATAGGAGACGAAGTAAATTATATTTTTATTTATCTTATTTAATTTTCTGTTATAAATCATTCAGTAAAAAAAAAAACTTAGTCTTAATTTACAAAAATTAACTCGAAAAATACCTTTAATCATAATTAAAAAAATTAATAATTTTTTATTAATATAAAATTAATTGTTATCCATAGGAGATATGTCATTTTCAATTAATATAAAGTCAATTGTGTTAATTGTCAAAAATTAATTATCTTAAATTAATTAAATAAAATGTTAATTGTTAATTATGAGAGACTACCTCATTAGTTTATAAACTAAAATTTTAATTTCCAAAACCTTGTAAACGAATAATTTTAGTAATGATTTGCATATAAAACAAAATTACATATAACCATTATTCAATTCTATGAATTATTCAATTATTTTTTGAATATTGAGAGTAATAAAAAAAATCATCATTATTATGACTGAAGATATAAACATATAAAACTTATATATTTAATAAATAAGTTTCACCATATATATATATATATATATTCTATTTTTGGTAAATTGGATTTATGTAAGAAAAATTCATATGTGGAATAAGGTGATTAATGAAAAAACTATAAACTTTTAAGGATTTTTTTTTAATTTTTAATTTTAAAGAGGAGAGAATAATAAATATTCATTGTTTAATTAGTGATTAATGTGGTATTTTTTTCCTATGTTATTTTGAAAATTATGTATAATTTTTTTAACCAAAATAAAAAGCTAAAATTTAAACATTTAGACTTCGTTTGTTTGATAAAAAATATTTTTCTAAATAATATTTTTTAACGTTAGGGACACTCATGAAAATAAGTAAATAGAAAAAATTTTTCTAATCAATAAAAAATTAATTAATTTTTAAGAAAATTGATTTTCTTTTTTAAAAAACAAGTTATTTTTTATTTTTTAGATTTTAATAATTTTATTAAATTATATATATATATATATATATACATATCATTGATTTAACATTGTAATCAAATAACGAAAAATATTTTGAAAATAACATATAATAATTATATATAAAAAAATTAAAATGAATCTCTTTTATATTTTTGGACATTTCAAATGCAATATCGATATTTATTTTCTCAAAAGGTAACTTTATACTCTTATTATACTCTTATTATCAATGATATAAATTTATTATTGATATTTTTCAATATATAATTGATTTAGTGAATAATATTAAAGAGAATTTGAAGGTAAATTAGATAAGTTGATTGAATATTAAGAAGACATATTTTTAAATACAAATTAATATATTCAATTTTTTATAAAATATTATATTTATTATTTTAATATATTAATATTAAATTATAAAATATTATTAATTGCACACTTAATTTAATATTTTAATGTACTTATAATAAAAAAATAATTTAATATACTAACATTAATGTTAAAAAATTATTAATTACATAAAATAATTTCAATATTTGTTAAATAATATTTATGATAAATGTATGTCAAACTTTAGACCTTTAATTATTTTCTTAAAAAATTAAAAAATTCGTGTTGATAAAGAATTATTTTTGTTAATAAAACAAAATTTATTAAAAAAGTTTAAATTAACTATAATATAATTAACTATTTAAATATAAAGTTTAAATTAAAAAATTATTTTATTAATAAAACAAAATTTAGAGAATTATAACTATGTTGTAAATTACTCTCATATATATATATATATATATATATATATATATATATATATATATATATTAAATATTTAAATATAAAGTTTAATGAATGAAATTTTTTTATTAAAATAAAATTTCAAAAACTTAATTGTTTTATAATAAAAATATAGTTAATGGATCTTTTATTAATTTTTCTATAATCATCGATAAGTTAGACAAGAAATGAGTAGTTGAACCAATATATCTAAGTAATAAAAAGTAATTAATTATTTTTTTAAATATAAAAATTAAATTATTAATTTTGTAAAACCTTAAAAATTATATTATAATTTACCTTAAAAATTTTAAAACACACTAAAATTAAAAGAAAATTTTATCGACTTGTCCATTACCTTAAATAATAGCATCCTCGTGATATAATAATATTGTTTTATTTTTTATTTAACTATTTTATTAATTTTATTTTTAAATAATTTTAAATATATATTAATTATACATCCATTAAAAAGAAAAATAATTGAATAAAAAAAAAGAACACAAATAAAAAAAATAATTATGTACTTTTAAATAATTTTATCTTGTATTTTATTGACATGCATATGAAAATGCCATTAAAAATAATATTTTCAAGAATATTGACTTAGCTGAAGGATTTGCTCATCTTGTTAACAATTCAAGCTGTAAATTAGTTATGAAAATCACTTCTTTATTCAATTTAATTAAATTTAAATGAAGTCCTAATTAGCGTCTGGATTAGCCGGTAGAGCTGCTGTGTAACGGAGCAGGAGCTCCAACGCAACACACAAACTCTCTGTATTTGCCGACTGAAAGTTTGCAACTTTACTGAGATCCAAAGATGATTGTAACGGCGAAGCTAAGATTGATGAAAACCATGTGTTTTGCTTCAGCTTTCAAGAGCTTCCGCTTTCCATTGCTAAGGGAATTGGGAATGGGTAACTTTCAATCTCCAACCCTATTATTTACTTGTTCTTTCCATTCTTCTTCGAGAGCAACTTCCGCTCACACACATAAAGATGCAAGCTTGATATCTAAATTCAATTCTGCTTCTTTTAGGGACGTTGATGATGCCCTAGCTTCCTTTAATCACATCATTCTTATGCATCCTCTGCCTTCTATTGTTGAATTTGGTCGATTTTTATCTGCTCTTGTCAGAATGAAACAATACCAAACGGTCATTTGCTTGTCCAGAACAATTGAGTCGCTAGGAATCTCACACAATTTTTATTCTCTTGCCATCTTGATTAATTGCTTCTGCCGCTTACATCTAGTGGATTTCGGGTTCTCAATTTTCGGAAAAATACTCAAATTTGGATTGGAGGCCGACATTGTGACATTTAACACCTTAATTAACGGCCTCTGTGTAGAGGGTAAAATCAATAGAGCAGTAGACTTTTTCAATGACATGGTTGCAGGAGGTTACCAACCTAATGTTTGTACTTACACTGTGATAGTAAGTGGTCTTTGTAAATTTGGGAAAACAAATGTGGCTATTTGGTTGCTAAAAGAAATGATTGAGAGAGGTTGTGAGCCAAATGCTGTGACTTACACTGCAATTATCGATGCCCTTTGCAAGGATAAGCTAGTTGCTGAGGCTGTAAGCCTCTTCTCTCAAATGAGGGATAAGCGCATTTCGCCTGATGTTATCACTTACACCTGCTTAATTCATGGTCTTTGCAATTTAGGCAAATGGAATCAAGCTCGAGCCTTGTTGAAAGAAATGGTGGGGCATAACATATCACCAAACATTTTTACCTTCAATATATTGATTGACTCTCTTTGTAAGGAGGGACTGGTTTCAAATGCTCAAAGTATAATCAAGATAATGATTCAATCAGGTGTGGAGCCTAATGCTGTCAGTTACAATTCACTGATGGACGGATATTGTTTGCGTAGCCAATTGGATGAAGCTATAAAAATTTTTGATTTGATGGTACACAATGGAATAGTTGATGCTTTTAGCTACAACATCTTGATTAATGGATATTGCAAGAGCAAAAGGATAGATGAAGCAATGCAACTTTTTGATGAAATGCCTCAAAAAGGTTTTCTTCCTGACACTGTTACTTATACTACTCTTATACAAGGCTTGTGGAATGCAGGGAAGGCCAGGACTGCACTCGTTCTTTTCAACAACATGTGTTCTCATGGTCAGCAGCCAGATATAATAACTTTCTCAACTTTGCTTGAGGGCTTGTGCAAACAGGGGGATCTTGATGAGGCACTTACATTATTTAAAGAAATGGAAAAGAGTCAATTGAAGCCTAATCATGTGAGTTATACCATTTTGATTGATGGCATGTGCAAAGCTGGGAAGCTTCATGATGCTAAGGAATTTTTTTCTAGGCTTTTTGAAAAAGGCTTGCAGCCTAATGTTTATACATATGGTATAATAATTAAAGGCCTTTGCATAGAGGGATTGCTAGTTGAAGCATACAAGGTGTTTAGAGGAATGAAAGATGGTGGATGTTCACCGAATGGTTGCTGTTATAATGTAATTATTCAAGGATTTCTCAGACATGGAGATGTACCAAAAGCATCACAACTTATTGAAGAAATGGTTGGTAAGGGATTCACTGCAGATGCCACGACCGCCAAATTGGTAATGCATTTATTGCCCAATGACGATCTCATTCTTAGAAAACTGCAAAATCAGACTGAAGGTTCTAAAGGTGTAAATGTGAAGTGAGATATTATCAATCAATGCCTGGTCAATAGATGTAAGACGTCTTTGTTATGTTGTGTGTTATTGGTATGTAATTCTCTTTCAATATGTTTACAATTACAATTTATCCAGTTAGTTGCTTTAGTTTTTATACAAGAAACTGTTTATTAGTTGTAATATCATTATCCTTTTAATAGCTGTATATGCTTAACATTAATGAATATGTTCTATTGATACGTTGTTCTGAAAGAGGGAGGTAATGTTAATTTCCTATATACAGTTAGTATGGCAAAGATGGTTGTTTTTGGCGCAGGAAAATGGACAGAACAAATATTGGGTAAGTATATGTACAACTAAAGATTTGTTATAGTGCCTATGCTAACGTCTTTACCTTTCTCTACTAAGAATGCAACACTTATTGCATTATGTGCTATTTCCCTTACTAGTGCATTACACCAGTTTGCTAAACCTTGTGTTCTTTTGGTCAGCTACTAGCTCTGCTCGGTGATTTGTGTGTAAAGTAGTAGCAGGGATGAGGTGAAAAAAGGCATGTTGGTATTTCTTCCCTTTTTATCCTTGAAAGATAATTACAATTTTATAGAGTATAAAATTTATTATACCACCATGAATTAGAAAAATCAAAGCTAAATAAAATTTTATTTTAAGTGGATTAGTAAAAAGTAATTTGTTACTTAAAAATTTTAATATATTAATGCCTTTTAATTTAAGAACTAATGAATCTCTAAATCACATGAAATCAATTAATTAGCTTTAACTTTATGGGATATGAAATCAATTAAAATCTAGTAGGGATGAGGTGAAAATTGGCATATCCTAATAGTAGGGATGAGTTGAAAAAATGCATGTTGGTGTTCCTTCCCTTTTTTTCCCTTGAAAGATAATTACAATTTTATAGAAAAGTTAACATGAAAGAAAAAGTTTATAAAATTTTATTTAATAAAATTTATTATACGACCATGAATTAGAAAAATCAAAGATAAATAAAATTTTATTTTAGGTGGATTATTAATTCACATTTTATTACTTAAAAATTTTAATATATTAATGCCTTTTAATTTTTCTTTTCATTATTTACGCACATACAGAAATATTAAGATTTATTATGCTAACACTAATCCTTGATCAGGGCGAAACTAATGAATCTTTAAATCACATGAAATCAATTAATTACCTTTAACTTTATGGAAATGAATTGTCTTCCATTTTATAAATATACATTTCATTGAAGTATTTTCAGAATTAAATTAAATTAAATTAAAATAGACATAGAAATTGTTGAGAGAGAGAGAGAGAGAGAGAGAGAGAGAGAGAAGCAGTTGGTGAAGCTCTACTTATTTACAGAGATCGAAGATGATGATAACGGCGAGGCCAAGTTTTATGAAAACCATGTGTTTAGCTTCAGGTTTCAGGAGCTTCCACTTTCCAATGCTATTGGATTTGGGAATCGGTAACTTTCATTCTGCAAGCCTATTATTTACTTACTCTTTCCATTCTTCTCCTAGATCAACTTCCACTCACACACAAAGATGCAAGCTTGATATCTAAATTCAATTCTGCTTCTTTTATGGACGTTGATGATGTCCTAACTTCCTTTAATCACATCATTCTTATGCATCCTCTGCCTTCTATTGTTCATTTTTCTCGATTTTTATCTGCTATTGTCAGAATGAAACAATACTACACTGTTCTTTCCTTGTCCAGAACAATTGAGTCCCTAGGAATCTCACACAATGTTCATTCTCTTAATATCTTGATTAACTGCTTCTGCCGCTTGCACCTTGTGGATTTTGGCTTCTCAATTTTTGGGAAAATCCTCAAAATTGGAATGGACCCCGACATTGTGACATTTAACACCTTAATTAACGGCCTCTGTATAGAGGGTAAAATCAATGGAGCAGTAGACTTTTTCAATGACATGGTTGCAAGAGGTTGTCAACCTAATGTTTGTACTTACACCGTGATAGTAAGTGGTCTTTGTAAATTTGGAAAAACAAACGTGGCTATTTGGTTGCTAAAAGAAATGATTGAGAGAGGAGCCAGATGTTGTAACTTACACTGCAATCATCGATGCCCTTTGCAAGGATAAGCTACTTGCTGAGGCAGTAAACCTCCTATCTCAAATGAGGGATAAAGGCATTTCACCTAATATTATAACCTACAACTTCATAATTCATGGTCTTTGCAATTTAGGAAAGTGGAAACAAGCTTCAGCCTTTTTGAAGGAAATGGTGGGGCATAACATATCTCCAGACATTTTCTCCTTCAGTATATTGATTGACTCTCTTTGTAAGGAGAGACTGGTTTCAAATGCTCAAAGCATAATCAAGATAATGATTCAAGCAGGTGTGGAGCCTGATGCTGTCAGTTACAATTCACTGATGGACGGATATTGTCTGCCTAGCCAGTTGGATGAAGCTATACAAATTTTTGATTTGATGGTACACAATGGAATAGTTGATGCTTTTAGCTACAACATCTTGATTAATGGATGCTGCAAGAGCAAAAGGATAGATGAAGCAACACAACTTTTTGATGAAATGCCTCAAAAAGGTTTTCTTCCTAACACTATTACTTATACTACTCTTATACAAGGCTTGTGGAACGCAGGGAAGCCCGGGATTGCACACGTTCTTTTCAAGAACATGTTTTCTCATGGTAATCAGCCAGATATTATAACTTTCTCAACTTTTCTTGATGGCTTGTGCAAACAGGGGAATAGTGGTGAGGAACTCATGCTATTTAAAGCGATGGAACAAAGTCTGTTGAAGCTTGGTCATATGTGCTATAACATTTTGATAAATGGTTTGTGCAGAGCTGGGAAGCTTAAGGATGCCAAGGAATTTTTTTCTAGGCTTTTTGAAAAAGGCTTGCAGCCTGATGTTTATACATATGGTACAATAATTAAAGGACTTTGCAAAGAGGGATTGCTAGATGAAGCATACAAGGTGTTTAGAGGGATGGAAGATGGTGGATGTTCACCAAATGGTTGCTGTTATAATGTGATTATTCAAGGGTTTCTCAGGCATGGAGATGTACCAAAAGCATCACAACTTATTGAAGAAATGGTTGGCAAGGTATTTTCTGCAGATGCCACGACCACTAAATTGGTAATACGTTTATCCTGCAATGGTGATCCCATTTTGAGAAAACTATGAAATCAATCTAAAGGTTTTAAAGGTGTAAATGTGAAGTGAGATGTTATCAATCAATGCCTGATCAACTGATGCAGGAAGTCTTTGTAATGCTGTATGCTATAGGTACTTGATTCTATTTCAATATGTGTACTATTACAATTTTGTCTAGTTAGTTGCGTTTGCTTTTTCAAATGAAACTGTTTATTAGTAGTAATATCATTATCATTTTAATAGGCTGTATATGCTCATTAACATCAATGAATTTGTTCTATTGATACATTGTTCTGAAAAAGCAAGGTAAAGCCAATTTCCTATGTACAGTGAGTATAGTGAAGATGGTTGTATTTGGCATAGGAAAATGGACAAAACAACTATTGGGTAAGCATATGAACGACTTAAGATTTCTTACGGTGCCTCTTTTGATGTCTATCCTTTCTCTACGAAGAATGCAACTCCTAATACATTATGTGCTATTTCGGTTGTCAATGCATTTTGTAAATTGTTTCAATTTTGGAGAATCATTTCTCAATGTACTATGATGACATTAAATTTCAAACTTTTGTTAACTTCCTAAATGCAAAATACTCGCAAACTCACTAGATATGTCCTTTTATATGTGGGAATTGTAATAGTATTTGGAATCTCCTAGCAATAAGTGTGTCATTCTCTGTGAATTTACATATTTATCACCCTTCTTCTGTAAAGGAAATCAGTGTATGTGGTTGTTTTTAACTTGCAAGCATCATGTGATTGTGATTCCATAAGCACAATTCATGACGTGCCTATTCCCTAATTTGCTCCTTACGCATTATTCTTGACTTGGTATTGCAACTGCAAAATATAGCAAGTAGTTTGGCAAGAAGAAAAAGAAATGGATAACTAAAAACATTAATAGAATATTATGTGTGCGTTGTTAAATTCAATGGAAGGGGGAAAAGGAGAGTTTTGCTTACTATTTCATGAAAGTGAACCTTCCAGAACTGTCTGAATGGATTATGCATGAACCAGGGTAGTAGATATTTCTATTACAAGTGTTAGTGATATATATCCAACAGGTCAGTAATGATATGTTTATGAAATTATAGTTGGATTTGATGAAGGTCATCGAGGTGATGAGGAGATGGTTTCCCATTTTAACTTGGTCTGGTCTAACATTGACTACCTAATGCAACAGCTATGTGCTTTTGTTTGGGACTGCTAGTCTTATCATTTTTAATGGTTTTACCTGCACATTAATGGAGGTCTCTGATAAGTGCAGAGATGAAAATAGAGGGAGAAACTCAAAGAAAGATGGCCAAGGGTTTGAGAAGGAAAATCAGTTGCAGCAATTCTTGGTTCACAGCTAAGCAGAGAGGGAGATTCTGTTGTGAATGGAGCTTGCACGTGGGCAGAAGCTGAGAAGGCAGATGGCTGGTGAATTCTGGTTGTTTTCTTTTCTATTCTCAAGTCCTTTGTATTGAACTGCTGCACTTCTTTGACTGAGAAAGTTGAATGAAAATCTGAATTGAATTTTTTATTTAAAAACTTTGTTACAATCGTGGTGTGTAAGGTATAGGCACAGAAAAGATCCCTATTAGCTTATTTACTTCAAAAGTTCTAAAAAACATGTAAAAATTTTTAAATATATGAAAATTGATATTTATTTATAAGGTTATTCGTGAAATAATTATTTTAAATTGTTTAGTTATTTTTCCTTATTTATGCATCACTAAGCGTTATGCTTAACACGTTGGTTCTTACCACGCATAGGTACTGGAGAGCAGCAGCAGCAATAGGGCCTAGACCGGACTTGGACCAGATCTGCTACAGTGTGGGTTGTCACCTCATCAGTCATTTTGGTAGAGCTCATGTACATATTAGATTTTGCATTTTGGTATTGTATGTAATTAAATAGATGTAAAGGATATGAATTGTAAATATTATACTTGACTTTATATGAATGAAACAAAGTATTTTATTTTCTTGAAAATTGATACGAGCATGAGAAGTGATATGATGAGTTAATAGATGAAATTGATATAAATTGTTTTAACAGGTAGCATTAAACCCACCATGCACTAATAGAACAGAGGGGATTTGAAATGGGATAATAAAAAAAAAAATATACAAGTGAGATAATAAAAATTAAATAGATATTAAATTAATTTTGTAAACGATAAGATAGGATAGGGTGCTCCGGTACTGAATGTTGTACGCCTTGCTCAGCTACACTGTAGAAGGGAGAGGGATGTTACAGTAACTCAAGATATAAATATACGAAAAATATATATTTAATAAATAATATATATATGAAGTATTTAAATATAAAGTTTAATGAAGGAAATTTTTTTTATTAAAATAAAATGTCAAAAACTTAATTGTTTTATAATAAAAATATAGTTAATGGATCTTTTATTAATTTTTCTATAATCATCGATAAATTAGACAAGAAATGAGTAGTTGAACCAATATATCCACGGAATAAAAAGTAATTAACTAATTTATTTTTTTTTAAATAGAAAAACTAAATTATTAATTTTGTAAAACCTTAAAAATTATATTATAATTTACCTTAAAAATTTTAAAACACACTAAAATTAAAAGAAAATTTTCTTGACTTGTCCATTACCTTAAATAATAGCATCATCGTGGTATAATAATATTGTTTTATTTTTTTTTTTAATATTTTATTAATTTTATTTTTAAATAATTTTAAATATATATTAATTATACATCCATTAAAAAGAAAAATGATTGAATAAAAATATAAAAAACACAAATAAAAAATAATTATACATTTCTAAATAATTTTATCTTTTATTTCATTAACATATGTCCAAAAATACTATTAAAAATAATATTTTTAAGAATATTAGAAAACTTTTCACAAAGCCTCTTTTCTCAATAGCATTTTATCAAATAAATATAATTTTTATAAATAATTTTGGATGGACATTAGATTTGTAAATATTTTTTTTTACATATTTTTAATAATTAATTCACATTAAAACAGAAATTTTTGTATAAATATATGTTAGTTATCAAATTCACTTAAATTTTGACTTAGCTGAGGGATTTGCTCATCTTGTTAACAATTCAAGCTGTAAATTAGTTATCAAAATCACTTCTTTATTCAATTTAATTAAATTTAAATGAAGTCCTAATTAGCGTCTGGATTAGCCGGTAGAGCTGCTGTATAACGGAGCAGGAGCTCCAACGCAACACACAAACTCTCTCTATTTGCCGACTGAAAGTTTGCAACTTTACTGAGATCCAAAGATGATTGTAACGGCGAAGCTAAGATTGATGAAAACCATGTGTTTTGCTTCAGCTTTCAGGAGCTTCCGCTTTCCATTGCTAAGGGAATTGGGAATGGGTAACTTTCAATCTCCAACCCTATTATTTACTTGTTCTTTCCATTCTTCTTCGAGAGCAACTTCCGCTCACACGCATAAAGATGCAAGCTTGATATCTAAATTCAATTCTGCTTCTTTTAGGGACGTTGATGATGCCCTAGCTTCCTTTAATCACATCATTCTTATGCATCCTCTGCCTTCTATTGTTGAATTTGGTCGATTTTTATCTGCTCTTGTCAGAATGAAACAATACCAAACGGTCATTTGCTTGTCCAGAACAATTGAGTCGCTAGGAATCTCACACAATGTTTATTCTCTTGCCATCTTGATTAATTGCTTCTGCCGCTTACATCTAGTGGATTTCGGGTTCTCAATTTTCGGAAAAATACTCAAATTTGGATTGGAGCCCGACATTGTGACATTTAACACCTTAATTAACGGCCTCTGTCTAGAGGGTAAAATCAATAGAGCAGTAGACTTTGTCAATGACATGGTTGCAGGAGGTTATCAACCTAATGTTTGTACTTACACTGTGATAGTAAGTGGTCTTTGTAAATTTGGGAAAACAAATGTGGCTATTTGGTTGCTAAAAGAAATGATTGAGAGAGGTTGTGAGCCCAACGCTGTGACTTACACTGCAATTATCGATGCCCTTTGCAAGGATAAGCTAGTTGCTGAGGCTGTAAGCCTCTTCTCTCAAATGAGGGATAAACGCATTTCACCTAATGTTATCACTTACACCTGCTTAATTCATGGTCTTTGCAATTTAGGCAAATGGAGTCAAGCTCGAGCCTTGTTGAAAGAAATGGTGGGGCATAACATATCACCAAACATTTTTACCTTCAATATATTGATTGACTCTCTTTGTAAGGAGGGACTGGTTTCAAATGCTCAAAGTATAATCAAGATAATGATTCAATCAGGTGTGGAGCCTAATGCTGTCAGTTACAATTCACTGATGGACGGATATTGTCTGCGTAGCCAATTGGATGAAGCTATACAAATTTTTGATTTGATGGTACACAATGGAATAGTTGATGCTTTTAGCTACAGCATCTTGATTAATGGATATTGCAAGAGCAAAAGGATAGATGAAGCAATGCAACTTTTTGGTGAAATGCCTCAAAAAGGTTTTCTTCCTGACACTATTACTTATACTACTCTTATACAAGGCTTGTGGAATGCAGGGAAGGCGAGGACTGCACACGTTCTTTTCAACAACATGTGTTCTCATGGTCATCAGCCAGATATAATAATTTTCTCAACTTTGCTTGAGGGCTTGTGCAAACAGGGGGATCTTGATGAGGCACTTACATTATTTAAAGCAATGGAAAAGAGTCAATTGAAGCCTAATCATGTGAGTTATACCATTTTGATTGATGGAGTGTGCAAAGCTGGGAAGCTTCATGATGCTAAGGAATTTTTTTCTAGGCTTTTTGAAAAAGGTTTGCAGCCTAATGTTTATACATATAGTATAATAATTAAAGGACTTTGCAAAAAGGGATTGCTGGATGAAGCATACAAGGTGTTTAGAGGAATGGAAGATAGTGGATGTTTACCGGATGGTTGCTGTTATAATGTGATTATTCAAGGGTTTCTCAGGCACGCAGATGTGCCAAAAGCATCAAAACTTATTGAAGAAATGGTTGGCAAGGGATTTTCTGCGGATGCCACGACCACCAAATTGGTATTGTGTTTATCCCGCAATGGCCATCCCATTTTGAGAAAACTACGAAATCAATCTAAAGGTTTTAAAGGTGTAAATGTGAAGTGAGATGTTATCAATCAATGCCTGATCAACTGATGCAGGAAGTCTTTGTTATGCTGTATATTATAGGTACTTGATTCTATTTCAATATGTGTACTATTACAATTTTGTCTAGTTAGTTGTATTTGCTTTTTTAAATGAAACTCTCTATTAGTAGTAATATCATTATCATTTTAACAGGCTGTATATGCTCATTAACATCAATGAATCTGTTCTATTGATACACTGTTCAGAAAAAGCAAGGTAAAGCCAATTTCCTATATACAGTGAGTATAGTGAAGATGGTTGTATTTGGCATAGGAAAATGGACAAAACAACTATTGGGTAAGCATATGAACGACTTAAGATTTCTTACTGCTTTCTCTTTTGATGTCTTTCCCTTTCTCTACGGAGAATGCAACTCCTATTACATTATGTGCTATTTCCATTGTCAACGCATTTTGTAAATTGTTTCAGTTTTGGAAAATCGTTTCTCAGCGCACTATGATGACATTAAATTTCAAACTTCTGTTAACTTCCTAAAAGAAAAATACTCGCAAAACTCACTATATATGTCCTTTTATTTGGAGGAATTGTAATAGTATTTGGAATCTCCTAGCAATAGGTGCTTAATTCTCTGTGAGTTTACATATTTATGAACCTTCTTCTGTATAAGAAATCAGTGCATATGGTTGTTTTTAACTTGCAAGCATCATGTGATTGTGATTCCATAAGCACAACTCATAATGTGCCTATTCCCTAATTTGCTCCTTACACATTATTCTTGACTTGGTGTTGCAACTGCAAAATGTAGCAAGTAGTTTGGCAAGAAGAAAAAAAAAAGGGATAACTAAAAACATCTATAGAATATTATGTGTGCATTGTTAAATTTAATGGAAGGGGAAAAAAAGGATAGTTTTGCTTGCTATTTCGTGAAAGTGAACCTTCGCGAACTGTCTGAATGGATTATGCATTAACCAGGGTGGTAGATATTTCTATTACAAGTGTTAGTGATATATATCCAACAGGCTAGGAATGATATGTTTCTGAAATTATAGTTCGATTTGATGAAGTTCATTGAGGTGATGAGGAGATGGTCTCCCATTTTAACTTGGTCTGGGTCTGCCATTGAGTACCCAATGGAACAGGCTATGTGCTTTTGTTTGGGACTGCTAGTCTTATCATTTTATTGGTATTATTACCCACACATTAATGGAGGTCTCTGATAAGGGCAGAGATGAAAATGGATGGAGAAACTTGAAGAAATATGGCCAAGAGTTCGAGAAGGAAAATCAGTTGCAGCAATTTCGGGTTCATAGCTGAGCAGAGAGGGAAATTCTTTTGTGAATGGAGCTTGCACGTGGGCAGAAGCAGAGGAGGCAGAAGCTTGAGGGAGTGGTTCTTTCTACTCTTTTCCAGCCTATAAGGTCGGGGGGCCAGTTTGTACTTGCTTAGGTGATTCTGCTCCCGGTTACTTCTGCTTGTTTTCTTTTCTATACTCATGAACGTTCTCATGTCCTTTGTGGTGTGTTGGGAACAAATATTACAGAGCTTCTCATGAATGTTCTCATGTCCTTCGTGGTGTATTGGGAATAAGTATTACAGAGCTTGTCTTACTGTATCAGTCTCTGCATAAATTATATGCAGAATGAGTTAATTAACTCTATTAATTTTCCTTGCTAACGATTGAACTCATTTAAAATTTCATCATTTTTAGCATCTTTGCAGAAACTTTTTGCTTCAAGCAAGCAATATTGTTTGGATTGATATAAACTATAACTACATTTCTGGTACCATAGAAATCGCATGTGCAAAGCTCTATTACACAACCTTCTTTAGAATCTGTATCCTAAGTTTGAGGTACAGTCTCTCGGGGCTGGAGACACTAGAAGGCTATATAGGTAAAGACACTTTTTTTTTTTCTTTTTTAAATCCATAGCTGCAAAAATTTTCAAGATAGGATCAAAATTTAAATTTTTATATGAATATATCTAAGTTATCTGATTCAAACAAAGTTAGTAAATTATTTAAAACTAATTAATTGTATAATAATAAATATTATCTCTCTTAATATAAATTTATAAATTTAATTAACTTTTTTTTAATTATATCTATTAATATAACTAAAAAATTAAAATAATAATTTTTTTAACTTTCATGTGCATCTTTGTAAGAGTCGTATGCATCTAAAATAAGAGAGTGATGAGAAGAGAATGTAAGGTGGATGGTGGCCATACTGGACTAGATAAAAAGAAATGAGAGTATTATAGAAAAAGTAGGAGTGGTGGATTTGAAGTATAGAGTGAAGAAAGGAGGAGAGAGTGAGGTGGTTTGGTGAGAGAAAGAGTAGACGACAGCTTAACTAGAGAGAAGACACACATTAGAGTTAGAGGATAGAAAGAAAAAATGAGTAAACCTAAATTGACTTGGAGGTACAACATGATGACATACATTATGAGCATTACATATTTTAAAGGATTTAACCCAAAATCGTTCGAAGAGAATCCATATAGAATAGCGAAAAATTTTTGGATAAAGGCTTTGGAGGAGAGTTTTGTTGAGTTCATGTGCATCTTTGTAATGACATTCTTAATTTTTTGGGCAATGTTTTCTACATTGCTTTGTGGTTTTGCTCCTTCTCCTTAGCTTCTTCAAGAACAATGGTTGCATTTCTAAGCATCTAGTGAAACAATGAAAGCAAAGTCCACTTGCATTTCTGAACAACTTCAGTCAGTATAATAATTTTAAGTTGTTTTGAGCTTAATTTTACTCATTATCCTTTGATTTTGAGGGTTATTTTGTTACTCCTTTAGCTTTAATTTATATTATAAAAATATTTAGAATATAATTTAATATTATTTAAAGTCCCTTTAATCATATTTTATTGGATACTTCGGTTAAAAATTAATATGAAAATACCTAGATGGATTAAATATAATAAAAAATAATTTAAAATCTTATCTATCAAAAAATAAAGAAAAAATTAGATGAAATGAAAGATTATCCATAATATTTCAATCACAATTAGAGACTCTGATATTTCCATGAGAGGCGTGTCAAAGTCAATTTCTAACTATGATACCCGATAGAATCTAGTCAAAGAGATTTCAAATGGTGTCAGACCCAACCTATGGGCCTAAAGCCTCCGAGGCCCGTAGTAAGCCTAACTATTCATTAATCCCATCTCTAAGGCCCATTTGGGCCCAATTTCAAGAAATCAACTGACAGAGTCCCCATAAATGGACCTTCCAACGGGAGTTTTGACTCACCCAACCTGTAAACACAATAAATAATCAAGGAGCTCACCACCCTCCACATACTCATATCAGCATAAAAATAAATGGGAGCTCAGCTCCCTCATCCAACCCATCAAACATGCATAAAATTATGCATCTATAGGTCCAACGTGATAATAATATTACAGACCCAAACCAGATAAATACTTATAACACATGCGAAAATTCTAGGAGTTAATAAAATTACACAAATATTAATAGACAACCTGCGAAGGAGAAAAACAGGTTAACCACAAAAAAATCCTCAAAAATATTGAACAGAGTGAGCGTTGAGTAAAATATCAATTTTAACCATAATCTCTATAATTATCTAAAACTAATGCACTGTGGAGTGAAATGCAACATCGCAATAAATTCACATCATAACAGCAAAAAGGTAATTTGTAGCACTCACACACACAGTAATAACAATCATAATATATGGGAGCTGATCCCCAATACAGCTCTCTTAAATCCAAAAGAACCGACTTTCGCTTAATAAATCAAATCGGTGTCCCAGAACTCAAGCCGTGACTACCCCGAAGGATCGGGTCCCAGCGAAGATCTCAAGCCGTGACTACCCGTCCTATCCATAGCCAACACCACATCACACGCACGCCAACGCACACACTGCTCCAAATTATCACAACACATCCATGGCACTTTAACAGTTGTGAATGTAACATAAAACGTGCCTAGAGTTTAACTACATAGATATATACATATAAGTGATGCATGGGCATGCTTGAACATATATCGAAATTACAATTAAAATTAATATTTTACTCAGCACTTGACAAAGGAAGAAGGTCATCCTCATCCGACAATTACATTATAATTATTTAATAAATTTGACTCAATACAAATAGAGAAAAGACCAAATACGTCCTAAGTCGTGCCAAAAATCTGACAGAGTCTCCCCTATACCTAGGACCTACCCAGCCTGCAAAAGGGCTCAAAACACACTTCTATATTCACAATCCATATATCCACAACTCAATCACATCACACAGCCTCCGCCCATCAAATCAATCATCCATCACAATATGTAAAATTTCAATTTAGTCCTTATAATTGATCATTTTTGCAAAAACCAAACACGCTCTAAAAATTCTAAAACTTTGTCCTTAGCAATATTACTAGGCTATTGCAAAAAGAATCACAATTTTCTGAGCTACCACGAATATTTTATGAATTTTTAATCCTATTTAAACACTAGAAAATTACAAGAAAGCAAGGTTCGGGTTTACCTTTGCTGATTCCGACTTCGGGGACGCGCTCGGAACGTCTGACAATGGTGGGGTAGCCAAAACCTCAATTCAATTCAGAGACTTTTTCCGATAGCCGGTCTGTCTGGCCGGAAATTCACAGATCCGGACAACTGTCGAATTTCCGCGAATTGAAGATGCCTACACGAAGCCCATAACACGGGGGTTAGTACATAAATTTTTCAGAATTTTCTAAGCTCATTAAATGCTCGGAAAAACACTGCGAAGTTCCGTGGGACTCACCAAAAAACGGTGTCGGAAAAATTCGAAATTTATATCGCCGCGAAGCTCTCGACGAGTGGAGTGCTTTGGTACTCTCAGTTTTCTCGTAGGGTTCACGGTTTGCGAGAAATCTAGCCCAAAAGTTAAAATGGGCTAAAACTTCCCGGGCAAAAATTGGACAAACCGCTCGATGGATTTCGGTGTTTTTGGTGTCTATGGAAAGCTCTCGACGAGTAGATGGATTTAGACACAAGACTCGGTCTGATTGGTAGCCGGATCCGTCGGATTTTGGCCGGGAAGACGAAAAGTCGCGCGCGCATAAGGGGCCGTTCGCGCGCGTTTTCCGGCGTGGGCCGTGGGAAAGGTAGGCAGCGAGCCGGGTGGTTGGGGAGGCAGCGGCGCGGCAAGGGGAGGAGGGAGGAGAGAGAAAACGGGAGAGGAAGAGAGGAGGAGAAACGCGCACGGGAGAGGAAGAAAAAGGAAGAAGAAGGCCGGTCCGATTCGATCGGTCCGATCCGGTCTGGTTCGATTCGGCTGGTTCGATTTAGAATACAAAATTTTAAATTTTTACTCTGCCTTGGGACCGAAAATGAGGTCCAAAAATTTCACAAAAATTTCAGAAAACTCAGAAAAATTTGTAGACTCCAAATATATTTTTAGTTTTGCCACGTGGTTTTTAAATTAATTTTTAAAAATCATCAAAGTTTATATTTTCGGAAAATCGAACCCGACTTTTAAAATCCGAAAAATCTCAAATAATTTCTTAAAATTTAAGTAAGATTAAAATATCAATAATACTCATAAAATAATAAAATTTAAAATTTTGGGGTATTACAAATGGTATTAAATTTAAGTTTTAAGTATTTTTGTGATACAAATTAAAGTTAATGAAACGATAATAAAATAACATTAAAATTAAGGGACGGTGAATACTAATTTATAATTTTTTCAAAGTATTCAATTTTGAACTAATTGTTTAAACTTTTCAATTTTAAAGAATTTTTAATTAAAATTAAAATTTAATTAAATAATTAACAACATATGTGTTTATGAATACTTAACAAAACTCTTAACACAAAACTTAATTGTTTTTACATTAAAAATACAATTAATGGGTATTTTATTAATTTTTCTATAATTAATGATAAATTAGTCAAGAAATGAATAGATGGATCAATCTATAAATGAAATAAAAAGTGATTAAATAACTTATTTATTTTTTATCCATTATCTTCAATGACCTCGTGATATAATAATATTGTTTTATTTTTAATTTAATTATTTTATTAATTTTATTTTTAAATATCCGAATAAAAATAAAAAAAGAAATACAAATAAAAAATTAATTATGCACTTTTAAATAGTCTGTATTTCACCTCTTTTTTCAATGGCATTTTGTTAAATAAATACTATTTTTATAAATAATTTTAGATACATATTAAATTTGTAAATACTTTTTTACATATTTTTAATAATTAATCCAAATTAAAACTTAAATTTTTATATGAATATATCTTATCAAATTCGACTTAAATTTTGGTTTTGTTGAAGGATTTGCTCAACTAGTTAATAATTTGAAGCAGTAAATTATTAAAAACTAATTAATTGTATATTAATAAATATTCTACTTATTAATATAAATTCATAAATTTAATTAGATATTTCTTTTGTTATTTTTAAACTAAAATTTCACCTTACATTAGATTATATTTATATATAACTTTTAAATTTTATAAATAAAAATTTCAATTTTAATTATTTTCAATAAATATTTTTTACTTTCAATATTTATAAATAAAATATAAAAAATAAAGTTTTAGAAATTCGTAATTATATTTTTAGTATTTTTAGAGCAGCTGGATAACGGGGCAGCAACTCCAGCGCAAACACACAAACTCTCTCTGTCTGCCGACTGAAAGTTTGCAGCTTTACTGAGATGAAAGATGATTGTAACGGCGAAGCTAAGATTCATGAAAACCATGTGTTTAGCTTCAGCTTTCAGGAGCTTCCACTTTCCACTGCTATGGGATTTGGGAATCGGTAACTTTCATTATCCAACCCTATTGTTTACTTGCTCTTTCCATTATTCTTCTAGATCAACTTCCACTCACACGCATAAAGATGCAAACTTGATATCTAAATTCAATTATGCTTTTTTTAGGGACGTTAATGATGCCCTAGCTTCCTTTAATCACGTCATTCTTATGCATCCTCTGCCTTCTATTGTTGAATTTGGTCGATTTTTATCTGCTCTTGTCAGAATGAAACAATACCACACTGTTTTTTCTTTGTCCAGAAAAATTGAGTCCCTAGGAATCTCACACAATGTTCATTCTCTTAACATCTTGATTAACTGCTGCTGCCGTTTACACCTTGTCGAATTTGGCTTCTCAGTTTTGGGGAAAATCCTCAAAATTGGATTGGAGCCCAACATTGTGACATTTAACACCTTAATTAACGGCCTCTGTGTAGAGGGTAAAATCAATCTAGCAGTAGACTTTTTCAATGATATGGTTGCAGGAGGTTATCAACCTGATGTTTGTTCTTACAATGTGATAGTAAGTGGTTTTTGTAGATTTGGGAAAACAAATGTGGCTATTTGGTTGCTAAAGGAAATGATTGAGAGAGGTTGTGAGCCAGATGCTGTGACTTACACTGCTATCATCGATGCCCTTTGCAAGGATAAGCTAGTTGCTGAGGCAGTAAACCTCTTCTCTCACATGAAGAATAAAGCCATTTCACCTAATGTTATCACTTACACCTGCTTAATTCATGGTCTTTGCAATTTAGGCAAATGGAATCAAGCTCGAGCCTTGTTGAAAGAAATGGTGGGGCAAAACATATCACCAGACATTTTTACCTTCAATATATTGATTGACTCTCTTTGTAAGGAAGGATTGGTTTCAAATGCTCAAAGTATAATCAAGATAATGATTCAAGCAGATGTGGAGCCCGATGTTGTCACTTATAATTCGTTGATGGACGGATATTGTCATGTAGCCAAATGGATAAAGCTAGAAAAATATTTGATTTGATGGTACAAAATGGAATAGTCAATGCTTTTAGCTATGGCATCTTAATTAATGGATATTGTAAGAGCAAGCGAATAGATGAAGCAATGCAACTTTTTGATGAAATGCCTCAAAAAGGTTTTCTTCCTGACACTTTTACTTACACTACTCTCATACAAGGCTTGTGGAACGCAGGGAAGCCCAGGGCTGCACAAGAGCTATTCAAGAACATGTGTTATCATGGTTATCGGCCAAATATAATAACTTTCTCAATTTTGCTTGATGGCTTGTGCAAACAAGGGGATCTTGATGAGGCACTTACATTATTTGAAGCAATGGAAAGGAGTCAATTGAAGCCGAATCATGTGAGTTATACCATCTTGATTGATGGCATGTGCAAAGCTGGGAAGCTTCATGATGCCAAGGAATTTTTTTCTAGGCTTTTTGAAAAAGGCTTGCAGCCTAATGTTTATACATATGGTATAATAATTAAAGGCCTTTGCATAGAGGGATTGCTAGTTGAAGCATACAAGGTGTTTAGAGGAATGAAAGATGGTGGATGTTCACCGAATGGTTGCTGTTATAATGTAATTATTCAAGGATTTCTCAGACATGGAGATGTACCAAAAGCATCACAACTTATTGAAGAAATGATTGGTAAGGGATTCACTGCAGATGCCACGACCGCCAAATTGGTAATGCATTTATTGCCCAATGACGATCTCATTCTTAGAAAACTGCAAAATCAGACTGAAGGTTCTAAAGGTGTAAATGTGAAGTGAGATATTATCAATCAATGCCTGGTCAATAGATGTAAGACGTCTTTGTTATGTTGTGTGTTATTGGTATGAAATTCTCTTTCAATATGATTACAATTACAATTTATCCAGTTAGTTGCTTTAGCTTTTATACAAGAAACTGTTTATTAGTTGTAAACATTAATGAATATGTTCTATTGATACGTTGTTCTGAAAGAGGGAGGTAATGTTAATTTCCTATATACAGTTAGTATAGCGAAGATGGTTGTTTTTGGTGCAGGAAAATGGACAGAACAAATATTGGGTAAGTATATGTACAACTAAAGATTTGTTATAGTGCCTATGCTAACGTCTTTACCTTTCTCTACTGAGAATGCAACACTTATTGCATTATGTGCTATTTCCCTTACTAGTGCATTACACCAGTTTGCTAAACCATGTGTTCTTTTGGTCAGCTACTAGCTCTGCTCGGTGATTTGTGTGTAAACTAGTAGTAGGGATGAGGTGAAAAAAGGCATGTTGGTGTTTCTTCCCTTTTTATCCTTGAAAGATAATTACAATTTTATAGAGTATAAAATTTATTATACCACCATGAATTAGAAAAATCAAAGCTAAATAAAATTTTATTTTAGGTGGATTAGTAATTCATATTTTATTATTTAAAAATTTTAATATATTAATACTTTTTATTTTTTCTTTTAAGAATATACTCACATACAGAAAAATTAAGACTTATTATACTAACATTAATCCTTGATCAGGAGGAAACTAATGAATCTTTAAATCACATGAAATCAATTAATGACCTTTAACTTTATGGAATTGAATTGTCTTCCATTTTATAAATATACATTTCACTGAAGTATTTTCAGAATTAAATTAAAATTGAAATTAGAAATTGTTAAGAGAGAGAGAGAGAGAGAGAAGCAGTTGGTGAAGCTGTACTTATTTACAGAGATCGAAGATGATGATAACGGCGAGGCCAAGTTTTATGAAAACCCCGTGTTTAGCTTCAGCTTTCAGGAGCTTCCACTTTCCAATGCTATGGGATTTGGGAATCGGTAACTTTCATTCTGCATGCCTATTATTTACTTACTCTTTCCATTCTTCTTCTAGATCAACTTCCACTCACACACATAAAGATGCAAGCTTGATATCTAAATTCAATTCTGCTTCTTTTAGGGACGTTGATGATGTCCTAGCTTCCTTTAATCACATCATTCTTATGCATCCTCTGCCTTCTATTGTTCATTTTTCTCGATTTTTATCTGCTCTTGTCAGAATGAAACAATACCACACTGTTCTTTCCTTGTCCAGAACAATTGAGTCCCTAGGAATCTCACACAATGTTCATTCTCTTAATATCTTGATTAACTGCTTCTGCCGCTTGCACCTTGTGGATTTTGGCTTCTCAATTTTTGGGAAAATCCTCAAAATTGGAATGGACCCTGACATTGTGACATTTAACACCTTAATTAACGGCCTCTGTATAGAGGGTAAAATCAATGGAGCAGTAGACTTTTTCAATGACATGGTTGCAAGAGGTTGTCAACCTAATGTTTGTACTTACACCGTGATAGTAAGTGGTCTTTGTAAATTTGGAAAAACAAATGTGGCTATTTGGTTGCTAAAAGAAATGATTGAGAGAGGAGCCAGATGTTGTAACTTACACTGCAATCATCGATGCCCTTTGCAAGGATAAGCTAGTTGCTGAGGCAGTAAACCTCCTATCTCAAATGAGGGATAAAGGCATTTCACCTAATATTATAACCTACAACTGCATAATTCATGGTCTTTGCAATTTAGGAAAGTGGAAACAAGCTTCAGCCTTTTTGAAGGAAATGGTGGGGCATAACATATCTCCAGACATTTTCTCCTTCAGTATATTGATTGACTCTCTTTGTAAGGAGGGACTGGTTTCAAATGCTCAAAGCATAATCAAGATAATGATTCAAGCAGGTGTGGAGCCTGATGCTGTCAGTTACAATTCACTGATGGACGGATATTGTCTGCCTAGCCAATTGGATGAAGCTATACAAATTTTTGATTTGATGGTACACAATGGAATAGTTGATGCTTTTAGCTACAACATCTTGATTAGTGGATACTGCAAGAGCAAAAGGATAGATGAAGCAACGCAACTTTTTGATGAAATGCCTCAAAAAGGTTTTCTTCCTGACACTATTACTTATACTACTCTTATACAAGGCTTGTGGAATGCAGGGAAGCCCGGGATTGCACACGTTCTTTTCAAGAACATGTTTTCTCATGGTAATCAGCCAGGTATAATAACTTTCTCAACTTTTCTTGATGGCTTGTGCAAACAGGGGAATATTGGTGAGGAACTCATGCTATTTAAAGCGATGGAACAAAGTCTGTTGAAGCTTGGTCATATGTGCTATAACATTTTGATAAATGGTTTGTGCAGAGCTGGGAAGCTTAAGGATGCCAAGGAATTTTTTTCTAGGCTTTTTGAAAAAGGCTTGCAGCCTGATGTTTATACATATGGTACAATAATTAAAGGACTTTGCAAAGAGGGATTGCTAGATGAAGCATACAAGGTGTTTAGAGGGATGGAAGATGGTGGATGTTCACCAAATGATTGCTGTTATAATGTGATTATTCAAGGGTTTCTCAGGCATGGAGATGTACCAAAAGCATCACAACTTATTGAAGAAACGGTTGGCAAGGGATTTTCTGCAGATGCCACGACCACTAAATTGGTAATACGTTTATCCTGCAATGGTGATCCCATTTTGAGAAAACTACGAAGTCAATCTAAAGGTTTTAAAGGTGTAAATGTGAAGTGAGATGTTATCAATCAATGCCTGATCAACTGATGCAGGAAGTCTTTGTAATGCTGTATGCTATAGGTACTTGATTCTATTTCAATATGTGTACTATTACAATTTTGTCTGGTTAGTTGTATTTGCTTTTTTAAATGAAACTCTCTATTAGTAGTAATATCATTATCATTTTAATAGGCTGTATATGCTCATTAACATCAATGAATTTGTTCTATTGATACATTGTTCTGAAAAAGCAAGGTAAAGCCAATTTCCTATATACAAGGAGTATAGTGAAGATGGTTGTATTTGGCATAGGAAAATGGACAAAACAACTATTGGGTAAGCATATGAACGACTTAAGATTTCTTACGGTGCCTCTTTTGATGTCTATCCTTTCTCTACGAAGAATGCAACTCCTAATACATTACTTGCTATTTCGGTTGTCAATGCATTTTGTAAATTGTTTCAATTTTGGAGAATCATTTCTCAAAGTACTATGATGACATTAAATTTCAAACTTTTGTTAACTTCCTAAATGCAAAATACTCGCAAACTCACTAGATATGTCCGTTTATATGTAGGAATTGTAATAGTATTTGGAATCTCCTAGCAATAGGTGTGTCATTCTCTGTGAATTTACATATTTATCACCCTTCTTCTGTTAAGGAACTGTCTGAATGGATTATGCATGAACCAGGGTAGTAGATATTTCTATTACAAGTGTTCGTGATATATATCCAACAGGTTAGTTATGATACGTTTATGAAATTATAGTTGGATTTGATGAAGGTCATCGAGGTGATGAGGAGATGGTTTCCCATTTTAACTTGGTCTAGTCTAACATTGACTACCTAATGCAACAGTTATGTGCTTTTGTTTGGGACTGCTAGTCTTATCATTTTTAATGGTTTTACCTGCATATTAATGGAGGTCTCTGATAAGTGCAGAGATGAAAATAGAGGGAGAAACTCAAAGAAAGATGGCCAAGGGTTTGAGAAGGAAAATCAGTTGCAGCAATTCTTGGTTCACAGCTAAGCAGAGAGGGAGATTCTGTTATGAATGGAGCTTGCACGTGGGCAGAAGCTGAGAAGGCAGATGGCTGGTGAATTCTGGTTGTTTTCTTTTCTATTCTCAAGTCCTTTGTATTGAACTGCTGCACTTCTTTGACTGAGAAAGTTGAATGAAAATCTGAATTGAATTTTTTATTTAAAAACTTTGTTACAATTGTAGTGTGTTGGGAATCAAATATCACAGAGCTTGCCTTACTGTTTTTTGCAGAATGACTTAATTAACTCTATTAATTTTCCTTGCTAGTGATTGAACTCATTTAAAATTTGATCATCTTTGGCATCTTTGTAGAAACTTTTTGCTTCAACCAATCAATATTGTTTGGATTGATATAAACTATAAATACATTTCTGGTACTATAGAAATTGCATGTGCAAAGCTCTGTTACAGAGTCTTCTTTAGAATCCATATCCTAAATAGGATATAGAAGACTAAGTTGGAAAAGATACTTTTTTGTTGCATATCCATAGCTGCAAAACTTTTGAAGATGGATAGAAACTTAAATTTTTATATGAATATATTTAAGTTATTTGATTCAGCTGAAGCAACGACTCAACTAATTCAATTACAATTAGTAAATTATTAGAAACTAATTAAGTATACTCAACTCAACTAAGCCTTTATCCAAAAAATTTGGGATCGGCTATATGGATTCACTTTCTCCACTCTAAACTATTTTGGGTTAAATCCTTAAATCCTCAAAAATGTGTAATGCTTCTAGGTCATGTTGTACTACTCTACTCCAAGTCAATTTAGGTCTACCCCTTTTTTTCTTTCTATCCTCTAACCTAATGTGCTCGCTTGTCTAACTGGAGCCTTCGTATGTCTACGCTTCACATGACCAAACCACCAAACTAATTAAGTATATACTAATAAATATTCCATCCATTACTATAAATTTATAAATTTAGTTAACTTTTTTAATTATATCTATTAACATAAGTAAAAATATTTTATTAACTAATTTTTTATTTTTAAAATTAAAATTTTAACTTTCATTAGATTATATATATCTCAGTAATGACATGTTTAACTTTTTTTTTTTTGTGTGTAAACTTTATCATTCTTAATTTTGTGTAAACTGTTTAAGGCAATAGAATAATGGATGTGGTTTTTGCTCCTTTTGGGCAATGTTTTCTACACTGCTTTTGTGGTTATTGTTCCTTTTCCTTTGCAACTTCAACAACAATGGTTGCATTTCTAAGCACTTAAGAGAAAAAGCAAAACCTACTTGCATTTCTGAACAAGTTCATTCAATATAATAATTTTAAGTTCTTTTGGGGGTTAATTTCATTCATTGTCCCTTAATTTTGAGAATTGTTTCATTATCGTGCCTTAATTTAAACTTGTATTACAAAAATATTAAAACTATAATTTAATATCACCCAAAGTCCCTCTAACCACATTTTATGGGTACTTTGGTCAAAAACTAATATGGATATACATAGATGGATTAGATATAATAAAAAATAATTTAAGATTTTATCTGTCCAAAAATAATAAAAAAATTAGATGAATTAAAAGAGTTATCCATAATATTTCAACCACAATTAGAGATCCTAATATTTCTACGTGGTAGAGAGAGAAATATTTTTTATCATTAGTAATCCAACTAGGCAAGTCAAAATCAATTTCTGACTGTAGTACCCAACAGAATCTAATCAGAAGGATTTTAAATAGTGTTAAATTAAAATTTGAGTATTCTTGCGACACAAATTGAAGTTGAGGGTCAATGATGAAATAACTTCAAAATTAAGAGACGGTGGATACCAATTTATAATTTTTTTCAAGTATTTAATTCTAAACCAATTATCTAAACATCTCAATTTTAGAGAAATTTTAATTAAAATTGAAATTTAATTAACTAATTAACAACATATGTGTTTATGAATACTTAACAGAACACTTTTGAACATGAAACTTATTGTTTGTTTTTTTTTTTACTGAATACAAAACTTATTTTAGATGAACTGGTTGCTTTTTTTTTCTCTACCCTTTATTTGCAAGTATTTTTGAATAATCAACAAAAGGACAAAAAAAAAAAACTACTAATCATATTTTTGGGATTAATTTCATCCATTTTCAGTCAAGTAATTGTATCAGTGGCATCCATGAACTTCAATTTGTATGATAAAAATCTCTAAATTTTAATTTGAGTATCACTAAAATTCTTGTAATATGTTATTGCTAGTTTACAAGTTAACTTATTATTAAATTTCACTCATCATCCCTCAATTAGATAAGTGTACCATAAATGTTTTTTAAACTTTAAATTGTATTACAAAAATCTCTACACTTAGTTTAATATATAAATAATTTTAATACAAAACATATTTAACAATAATAATAATTTAAGATTAGATAAATTAATTTGCTAATATATTATTAACTTTTTTCCTAATTATATTAAATTAAAATTAATGAAATTAAGATAAATTGGATTTGAATCCTTTACACATTAACATAATTAAATTAAACAGTAATAATAAAAATGATATTATTATTTTTTTCTTTAAGAAAAAATTAATAATTATTATATAATTTTTATTAAGATAAATTGAACAAATAAATAAGTCAAAAAATATATTAACAAACATATTAGACTATTTTTAAATATATAATTTTTATTTTAAATAAATGGAAAATAAATAAATAAAAATTTATAATTTTAAACTAACCATAAAAATTTGAAAGAAAAATTACATAATCATAGTTAATAATTTATTGTGAATATTTTTACAAAAATGTCAAAGAAAATATATTAAAGTGAATTTAGAAATTTTTGTAATGCAAATTAAAATTGAGGAACGATTGCAATACATTCATCCAAGTTGAAGGATGGTAAGTGAAATATGAGCATAAGTTAATTATAAATCGGCGATAGCAAGTTACGATGATTTTAATGATATTCATATTAAAATTTAGAGATTTTTTTTTTTATATAAATTAAAATTTATAGACATTGCAAATAAAACCCCACAAATTAAGGGATAATAAATGAAATTAACCCTAATTTTTGAAAGTTATCGGTTTCGAAATCAAAACACTCTCCACAAAATTCTCTTCATGTTCCTTGGCTCCCTTTTACTATCATTTTCGGAAAATTATTGGATAATCCGGTGCACCTAATCACTTCATGATCTAATGCACCAAACCAATAGGAACACAGATTATGGCAATAAATAATGGGTCAATGATTTATAAAAGGAAATAAAGTAATTCAAATGTTCCTCGTATTCTCTTCCTTTTACTATCATTTTCAGGAAATTATTGGATATTCCCAGTGTACTAGATCACATTCATGATCCGATGCACTAGACCAATAGGAACACAATATATAACAGTAAGTAATGAGTCAGTAATATATAAAAAGAAATAAAATAATTCAATTATTTTATTA
The DNA here is from genome assembly GCF_030052815.1 of Hevea brasiliensis. Classification (NCBI taxonomy): domain Eukaryota; kingdom Viridiplantae; phylum Streptophyta; class Magnoliopsida; order Malpighiales; family Euphorbiaceae; genus Hevea; species Hevea brasiliensis. The sequence continues at coordinate 57,845,628 of NC_079509.1, read as the reverse complement.
ACATCATTGGTCTTAAAAGGTTCCTTTGCACATATTAAAAACAACAAATTAAAAAAATGAGCAATAATAATTGGAACTTACCAAACGTGAAGAACAATATATCATTCAGATTTTTCTTGTCTAAACTCAGTCCATCATAAACTCAAGACACAAGATATACGGTAAGACTCACTTATTAAATACATGAATCTTATATATTTATGTTTTAGGTTTATAATGAATTAAGTTTATGCAAGAATTTTCCGAATCATTAACTCCCCACTCAGCATATAAGCTGCAAGTCTAAACACATATGCAAATTACTCTAGAAAACAAATGAAGAATTCACATATCAAGCAATGAATATTGACACACTATTCCTTCAACTTGAACTTAGACATGTGAGTCAAATTTTCTTCCAAACAAAATTATGTTGTTTTCTAATATTTCTTCAGCATCAAAGAGAGTTGGAATCATTATCTTCTTCATAAAAGATAAGGATTGCCAAAGAAGAAGAAGAAAAATAAGTGAATATCGACATGCTATTCCTTCAAAGGAGAAGAAGTAGAAGAAGAAGAACTAGATAGGGCTTATTTGGCAAAGCCAATATTCCTCCCTTCCCACTTTTATATATAGCATAGAATATAGATAAATAAAAGTATAGTATAGATAGATAACATGAATACTATATCTAGTTTAATTATTATTAATGATTTTTTATATTTATTTATTATTTCATATAATTATGAAGAATTTGTTGATATAAAATAAATTAATTTATAATTAGTAAAATTTAAAAGCATAATATAGTTCAAATAAAAAATAAATTAAAATAAGCTACCATCTGATAATTAAGAAGAAGCTCATATTTTAGAGGACTTATTTGGCATTGCTGTTGAAGCTGTTATTGAGAAAAATGCTTTTTTAAATATATTAAAAAGAGAGTATTAAAAATAATTTAAAATTAAATTTGATAAGTTTTAGTCATAAAAATATTAAAATAACAAAATAAGTTTTTTCAAATTGTTTTTTTCAAGAACATAATTTTTTTTTTCAGAAAAATAGCTTTAGCCATCCAACCTCAGTGCCAAATAGGCATAAAGTTGATACAAATTACAACTAATTAATAGTATATTAACTTTGCAATTTTGATGGGCTTATCAAACAAGTTAATTCAGTTTTTTAAATATCTATCAATTATCGGCTGCATTCAATGACTGAACTAAATACCTTTTAAGAATTTTTTTGTTTTAAATAAAAATTATTTATTTAATTTTAAAGAAAACTATAAAATCAAATAATAAAAATAAATAATCATATTTAATTAATTTCAATATAAACAAAAACAATGGTCCAAGAAAAATATTTGTGACAATTTTAAAAGTTAGTTCTCCTATTTCATTATTCTAAAGATAATGTAGGTTAATAAGTGGCATAACTTAGTAGTATTTGAGTCATCTTTAGTATTGTAGGGTACTGAGTTTCACTCTCAATCATAGTGAAGCTAATTGTGACAAAAAAAAAAAAAAGAAGATAATGCAGGTTTGCGTTTTTAGGCAAGACAATATTAATAAATGCCTTAACGTACATAAATGGATAGAAAAAATTTAAGAGAAGATGCAATGCTTGTGGGAAAATGGTTTATAAAAACACCATCTTAAGCTTTTGAAGAAAAGAAACCTAGCAACTTACAAGAAAAGGAATAAGAGCTTTCATTGCTTCTGTCACTGCTACTACTTCTCCCTCTTCTTCTTTTTCTTGTTTGCAATGTAAAGGAATTTGGGTCCGAGACACCTATGTGAATCAGCCCAGATCCATGTCTTTATCATTTTATAAAATATTAATTAAAAAAAAAAAGAAAAAGTGCATAAAGAGATGCAACTCCTCATGCTCAAAGGTTGACCAAAATTCAATAACATAAAAGCCAATGGTTCTTATAGTCTTAATGATAAGAAACTTACAAAAGTTAGACAGTATATAGAAGACCATATATACAAAACACAAAAGGCATTTTTTTTCTCTACTTTAAAAGCTTAGAAGAATTGCCCGTGCATTGTGTGCATTTTGGCTTTAGAGTTTTATCTTCAAACATTCTCAATTTCAACAAATTGTGGAGCAATTTGATTATGCAAACAAGATGTGCATCTAGACTGTGAAATAAATTAAGTAGTTCATTATAAACATGTAATTATATGGTAGACTAGTGAAGTAATTTTTTTTTTTTTCCGAAAGATAAGATGATATGGGTCTCCAACAAACATGTAATTACAAATATGGGTCTCCAACAAACAAACATAGCAGAAACTTTAGGCCCATAAGACACCTAAAGTACAAAGTCTAGCACCTAAAATAGTAAAGCCTTGGGAATCAAAGAAGAAGAAACAAAATCCTTCTCAGCTCCATTTGCCTACCTCCCTATATTGAAGCTAGACTACCAACTGGGGAGAAAAGAAAGTTGTCCTTCATAGCAGTAGCTTATTTTGAGCTAATGAAACCTTCGGACAACATCATTTGAAATCAAACCCAACTGGCATAGAATCTCGAACCCAAAAGTAGAGTTACCTATCATGGCTATAGGACGGTGACACTAGTAGAGCTCACCGGCTTCTCATTCTCATTTAGCATTAGGCTTTAGCCATCCATTCATTAAGGAGGCTACGTGACCGTTAAGATGCTTAGTGTTTCACTCGCAAAGAGAACCCTCCCACTAGGCACAAATAGCACCAGACATAGAAACTAAACATAGCTAAACTAAAATCACACTGCAGATTTTCTCCAAGGTCCCTCTCCATAGACTTTTAAAACTTGCAACACACAACCACAAAAAAGTATTTACACTCAATTTGGAGGTATAAAGGGTAAACTAATTATCTAGGTCTGGAAGCCGCAAATGTCAACAAAGCAAGAGACTATGCCCAAAAGAAGAAAACAAGTGAATAATTAAGTTTTCTCTCTCTAGAAAAGAAGCTCGAAGTGAAGAATTAATTTCTCTCTCTAGAAAAGAAGCTTTCAACTTTTCTTTCTTCATGTTGCCTTCTTTTGACTAATGGCACATTCAAATATAGGGTAGCCGATAAACAATAGTTTTCTTTGGGACATAAAACATCCAAATGTAGCAATGAAAGTTTAGTTGCCAATCTTTCATACAAAGAGGTATTTTAAATGAGATTTATTCAAAAGGTACTTGAAAGAGTTTTGACTAGAAGTTCATATGTGGCCATAAGCCAGCAGCCAAATCCTAGTGTGCTGGCAAGCTTCTCTCTATTTTTTTAGAAAGAGTTTCTCTCTTCTTTTTTTACTTAGTCCCTAGGGCTTTCTACCTTTCTTCTTACCAAACCTTACTCGAAAGTGGGTTTTCTCCTCTCCCCCCCCCCCTCTCTTTTGGTACAGATTGTACATATAGATTTTTGTTTTCTCTTTATTGTAGGTCTAATACAATGGAGAGAGTTCTTGGTTGACTTGCTTAGCTCTTTAATGGGTTGCATGCTTTATTTAGGTTTTAGAGGTGGCTGAGACGAGTTAAAGCATTTGTTATAAGAAGAGGAGATACCCCTAGGGGTTGCAAGAGCTAGCCAAGTGAGAGCTAGCGCCCTCTGGCTATACGAGATTAAGAGGCCAATTTAGGCTTTGCCTCTTCCCTATTCTTCCTCTTTCACTGTTCCTCATTGGGTGTGAATGTTTGCTTAGTTTCCATGCTTATTTTTCACCAGACTTTAATGGTGTGAATGTTCCTTCCTTGAGTGTTAATGTTTTTTTGGTTCCCATGCCTATTCTTCACCAAACTTTAATGGTTTCCTAGCTTTGATCTTGTGCCAAGTGAGGCTTGGTAGTGATAGTTTATCTTCTTAGCTTGCTTGTTTTGCCACCTACTCAAAAGACCTCCATGACTGGAAGCAACGCTAATTACTGTTGTCATCAGATCCTTTATTTTCGAGCTGTTCCACTTTCTCGGTTTGAAAGATGCGTTGTTGGAACTAGATTGGAATGCCAAGTCCTTGTGTTTTGGGCTCCATTCTTTGTGCTGTTTAGTAAGGGTTTGGCCTTCAATTTGTAATGGGCCTGGATCCTTATTGTAATAACTGGATTTCCTTGTCTTTTGGCTATTATGTTTGTATCTCTTAGCCTTCTAATGCCTTTTAATAAACCCAAGATCTTCAAGAAAAAAAAAATGAAGTTCATATGAATGCTTAAACTAGAGTCTCACACACGCTTAACACTAGAAGGTGTCTATATTTTGATGAACCATGATGATCTTGTTAAAATGTCAAAAGCTCTGAGAGGAAATGTGTGAGTGTCATATTTGAGTCCATCTCTGTCTTAATTGGTGCGCCAAACTTGGAATTCATATTACTTACTCCCAAAGGCTTATTTTATGGTCTTTAGAATTAAAGAAAAACACAATTTTATAATTTAATTATAATCTTTTAAATTTTTTTTCTAATTTAAAAAAAAATAACCTTATCTCCCATTTATTATTATTATGGCGTGAACATTTTTTTAGACAAGTCTGGATTCATCTTGCAATTAGAATTGGTAATTTTAGTCCACCAATACCTAAAGCCTTTGCCCCGCTTTGAATATTATAATTTTAAAATAAATTTTACAATAAATGTCGACACCATATTTTGGCCGACCTCCAGAATCAATAAACTGATCTCCACTACTAAATCTCCCTTTGCCAGTCAATTATATTTCCGATCTCTCCTTGCCAGTTAACCACATTTCCGATCTCTCTTCACAAAGAATTGAATCAATGCTAAGTCCTCATATCAGTTAAAGCCTTACCGGTCTCTCAAATCACTCACCGATCTCTCAAGCCAATTATCAAATTTCCTGACCATTCAACTACATTCCCGATCTCTCTTGTCAAACAAAATTGAACCAACACTAGATCTTTACGTCACCAGTTTTATTACCGACCTCCCCTTTAAAAGTTTAGGAATAATCAAGTTAAAGTTCCACTCCGGTTTAATAATGATCCCGATCTTAAATGTTCAAGCCAAATTTCCAATTTTAATCAAGTCCGTTTAGTGTTGGTTCCCTGCCGATTTCATGCTCATTGTGTTTTTCGACCTCTTACACTTAGATTAATAATCACTTTTAGTTATTTTAATATGCTCAGACAATCAAGTGTTTAAATAATTTAGAGATTTTCCGATCACATTCATTCACTGGACAAAAAGAAGACTTCATTTCATATTAAAGTTTGTACAAGTCATTCGGCTGGAGGATCACCCCCAGCCTGATCTACATTTTGCTCATTTTCTCTCTCACCCTCAGCCTCTTCCTCACTATCCTCACCTTCACCCTCGGGAGCCAGGTCTGCCATCCAGGAGAAGTCCTCCTCGGGGTAACGCTTCTTAAGTTCGGTCAAGAGATCCCTGTGAGCGTTCACATAAGCAGCGGCCACTCCTGTCACCATCTCTTCTTCTTTCGCCTTAAGCTCCTCAGTAAGGTGAGCGATGTGAGCAGCTTCATCGGTCCGAAGTGCTTGAACTTCCTCCAGAACACGGGTTCGCTCGGCCAGAACACGAGACTGTTCGGCCAGCTTGTCCTCATAGAACTTCATCCGCCCCTCAAGTTGAGATATGTAATCCTGAGCGGATGAGAGTTGGGATCGGAGAGAAGACACCTCGTGACCCCTCTTCTCGACTTCCTTACCCAGGCGATGAGCTTTCTCCCGAACAATGTGCTGGTTCACCAGGCACTCCACGTTCAGGCTCATGGATCGGGTCAGGATGTCATCAAGGTTGTCCGGGGACAGCCTATCCCGGTCCTCCCGAAGGCAGATGGTGGATCCCCATACCTTGGCAAAACCTGGGTTATCCCGAACAGTCCGGTTCTTCTCCAGCGAGTGGATCAGAACTTGAGAGCCTCGAGAAAGGGGCCTCACAGAAGGTTGAGAAGGACCCCCTTCTGCGCACGGAGCAACTGGAGGAGGTGGAGGCGGCTCTTCTCGGCGAGGAGGGGATCGGACAGCTTCTACGATCGGCGGTCCCGAAGGTTGAGGCGGGCCTTCTTGTATTTTCCTGGGCTCATGCCTGGGAGTCTGCATTTCCTCAGCTCGCTTCATCTCCCGTACCTTCCGGGAAATCTCTCTCTTTCGTTTTCGGCTCTCCTTCGAGGCTTCACCGCTAGTCATACCTGCACAAAAGAGAGGTCAGTGAGATCGCTAAGGTCCAAAGATCTGAGATGTAGAAAATACCGATGCCGAGGTCAGAGAGCTGAAGCCCGCGATCTTGGCCGGTAACCAGCTGTATAGTCCAATGGTGCAGCTCGGCCGTCACTGCATCTAAACAAGAAAACTTCTCTCGGCCCTCTTGATCCTTCAGCTCCATCACTATTAATCCTTCTTCTCTATTCAGGGTGATACGCTTCGGGAGTAAGGGGCCCTGGTGCCGCCAGCTGCGAGGAAAACCCTCAAGGTCGTTCGGTATTTTGCTCCTCAAGATAAAGAAACGGTTCTTCCAATTCTTCAGGGAGGAAGGCAGGTCAGTAAAAAGCCCACAATGGGGTTTCGCCTGGAAGAACCAATACTCGTCGTCCTTTCGATGAGTCAGTCGATGTAGTTCGGCGAATACCTTAGCTGTAGGTCTGATCCCTTTGGCTCGGCAAAGGCCCCTGAAGGCTACCAGGATCCGCCAGGAGTTCGGGTGAACCTGGGCTATGCACACTTGGTGATATTTTAGGACTTCTTTGAAGAAGTCATCGAGAGGGAACCGCAGCCCGGCTTTTAATTGTTCCTCGTACACCATGGTCATATCGGCTTCCTCAAAGAAGTGATCGGCACGAAGATCGCCGTGACACCGGATGAGCTCGTACGAATCAGGCTCGATGTTGTACTCCTGGCTGAACGACTGCAGGTCAGTTTCTTGCAAGATTGATGGCAGTTCGTCCATGGGGAGATTCTCTCTCCCTGAAGAAGGCGCATGCCTTGATGAGGCGGTTCGCCCCCGAACTGGAACGGAGACCCTGGGAGGTTCAGGTCGCGCGCTTGGCCCGACCACCTCTACTTCATCAGATGACCACGAGAACTGGATGGAAGGAGGGCTCGTCGCTCTCTGACCTTCGGCGCCGCTCATTTTCAAAGGAAATAAAGAATTTAAACTAAAAGAAAGATCGAAACCCTTACCGGAGCTTGATCGGAGTCGGAAGAGCTTGAGAAAATGAGAGAATTTTGAAGTTGTTCGCGAGAGACTAAAAATAGCATAAGAGAGCAACTGGCTAACCCCACCCCTATTTATACTCGTCCGAGCATTTAATGCTCACGATGTTCCAGGCAATGCATCGGTTAGCGAGACTCGCCAGCTGTTCTGACACATCTCACGAATATTCCAAAAATTCCATAAAGAGATCGGCTAACTAGAGATCGGCATATTAAGATAAATATTTTGAATTGCGGATCAGTTAAGGGTTGTTCAGTTAGGAACCAGATCGGATAAACACATCAGAGATCAGAAAATAATCAATAAGATGATAATTGACAAAATAAAATTTTTATTTCCAAAAGATCGGATTACATCATTTGGGCGATCTCTAGGGATCGGATTATAGTAAAGGTCTAATTACATCATTTGGGCGATCTCTAGAGATTGGATTATATTGAAAGTAAAAATACATCATTTGGGCGATCTCTAGAGACCGGTGGAGCATCCCATCTAAAGGCCTATGTCAAAGCCTAGTCTCGTGGCTGAGTCAAAAGATGTGTTTGACCAGGAGACCGGCTGTTGACATCGGATAGATGTACAGCTCAGATGGGGTGACTATGACTCTCATGAAGATGAGAGATGTCGTCATCGATGTTACCGCTCGAAACCGAGCCGCTGTCGGAACACCCAGTGCGGAGAGGAGCCAGATGAACGCCAAGGGGCAGTCACCGGTGTTAAGGGGAATATTAGCAGTCTTCTCGCCCGAAATCAGTTCGCCGTTTGTATCGGTCGAACGATTCGAGGTCAATAAGATAGAGGTCCTCGATCCAAATTGGTAAGTTAGTCCGGTCCTCTCACGGTCATTAAGTGCAGTCATCATAATTTCCCGTTCACCGGGATCGTAAATTTTCAGTCGGGGAATAAAGTGGTCCATCGAAAAGGGATCAAAAGCTACAAACGTGGCCGGAACTACTGCCAGAGCAGTTAGAACAGGAAAGCAAGGAGCAAGAGAGGAAAATTGAATAAGGAAAGTGTCTTCTGTCAGGGTTATATATAGGGGAAAATCAGGCATTTATTGCTAAGCAGAAAACGAAGCGGACGCTTCGGGAATCGAGGGGAATTAATGCTTTGACCGGACCGGGCCCGATTAAGGGAAGGATCGGAATGATAGAGATCGGAAGAGGGGAGACCGGTAGGAAAGATCGAAAAAGGAGCGTGGTAAGAAGATCAGAAAAGAGGAGAGATCGGAAGGCAAAGAGAATAAGACAAATCCCAATAACTGTCGTCAGAATCAAAGCCGAGGTAGTTAAAGCGTTGCAGACGAAATCTCCACTACACGCCTAAGAATCGCCCACAAATGCTGACAGGTGCCAGAGTATGTCATGACAGTCCTGTACATCCCAATCTCCACCATTGATCTCACTTGCAAGGACGAGCCCAGAGCCTTTGGATCAAAGAAGAAGACGACAAGACCGGCACCTTTTATTCCTAGCCATCGGATCGCCCCAGACAAGAGAATTTATGACCGTTGGATTAGAAGAGGGAAAGGACAAATATTCTGAGGGAGATCTCTACCGTCCGTTCTGATTCTCTTTAATTCCTGAGCCTCAGATCATGTCCTTTGAAATCCTGACCCTCCATCTTCCTCAAAATAGATCTTGACCCTTCAGATGGAGCGCCCGATTCCTATAAATACCTGCATGAAAACTGTTAGGAAAAATATCGAAGAGGTGGTAACTATAGCGGAAGAACTCTGAAAATTAATTCAGCTCGTTACTCTGCTATTGGAAAGACTTTTGAAACTAGTTTTCTGAAGTATTTTCTTGCAAAAGGGGATTTTTGAATACTGAAACTCCATTTTCAGGCCGTTCATTATCCCGTAACACTCTCGCTATCTATCTTTGTCATCTTTATTTTCACTCCATTTTAGCAAAGTATCCTTCATTTCACGGTGAACTTTAGCCATCGGGCCATCAGCTCGCCGTCCTATCACGTCTGGTGATTTCGTAGTCGGTTCAATAGATTTGGCTCCCTACAGGTAAGTGTTTATATCGTAGCTTTATCGAGTGCTCTTTTTTATTTCACGTATTTCTATTGCTTTTACGTTTATAATTTTTACCGAGTTTACATTTCGCGAAGAAAGCTATCCCCGAGTTCATTTCCGTGTTGATCAGTTCATTCTTTTGTCATTCCTTGTTACCTCTAAATGCAAGAGTTCTAGCCCCGAGCAGCATGCAAGCAGTTGGATAAACTGTAAGCAACTGTATCTTAAGCGCTCCTTTAAATAATAAAAGGTCTGAACAATAAGTCAGGGAAATGGATAAGTTGAATTACTGGGCTAGTATAAAAGGCAATTGGGTAAAACACCATAAGGCGGAATAAAACCGAATCTCAGTTAAAATAAACAAAATAGATCGAGTACTGCCCGTCAAAAGGTATTGGCACGGCAACCACATAGGAGGTCTGTAAAGTTCGGTTTAATGTCCCCTGTCTAATTCCGAGGTGCCAAAGAGTTAAAAGGAACCTTCTTTCTGGTCCTCGGTATCTTCAAATGTCAAAACCCTTAACCTTAGGCTCTCACAATATGTAAGATTTTAAGAGGTCGGAAAAGTCCTTATTTGACCCCCGTTCAAGTAAAAAGAGATCGAAGGAGAGTTCTTATCCGGTCTCAATCCAAAATTTTAATAAATACTTAATAGAGATCGGAGGAGAGTTCTTATCCGGTCTCAATTCAAAATTTTAATAAATACTTAATAGAGATCGGAGGAGAGTTCTTATCCGTTCTCAATTCAAAATTTTAATAAATACTTAATAGAGATCGGAGGAGAGTTCTTATCCGGTCTCAATTCAAAATTTTAATAAATATCTAACAGAGATCGGAGGAGAGTTCTTATCCGGTCTCAATTCAAAATTTTAATAAATACTTAATAGAGATCGGAGGAGAGTTCTTATCCGGTCTCAATTCAAAATTTTAATTAATACTTAATAGAGATCGGAGGACAGTTCTTATCCGGTCTCAATTCAAAATTTTAATAAATATCTAACAGGGATCGAAGGAGAGTTCTTATTTGGTCTCAATTCAAAATTTTAATAAATACTTAATAGAGATCGGATGAGAGTTCTTATCCGGTCTCAATTCAAAATTTTAATAAATATTTAACGGGGATCGGAAGAGAGTTCTTATCCGGTCTCAATTCAAAATTTTAATAGATACTTAATAGAGATTGGAGGAGAGTTCTTATCCAATCCCCAAAATCTAATAAAATAACCCTCCAAACACAACTAACATACAACAGTAACTCACTAAGGCTGTCTCATTTACTTATGTATCTGGGTAGTCCGAATTAGTGAAAAATCGAATATTCCTTTTGTCAAAAGGATTAACATTTCCATTCAAGCCCTCCTAACTAATTTATAAAGAACGCGAAATTAAATCTACTTACCCTTATTGAGGGACGAGGTGGGGTGCTTAACACCTTCCCCACCCGTTTACGGACCCCGAACCTAGAATCTCTGTTTTGAAGTGGTTTCATTTTAATTTAATTTTCACAAATGGTTTTCTTTAATTTCCCTCAAAATTAAAGTGGCGACTCCTCACTCTTTCCCACTTCAGTGAGGGTTCGTTCAGGCGACCGCAAAACACGTTGCGACAGCTTGGCGACTCCACTGGGGACTATAGTTTTAACTTAACCCCAGAGGTCCAAAAGTAGATTTAATTTTCCGATCAAATCATAGTTAGGTGGGCTCACTCGGCAATATTTTATATGTTAATTATTGTTATTCCTGCTAATTGTTTTGTTTGTCTTGCTTGTTTTATTTTCTACAGCGCTCTTCGTTTAAAAAAGGGAAAAATAAAATCCCCCTTAATTGGGAAGAGGTAAGGGTGTCCCTTCACACACTGAACACTCACACGATGTCCTCACACACTTCAGCCCTATACCCAGGCTTTCTTACCCTTTTAGGAAAGTAGGAGGGGGTCATGTAGCGGTACCCGTGGGTTTTACCCCGTTAGTATCCGTGAAGGCTTCTGCTCAGTTTGAAACTCGTTCTATCCACTGTGATACCCGTTGAATTTTCCCGATAATATCATGGTTATAGAATGGGGCTCTACTGTTACAGTAGGGGCAATTTGGGAACCTGTGACTTTTAGAAAATTAGACCTTGAGCTAAACTATCACGATAGCTGAAAGCCATAGTAAGCTACCTTATAAGATAGAACTATCCAATTAGGTAGCACTCATCCGGTATCAGGAGTCTCCCTATTCTAGGACAAAAGCGGCACGCTTACTCTTACCCTATTCTGCCTCAGTTTTCTTTTGTTCGTTTTTGTGAGGGTAATCTTAAATTCTACTGAAACACCTACACATTTTCCTACTTTGATAAATGTGTATGTGTCACCCTGTTAACAGTATAATTCAAAATTACCCAAATTTATCCCGCTAACGAGTTTTTCCCGCAGGCATCATCAAACCAAAAGTATGTAAAAGGATAAACATCATTTTTAACATGGCATCCTCGAGTCAGTCGGCAGAAGAAGTTCAGAATGCTAAACTGTGGTCCAAATCAGCTCATAATCCAGTACCCCCGCAAAACGATGTTTCCAAGGCACATGCTAGCTTATTGCCTTCATTGGATCTGAACAAAATTAAGGTCAGAATGAACAGCCTCGAGGGTCTGTCTAATGGTTGGAGGTCGCTTCCCGATCAGGTCAAGGCACGATTTGAGGAGAAGTACGGGAGGATTGCAACCTTAATGCGAGTCAAGGTCCAAATCCCGGCATTAAAGGCCATGGTGTCGGTTTGGAGTCCTAAGTACGGGGTATTCTCTTTCAATGATATTGATACAGTTCCCACTATGGAAGAATATCAGGCATTACTAGAGATTCCTTACTCAACGCAGAATCGGATCTACCTACACCTCGAGCATAGGCAGACTTGGAAACGATTGGCACATATGTTGGATACTTCCCTAGAAGAAATAAAGTCAAAAGAAACTGTCAAAGGAAACACGCATGGTTGGTATTGGACACATCTCAAGAAGTGGTTAGATCAATACATCCAAGAGAAACAGTGGGATCGAGCTTCAGTGGCACTCGCCTTGGGAATCTATGGCCTGATTTTGTTCCCGGGACCATCAGGAATCATAACCTGCAGTACGGTGGAAGTATTCTGGGCAGTAGAAAAGCAAGAGGTCAATCCGATACCGGCAATTCTTGCAGAGACCTTATTAACCCTTACCTACTGCAGACAACAGGGCATAGGGTCCATTAAGTGTTGTTCTCAATTGTTGTACCTCTGGATTATCAGTCACATGTGTCCTATGGAGACAAAAGGATTGACTTGGTACCTTGACCAGCCTCTCATCGAGAAAATGACCCGGTTAGTAATCAGCCCGAAGAATGAACCGCAGTGGCAAGAACAGATTTTGAGTTTCAATAGCCATGACTACTGTTGGAAGAAACTGTGGACGTCGAGCCAATCCATTTTGATCAGCATGGGAGGTAATCAATCGGTATCCCTAATCGGAGTGACTGGATACACAAGTTACACTCCGGCATTGGTAATGAGGCAGTTTGGCTCAACACAGTCCAGAATCAACATTAAAGAATACCACCAAGGTCATTTCTACCATGAGCTCAAGGAAGAAGAAGGGTTGAAAATGGCTCGCAAATCTTGGGAAAATATCACTCTGACAGAGAGGTTGCCTAAAGGTCCAAGTGCCACGGGCGATTATCTTAAGTGGAGGACCGACAGGGACCAGGAACACTTAGCTGAGGATTCAACAAAATTCGAAGACAGCAACTCTCACCGGGACGTCTTATCAGAGGAAGCTAGCAATCATTTGGCCGATTCCCTATAAAAGGCAAACATCGAAAACTCGCAACTGCAAAAACAAATAGAACAGTTGGAAGGCCAACAGCATATCCTCAAGAGAAAATTAAGGAGGCTTAGGGAAGAGGCTAGGACCAAGAAGATGGAGGTTGAAGAACAAGAGACACGGTGGGGAAAAGAAAGAAGTTCCCTCCAAGCTGTCATAAAAGAAGTAGAAGTACGGAATAGCGAGCTTCAGGAGAAGATGAAATATCAGGATATACTCATAGAGGAACATAAACAAGAAAACAAAAAGAAGAGGCTTGAACTGAAGGAACAGGCACAGCTCATCAACGACGTTCTGAAGGAGTGTGCCAAAGAAAGAAAGGAAAAAGACAAGCAAGCTGCTCTTTATCGAGAGCTGAAAGAGAACGTTGATCAGCTGGAAAAAACGATAGCGCAAGGGAAACAAGAACTCCTACATGAATCCGAATATGCTCTGAAAGTGTTCGACCCCGCCAGACAGGAAGAAAGGTTATATGAGTATCTCAGAAAGTGTAATCTCATTATAAAGAACCTCCCTGAGCCTAGGCCAATGTAAGGAATGCCATGTATGAACTAATCAATTAATGGAATGACTTTGGGCCACTGTTTAGCAAAATTGTGAATGAATAGTATGACTCCCGTAGGGACTCCCTCGCTAGAGTTATGCGAAAAATTGAAAGCGCCGTGTGGACAAGTACCATAGAGGCGTGTTCAGTCCAGTCATTTACCGCCAGACTATCAAATGATGCCATGATAAAAGTGATGCAATTATCCTTCTGCAGATTTCATTTCTGGCTCTCAGATGCCACCGTATCCTTTGTCCACATCAGGACCCTATTTAATTTTGATCAAGATTCGCTAAAAATTTCTTTTTTTACTCCCTACAGAAAATCAACATTGCTTCAAACAAAGCAAGTCAGACCGGGCAGGCAGTTCAACCCAAACGAGTGTACTTAACAAGATCCCAAACAAAGAAGATAATGGAAGACCAGGAACAAGTACAGAATCTACAAGGGCAAGTCTCCGAGCTGAAAGATCAGGTCTCAGAACTTATGAGACTAATGAGGGAGATGTCCCAGAATAAACCTGCTTCAGAACCAAACTTGCCATTACCTCCTCCACCACCTACAACAAATGATCCGCACCAAGCTTCAACTTCCTTTACCTTTCAGTCACCTATTCCGGACCCGACAATCACTGTCAATCCGGCTACCATGAATAATGACCTACCTTACTCTCATTACCCAACTGTTTCAAACACCGATCCATACCCTTCAGTCCTAGTCCCTCCAGTCTACTCCAACCCTCATCTCCCAACTGGAGGAGCATTTCACGCAGTAGGGGCAGAAAATAAGACCAGGGAAAATGAGAAACTATCTGCTCTAGAAGAAAGATTGAGAGCGATCGAAGGACTGAATATGTATGGTTCAGTCGATGTGGTATCGCTTAGACTCGTGCCTGATGTAGTAGTGCCACCCAAATTTAAAGTCTCGGATTTCGACAAGTACACTGGGAACTCAGACCCCCGAATTCACCTGGCAACCTACATTGCCAAAATGTCTGCCTTGATGGAAGATGACAGACTTCTCGTCCACTTCTTTCACGAGAGTCTCTCTGGCGCAGCCCTGAGATGGTGCATACAATTAGATAGGAGCAGACTGCGCTCCTGGAAGGATTTAGCTGATGCCTTTTTGAAGCAGTATAAATTTAACTGCGATGTGGCCCCCACAAGGAGAGACCTCCAAAACCTGGTACAAAGGGACATGGAAAGTTTCAAGGAATATGCCCAGAGATGGAGAGAGAAGGCAGCGGAAGTATATCCTCTAGTGACCGACAATGAACTATGTTCCCTGTTCATTGAGACATTGAAGGCCCCCTATTTCAATTTGATGATTGGGAATACTTCCAACAGCTTCTCGGATATCATTCAAGCCAGTGAAATAATAGAGGCCAACCTAAGGATAGGGCGACTGCAGGAGGTGAATGAGAATCCTGCAAAGAAGACTGCCAGCTTTGGCAAAAAGAGAGAGGGTGAGGTGCATTCCATCACCCGGCAGAACAATTATTCCCCACTTCCCCAGAATAACTATCGGCCATACCCTTCCCCTCATGGCCAAACGGTTGCAAACATCCCACCTCCTTTCCCAAATTATCCACACCCGCGCCCACAATACCCACCACCAGCAAACTATCAGCCCAGACCGCCTCCTCCACCTAACCAACCCAGACCACCCCCAAATAACCCGAGACCACCAAGAAATCCCGATCCACCCCTTCCCCTACCACTCAGCGAAATATACCGATATCTCGTCGGTATAAACCAGATAGTACCAGTTCCCCTTGACCCAGTCCAGCCACCATACCCCAGGTGGTATGATGCCACTGCCCGTTGTGAGTATCATGGAGGGGCACAAGGGCATTCAACTGACAACTGCGGGGCACTTAGGGGGAGAGTGCACGCCTTAATTCGGAACGGGTGGCTGAAAATTGAAGGAAATGGTTCCCTCCCCAATGTTACCTCAAATCCGTTGCCCAATCATAATGCGGGCAATGGAGTAAATATTATAGAATCAGATGGAGAGAGGTCGACACCGGAGGTAGACGAGCTGATTCCTCACTTTGAGGAAATTTTTGCTGTGGCAATGAGGGAAGGCTACCTTTGCCCTCAGGTAACAGGATCAGAAAAGGGTACGGGATGTCCTTACCATGGAAGGGCAGCTGATCATGAGCTGCGGGACTGTGAGGGATTCAAGCAAGAGGTTCAGAACTTGTTATCCCTCAAAGTTCTGAGATGCCAGACAAGGTCGAAGACGGAAGGGGGAGTGAACACAACTAGATTCAGCCAAAATGCTTCTACCTCCAAACCCAGAATCACCTTCTCACCCCCAGTAGCCTCACCGCTAGTAACGGTTATCCGAACCCCGCCTCAGCTCCCTGTCACAAATACTCATGCTGTCCCTTGGAACTATAATTTCCAAGTTTTCACACAAGGAGTGTCAAGCAGTACATCAGCTCCTAATCTTGCTTCACCCTCAGCACCTCCAAAACCGCGTTTCACTCCTCATGAACACTTTAAAATGACTTATGCTAGACCTATCACCAGTACTACTCCCCAAGTTAATCTTCAGCCCGTTGCTGCCACAAAATCCTCCTCACTTGAGCAAGAAGTCGAGTTCATAACTCGAAGCGGGAGGTGTTACGGGAACGAAGAGAAAGAAAAGAGGAAAGGGAAAGTAAAAATGGGAGAGTCACTAAAGAATACAGAAGGAGAGGATGAGAAGACGGAGGAAGTAGAACATGCCGGGCCTAAAGAGGAGGAGGAACTGTTGCTCCAAATAATAAAGCAGAGTGAGTACGATGTGGTGGAGCAGTTGAGAAAGACACCTGCCCGAATTTCACTGTTATCGCTGATCCTGAGCTCAGAAGTGCACCGACAAGCCTTGCAGAAAATCCTGGATCAGGCCTTTGTAAACCCCGACATCACACCGGGGCAGTTTGAAAAGATAGTGGGACAAATCCAGGCATCCAATTTTGTTACTTTCTCGGCAGACGAGATAGATCCTGCAGGCTTAGCACATACTAAGGCCCTACATGTGACAGTAAAATGTAAAGGTTGTATAGTGGCCAAGGTCCTTATTGATAACGGATCAGCCCTCAATGTACTGCCTAGTGCTACCTTGGCTAGGTTGCCAGTTGACCAATCAGATATACGTCAAAGTGCTATGGTGGTAAGAGCCTTTGACTGTACAAGAAGAGAAGTATTGGGAGATATTAACTTGCCACTTCAAATTGGCGCATGCACCTTCAACGTCACATTTCAGGTGATGAATATTGAACCGGCCTACACTATGTTGCTGGGGCGGCCGTGGATCCATTCAGCGAATGCCGTTCCTTCAACTTTGCATCAGAAAATAAAGTACATCATGGACGGCAAAATCATCACGGTGAGAGGGGAAGAAGCCATATTAGTCACCAAGCCACAATCACTTCCTTACGTGGAAGCTGCTGAGGAGTCGTTGGAAAGTTCTTTCCAGGCCCTCGAATTACAAGAAACCGGAAGTGAGGGGGCTATGGCTATGGTGGCCAAAGTGATGTCGAGGAATGGGTATCAAGAGGGCAAAGGCTTGGGCACCGCATTGCAAGGAATCATTGAACCTATATCGGCTATCCAGAAAGTAGGCCGTAGTGGTTTGGGCTATGAGGAAGATGCCCTTATGGATGGGCGATTCTGGATGAGGAAAATGCTTCGGGATCAAAGGTTTGACCAGAAAATGGGAAAAAGGAAGGTAGTCCGGAGAATCACGGAGATCTTCACTAAACCGGTCATTGAAAATTCGACAAAGGTTGAAGAATCACCTGATGAACCATCCATTGATGTCATCTACCTAGATTCCTTGTATGAGGCTCTGGTCTCGCCAATAGCTGAGGGGCAAGAACTAGACAACTGGACAGCAGAGGACATCCCTGTACTCAATTTCGAGTAAAGTACCTTTGGTTATCTGCACTTGATCATTTTGTCCATGGTGGCAAGTGTAATACTGTATATGGACCCTTTTTCTTATGGCATAAATTGATAGCGCATTCTAAATCCAATTCTCTCTTTCTTTCCTTTTGAATTCCATCCTTATAATATATTTTATTTTTGTTTATTCAGGACCATTCATCAATTAACACCTAATAACTCAATAGACTCAGAAATTCCTCTGGTTAATTTTGAAATCCCCATAACTGCCATTACTTCAAGCGATTCTGAGGTGGAGCTTACAGAAGAGAGGGACGAAAAAGAAGAGCCTTCCCTAGTGCCTTGTGGAGACAAAACGTGCATCATAAACTTAGGCACGGAAGAAGAGAAAAGGGAACTTAAGGTTGTGGAGAGTGAAGAATTAGAAAATATGATCAGTTTGCTCAGGGAATTCCTAGACGTATTCTCCTGGAGCTATGATGATATGGTTGGTTTGGACCCCCAGATAGTGGCGCACAAGATTCCCCTTATTCCGGGGACAATCCCGGTGAAGCAGAAATTAAGAAGAATGAATCCTGACACACTGCTCAAAGTTAGGGATGAGGTCAAGAAACAGTATGACGCGGGGTTCCTGGAAGTAGTCAAATATCCCCAATGGGTAGCTAACGTCGTCCTGGTAATGAAGAAGGACGGGAGAGTCAGGGTATGCGTTGACTACAGGGATCTTAATAAAGCGAGCTTGAAAGACGATTTCCCTCTCCCTCACATTGATGTGTTAGTTGACAATGCTGCGGGATTGGGCAGGTGTTCGTGTATTGATGGGGCATCAGGGTACAATCAGATCCCAATGGACGAGGAAGACAAGGATAAAACTGCTTTCATCACTCAATGGGGGGTATTTTGTTATTGGGTCATGCCTTTCGGGTTAAAGAATGCTGGTGCTACCTACCAGCGTGCAATGGTCACATTGTTCCACTATATGATGCATAAAGAAGTGGAGGTGTACGTGGACGATATGATCATCAAATCCCGGGGAGAAGAAAGCCATGTGCGGGTGCTGAGGAAAGTATTTGAGAGACTCAGGAAATATCATCTGAAACTGAACCCTGCCAAATGCATATTCGGAGCTAGATCTGGGAAATTGTTGGGATTCATAGTGAGCGAGAAGGGAATAGAGGTTGATCCAGACAAAGTTCGAGCTATTCAAGAAATGCCCTCCCCAAAAACAGAAAGGGAGGTGCGCAGTTTTCTGGGAAAGTTGAACTACATATCAAGATTTATTTCTAACCTCACTGCCAAAGCTGAGCCTATTTTTAGACTACTCCGGAAGAACAACTCTACTCAATGGGATTCTGTTTGCTAAGAGGCCTTTGATAAAATTAAGCAGTACCTGTCAAACCCACCAGTATTGGTTCCTCCAGTCGCAGGAAGGCCTCTGATCCTGTACATGGCACTCCAACAAAGCTCAATGGGATGTGTTTTGGGGCAACATGATGATACTGGCCGAAAGGAAAGAGCCATTTATTACCTGAGCAAGAAGTTCAATGATTGTGAATCAAGGTACTCTTTCCTAGAGAAAACTTGCTGCGCGCTAGCCTGGACAGCGAATCGCCTCAAACACTACATGCTGAATCACAAGACATGGCTCATCTCCAGGATGGATCCTATCAAATATGTATTCGAAACCCCATTCGTGCCAGGTAGGATAGCCAAGTGGCAGGTCATACTCTCCCAATATGACATAGTCTATATGACCCGGAAAGCGGTGAAGGGTAGTGTAATCGCCGATCTCCTAGCAGAAAACCCTATCCAAGATTATGAAGCTCTGGATTTTGAGTTCCCCGATGAGCATATTAATGAAGTAGACTGCGAAGAAGAGGGGCCAGCCGATGTATGGGAAATGTATTTCGACGGAGCTGTCAATTTGTCCGGTAATGGAATTGGAGCTGTATTGATATCCCCGGATGGAAAACACTTTCCGATAGCTATTAAGTTGAGATTTGACTGCACCAACAACGTCGCGGAATACGAAGCTTGTGTAATGGGTTTACAAGCTGCTATCGAAATGAAAATCAGAAAGTTGGAGGTATACGGAGACTCAGCTCTGATCATTTATCAAGTCAAAGGGGAATGGCAAACTAAGGATCCGAAGCTGATCCCATATCAGAAGTACTTACTGGAGCTGATTAAGAAATTCGAAGAAATCTCTTTCACTCATCTTAGTAGAAACAAGAATCAATTTGCTGATGCCTTAGCTACTCTAGCTGTTATGGCTCAAATAGAAGAAGGACAGACAACTCAGTTATTAAGGATTAAAGCAAGAAGTGAGCCAGCTTATTGCTTCATGATTGAAGAAGAACCCGACGGTAAACCTTGGTACCATGACATCCTGGTCTACATCAGAACAGGAGAATTCCCTTCAGGGGCAAGCAGAAACGAAAGAAGGATGATTCGGAGGTTAGCATTGGGATACTTCCCCAGTGGAGAAGTCCTATACAAGAGGAGCTCCGACAGTGAATTATTGAGATGTGTGGGTGCAAAAGAGGCGAAGAGAATCCTTTTCGAGACTCATGAAGGAAATTGTGCAACCCATGCCAATGGGCATATGATGGCTAAGCAAATCATGAGAAGAGGATATTTCTGGATTACCATGGAAAAAGATTGCATTGAATACTTTCGAAAGTGCCATAAGTGTCAGATTTATGCGGATCCGATAAATGTGCCACCTCACAAGTTGTTCAACCTCGTCTCACCATGGCCTTTCGCAATGTGGGGCATCGATGTAATTGGTCCCATCAACCCTAAGGCATCCAACGGGCATAGATTTATCCTAGTAGCCATCGACTATTTCTCCAAATGGGTTGAAGCCACGTCATACGCTTACATTACACAGAACACATTCCTCAAATTCCTCAGAAATAATATCATCTGCCGGCACGGTCTCCCCAATGAAATCGTCACTGATAATGCCAAAAATTTGAACGGTCCGAAGATTCAGAAATTATGTGATCAATACAAGATCCGACATCTCAATTCCTCCCCATACCGTCCCCAGATGAATGGAGCGGTGGAAGCCGCAAACAAAAATCTCAAGAGGATAATCCGGAAAATGACGGTCACGTATAGGGATTGGCATGATATGCTTCCCTACGCTCTTCACGCATACTGGACTTCTATAAGAACCTTAACTAGTGCAACTCCTTATTCGCTAGTTTATGGGATGGAGGCGGTGTTACCCATTGAAGTTGAAATTCCTTCCCTAAGAATTATGAAGGAATCTGGGATTGATGAGTCAGAATGGATCCAGTCGAGGTTGGATCAGTTAAACTTGTTGGATGAGAAAAGGTTAGTAGCAGCATGTCATGGGCAGTTATACCAGAGGAGAATGGCTAGGGTATTTGACAAAAGCGTTCGCCCACGCGAATTCCAACCCGAGGACCTAGTTCTGAAAAAAGTGCTGCCAAATCAAAATGATCCCCGGGGCAAATGGTCACCAACTTACGAGGGACCCTATGTGGTTAAAAAGGCATTCTCTGGAGGAGCCTTGATCTTGACCCACATGGACGGTGAAGAATTTCCAAAACCTGTGAATGCTGACACTGTCAAGAGATACTATGCCTAAAAAAAAAAAAAAGCCGAAAGGGCGCTCCTAGCAAAATGTGTGAAAGAAGCCGAAAACCCTAAAGGGGCGCTTTCTGTAAAATGAGTAAAGGATGAAAACTCGAAAAGGCGTCCTGAAAGAGCGAGCGAAAAGAAAAAAAAAAAAAAAAAAAGAAGAAAAATCTAGGGGTGAAAACCCGAAAGGGCGTCCCAAGAACCAAAAAAGAGAAATAAGGAATGGGGCATGAAACCGAGGATGGAGAGAAACCGTCACAGCATGAGGCTTCAGAGAACTTGAAATAATGGCAGTTAAGAGATTTCAAAGCCAACCATAAGGAATATGTGAGATCTACCATTGTACTCTTTTTCTTTGAAACTCTATCTTTGTTTTTCTTAAAACCGTAATAAAAATTATACTTTATTCCCTCTGCTTTTATTTTTCCCTTATACTCACTCTTTAACATTATCTTTCTGCAATCTCGTTATTTAATGCGCTATTAATCAGTTAAAATTTTTGCCATAAGATTAGGATTTAACAATTGATAACCTCACGTACTTTACTATGAGATTTGCAGGGAATGACTTGAAAAAAAAAAAAAAAAAAAAAAAAAAAAAAACTAGAGGTGAAAACCTGAAAGGGCGCTTCTGGTCAAATGGATGAAAGGAAAGTGAAAACCCGCAAGGGCGCTTTCCGTAAAATAAGAAGAAAGTCGGGAACACAAATGGGGCAATGGGGTCATAGGTCAAGTCTTGCAACTCGTCCTCTATCAATCCTCGGCTTTCGGGATTCTGTTAAGTACACTTCGTCGGGAAAAATTCCTTGTGCCAAGATTAGACTTGCTTTGTAAGTTGATTTTAATTTTCAGTATTTAAATTGCCCGTTATCAACCTCTGGTTCCTTGATCTAAGTTAATTTTAATTTCCCGCAATTTAAATTTCTGTTATCAACCTCTGGTTCCTTGATCTAAGTTGATTTTAATTTCCCGCAATTTAAATTTCCTGTTATCAACCTCTGGGTCCTTGATCTAAGTTGATTTTAAATTTCTGGCAATTTAAATTTCCTGTTATCAACCTCTGGGTCCTTGATCTAAATTGATTTTAATTTCCCGCAATTTAAATTTCCTGTTATCGACCTCTGGGTCCTTGATCTAAGTTGATTTTAATTTCCCGTAATTTAAATTTCCTGTTATCAACCTCTGGTTCCTTGATCTAAGTTGATTTTAATTTTCTAGCATCTCTAGGTCACTAACTTAAGTAAGCTCTAATCGCCCAAAATATGGGTCTGAATCTTTACATAATTCCTACACGGAAAATTTTCTTTTTTCCTTTAATAGAAATTATGTAAAGAGGGGCAGCTGTCGACACCATATTTTGGCCGACCCCCAGAATCAATAAACCGATCCCCAGCACTAAATCTCCCTTTGCCAGTCAATTATATTTCCGATCTCTCCTTGCCAGTTAACCACATTTCCGATCTCTCTTCACAAAGAATTGAATCAATGCTAAGTCCTCATATCAGTTAAAGCCTTACCGGTCTCTCAAATCACTCACCGATCTCTCAAGCCAATTATCAAATTTCCTGACCATTCAATTACATTCCCGATCTCTCTTGTCAAACAAAATTGAACCAACACTAGATCTTTACGTCACCAGTTTTATTACCGACCTCCCTTTTAAAAGTTTAGGAATAATCAAGTTAAGGTTCCACTCCGGTTTAATAATGATCCCGATCTTAAATGTTCAAGCCAAATTTCCAATTTTAATCAAGTCCGTTTAGCGTTGGTTCCCTGCCGATTTCATGCTCATTGTGTTTTCCGACCTCTTACACTTAGATTAATAATCACTTTTAGTTATTTTAATATGCTCAGACAATCAAGTGTTTAAATAATTTAAAGATTTTCCGATCACATTCATTCACTGGACAAAAAGAAGACTTCATTTCATATTAAAGTTTGTACAAGTCATTCGGCTGGAGGATCACCCCCAGCCTGATCTACATTTTGCTCATTTTCTCTCTCACTCTCAGCCTCTTCCTCACTATCCTCACCTTCACCCTCGGGAGCCAGGTCTGCCATCCAGGAGAAGTCCTCCTCGGGGTAACGCTTCTTAAGTTCGGCCAAGAGATCCCTGTGAGCATTCACATAAGCATCGGCCACTCCTGTCACCATCTCTTCTTCTTTCGCCTTAAGCTCCTCAGTAAGGTGAGCGATGTGAGCAGCTTCATCGGTCCGAAGTGCTTGAACTTCCTCCAGAACACGGGTTCGCTAGGCCAGAACACGAGACTGTTCGGCCAGCTTGTCCTCATAGAACTTCATCCGCCCCTCAAGTTGAGATATGTAATCCTGAGCGGATGAGAGTTGGGATCGGAGAGAAGACACCTCGTGACCCCTCTTCTCGACTTCCTTACCCAGGCGATGAGCTTTCTCCCGAACAATGTGCTGGTTCACCAGGCACTCCACGTTCAGGCTCATGGATCGGGTCAGGATGTCATCAAGGTTGTCCGGGGACAGCCTATCCCGGTCCTCCCAAAGGCAGATGGTGGATCCCAATACCTTGGCAAAACCTGGGTTGTCCCGAATAGTCCGGTTCTTCTCCAGCGAGTGGATCAGAACTTGAGAGCCTCGAGAAAGGGGCCTCACAGAAGGTTGAGAAGGACCCCCTTCTGCGCTCGGAGCAACTAGAGGAGGTGGAGGCGGCTCTTCTCGACGAGGAGGGGATCGGACAGCTTCTACGATCGGCGGTCCCGAAGGTTGAGGCGGGCCTTCTTGTATTTCCCTGGGCTCATGCCTGGGAGTCTGCATTTCCTCAGCTCGCTTCATCTCCCGTACCTTCCGGGAAATCTCTCTCTTTCGTTTTCGGCTCTCCTTCGAGGCTTCGCTGCTAGCCATACCTGCACAAAAGAGAGGTCAGTGAGATCGCTAAGGTCCAAAGATCTGAGATGTAGAAAATACCGATGCCGAGGTCAGAGAGCTGAAGCCCGCGATCTTGGCCGGTAACCAGCTGTATAGTCCAATGGTGCAGCTACCACATCGCATCTAAATAAGAAAACTTCTCTCGGCCTGCCTGATCCTTCAGCTCCATCACTATTAATCCTTCTTCTCTATTCAGGGTGATACGCTTCGAGAGTAAGGGGCCCTGGTGCCGCCAGCTGTGAGGAAAACCCTCAATGTCGTTCGGTATTTTGCTCCTCAAGATAAAGAAACGGTTCTTCCAATTCTTCAGGGAGGAAGGCAGGTCGGTAAAAAGCCCACAATGGGGTTTCGCCTGGAAGAACCAATACTCGTCGTCCTTTCGACGAGTCAGCCAATGTAGTTCGGCGAATACCTTAGCTGTAGGTCTGATCCCTTTGGCTCGGCAAAGGCCCCTGAAGGCTACCAGGATCCGCCAGGAGTTCGGGTGAACCTGGGCTATGCACACTTGGTGATATTTTAGGACTTCTTTGAAGAAGTCATCGAGAGGGAACCGCAGCCCGGCTTTTAATTGTTCCTCGTACACCATGGTCATATAGGCTTCCTCAAAGAAATGATCGGCACGAAGATCGCCGTGACACCGGATGAGCTCGTACGAATCAGGCTCGATGTTGTACTCCTGGCTGAACGACTGCAGGTCGGTTTCTTGCAAGATTGATGGCAGTTCGTCCATGGGGAGATTCTCTCTCCCTGAAGAAGGCGCATGCCTTGATGAGGCAGTTCGCCCCCGAACTGGAACGGAGACCCTGAGAGGTTCAGGTCACGCGCTTGGCCCGACCACCTCTACTTCATCAGATGACCACGAGAACTGGATGGAAGGAGGGCTCGTTGCTCTCTGACCTTCGGCGCCGCTCATTTTCAAAGGAAATAAAGAATTTAAACTAAAAGAAGGATCGAAACCCTTACCGAAGCTTGATCGGAGTCGGAAGAGCTTGAGAAAATGAGAGAATTTTGAAGTTGTTCGCGAGAGACTAAAAATAGCATAAGAGAGCAACTGGCTAACCCCACCCCTATTTATACTCGTCCAAGCATTTAATGCTCATGATGTTCCAGGCAATGCATCGGTTAGCGAGACTCGCCAGCTGTTCTGACACATCTCACGAATATTCTAAAAATTCCATAAAGAGATCGGCTAACTAGAGATCGGCATATTAAGATAAATATTTTGAATTGCGGATCAGTTAAGGGTTGTTCAGTTAGGAACCAGATCGGATAAACACATCAGAGATCGGAAAATAATCAATAAGATGATAATTGACAAAATAAAATTTTTATTTCCAAAAGATCGGATTACATCATTTGGGCGATCTCTAGGGATCGGATTATATTAAAGGTCTAATTACATCATTTGGGTGATCTCTAGAGATCGGATTACATTGAAAGTAAAAATACATCATTTGGGCGATCTCTAGAGACCGATGGAACATCCCATCTAAAGGCCTATGTCAAAGCCTAGTCTCGTGGCTGAGTCAAAAGATGTGTTTGACCAGGAGACCGGCTGTTGACATCGGATAGATGTACAGCTCAGATGGGGTGACTATGACTCTCATGAAGATGAGAGACGTCGTCATCAATGTTACCGCTCGAAACCGAGCCGCTGTCGGAACACCCAGTGCGGAGGGGAGCCAGATGAACGCCAAGGGACAGTCACTGGTGTTAAGGGGAATATTAGCAGTCTTCTCGCCCGAAATCAGTTCGCCATTTGTATCGGTCGAACGATTCGAGGTCAATAAGATAGAGGTCCTCGATCCAGATCGGTAAGTTAGTCCGGTCCTCTCACGGTCATTAAGTGCAGTCATCATAATTTCCCATTCACCGGGATCGTAAATTTTCAGTCGGGGAATAAAGTGGTCCATCGGAAAAGGATCAAAAGCTACAAACGTGGCCGGAACTACTGCCGGAGCAGTTAGAACAGGAAAGCAAGGAGCAAGAGAGGAAAATCGAATAAGGAAAGTGTCTTCTGTCAGGGGTATATATAGGGAAAAATCAGGCATTTATTGATAAGCAGAAAACGAAGCGGACACTTCGGGAATCGAGGGGAATTAATGCTTTGACCGGACCGGGCCCGATTAAGGGAAGGATCGGAATGATAGAGATCGGAAGAGGGGAGACCGGTAGGAAAGATCGAAAAAGGAGCGTGGTAAGAAGATCAGAAAAGAGGAGAGATCGGAAGGCAAAGAGAATAAGACAAATCCCAATAACCGTCGTCAGAATCAAAGCCGAGGTAGTTAAAGCGTTGCAGACGAAATCTCCACTGCACGCCTAAGAATCGCCCACAAATGCTGACAGGTGCCAGAGTATGTAATGACAGTCCTGTACATCCCAATCTCCACCGTTGATCTCACTTGCAAGGACGAGCCCAAAGCCTTTGGATCAAAGAAGAAGACGACAAGACCGGAACCTTTTATTCCTAGCCATCGGATCGCCCCAGACAAGAGAATTTGTGACCGTTGGATTAGAAGAGGGAAAGGACAAATATTCTGAGGGAGATCTCTGTGTCGTTACGATTCTCTTTAATTCCTGAGCCTCAGATCATGTCCTTTGAAATCCTGACCCTCCATCTCCCTCAAAATAGATCTTGACCCTTCAGATGGAGCGCCCGATTCCTATAAATACCTGGATGAAAACTGTTAGGAAAAATATCGAAGAGGTGGTAACTATAGCGGAAGAACTCTGAAAATTAATTCAGCTCGTTACTCTGCTATTGGAAAGACTTTTGAAACTAGTTTTCTGGAGTATTTTCTTGCAAAAGGGGATTTTTGAATACTGAAACTCCATTTTCAGGCCGTTCATTATCCCGTAACACTCTCGCTATCTATCTTTGTCATCTTTATTTTCACTCCATTTTAGCAAAGTATCCTTCATTTCACGGTGAACTTTAGCCATCGGGCCATCAGCTCGCTGTCCTATCACGTCTGGTGATTTCGTAGTCGGTTCAATAGATTTGGCTCCCTACAGGTAAGTGTTTATATCGTAGCTTTATCGAGTGCTCTTTTTTATTTCACGTATTTCTACTGCTTTTACGTTTATAATTTTTACCGAGTTTACATTTCGCGAAGAAAGTTATCCCCGAGTTCATTTCCGTGTTGATCAGTTCATTCTTTTGTCATTCCTTGTTACCTCTAAATGCAAGAGTTCTAGCCCCGAGCAGCATGCAAGCAGTTGGATAAACTGTAAGCAACTGTATCTTAAGCGCTCCTTTAAATAATAAAAGGTCTGAACAATAAGTCAGGGAAATGGATAAGTTGAATTACTGGGCTAGTATAAAAGGCAATTGGGTAAAACACTATAAGGCGGAATAAAACCGAATCTCAGTTAAAATAAACAAAATAGATCGAGTACTGCCCGTCAAAAGGTATTGGCACGACAACCACATAGGAGGTCTGTAAAGTTCGGTTTAATGTCCCCTGTCTAATTCCGAGGTGCCAAAGAGTTAAAAGGAACCTTCTTTCTGGTCCTCGGTATCTTCGAATGTCAAAACCCTTAACCTTAGGCTCCCACAATATGTAAGATTTTAAGAGGTAGGAAAAGTCCTTATTTGACCCCCGTTCAAGTAAAAAGAGATCGGAGGAGTGTTCTTATCCGGTCTCAATTCAAAATTTTAATAAATACTTAATAGAGATCGGAGGAGAGTTCTTATCCGGTCTCAATTCAAAATTTTAATAAATACTTAATAGAGATCGGATGAGAGTTCTTATTTGGTCTCAATTCAAAATTTTAATAAATACTTAATAGAGATCGGATGAGAGTTCTTATCCGGTCTCAATTCAAAATTTTAATAAATATTTAACGGGGATCGGAAGAGAGTTCTTATCCGGTCTCAATTCAAAATTTTAATAGATACTTAATAGAGATTGGAGGAGAGCTCTTATCCAATCCCCAAAATCTAATAAAATAACCCTCCAAACACAACTAACATACAACAGTAACTCACTAAGGCTGTCTCATTTACTTATGTATCTGGATAATCCGAATTAGTGAAAAATCGAATATTCCTTTTGTCAAAAGGATTAACATTTCCATTCAAGCCCTCCTAACTAATTTATAAAGAACGCGAAATTAAATCTACTTACCCTTATTGAGGGACGAGGTGGGGTGCCTAACACCTTCCCCACCCGTTTACGGACCCCGAACCTAGAATCTCTGTTTTGAAGTGGTTTCATTTTAATTTAATTTTCACAAATGGTTTTCTTTAATTTCTCTCAAAATTAAAGTGGCGACTCCTCACTCTTTTCCACTTCGGTGAGGGTTCGTTCAGGCGACCGCAAAACACGTTGCGACAATAAATATATAAAACATAAAATATAAAAATTTATATATTAATAAATGGGAAAAATATCAAATTCACTCTTAAACTTTGAGTTGAGAGTCAAATTTACTCAAAATAATCTTTTAGACTAAAAAAGTCTAAAAGTTTCAATTAAAGACCAATTAAAACCATCAGGTGTCATAAATCAAGCATTTCTGAGACACGTCGTGAACTTCACAATTGGTACAGCACTTAATTTTTTATTTTTTATCTTTTTTTTTTCTACATGTAAAAATTATTTATAAATTAATTTTGTATTAAAATTTTATGAAAAAAATTTATTTTTTGGCTGTTTACAATATTCTTGATTTTACTAACGTAATTTTTTTTTTTTAATGTTTGATGCAGGATTAAAATTAAGTTTAAAAATAATATTTTATTTTATTTTTCTTCAAATGACATGAAAAAATTGCTAGTTACTTAAAAATTTTTTGAAAATTTATTTGTAGGCATTTTCAATATTATTGATTTTTTTAACGTGAAAATTTTCTTATTTAATGCAAAAAAAAAATTTACAATATTATTATTATTATTTTTAATTTTACTCAACTAATTTTTCTTTTTTAATTATTTTGAGTGCGTGTCTATTTCACATACTAAAATTCTGACAAAATTAGTCTTAAAATGAAAATTATGAGCTGATTTACGCTTAAACTTAAATTTGGACAAATTTAAACCTTGCCTCAAAGTTTACGGGTGAATTTAATCTTTTTTTCCATTAATAAATGATTTTTATCAATTTTTTTAATAATTTGATATTACATCTATTTTTATCTAATTAATTTTATTATTTTAAAATATCCGACAAAGAAATTATTATAAGTGAGATTTAAAGTACAGCGTAGTCATTTTAAATAATTTCATCTTTATTATTAAACTAGACACTAAGAAAAAAAATCAATAATATATCATTTAATTACAATTAATTTAACCTTCTAATTAGGTTTATGTGCACTTAATGCTAAACAAAGCAAAATCTGGCTGCTGTGCATGCATGTATCAACCAGTTCATATAATTGGTAAATAGAAAGTGCACATGCATGTGTTGCTCTCCAAGTTGTAGTCCTTTGCTTTGATTGTTCTTTTTAATTAGGAGTGAGTATTCGGTTAACTGAACTGAATTTAATTAAATTTTTAACTAATTGAATTATTAATTGACTCTAAAAATATTAACCAAACCGAATTAAAATCGAGAGAAAATTGAAATTAGCTAAAACAGAAAATAATCGATTGGTTATAACCGAATTAACGAAAAAAAAAATATATATATTTTGTATTATTAAATATTTAATAAAATATTAATAAAAATATATTTATATTTTATTTGATTTATAAAAAATAATAAATATGATTTAATATTAATAAGATAATAATTATAAGTTAAATATTATTACAAAATCATAAAAATAATAATTATAAATAATATAATATTAATAAAATTATAATTAATATATTTATTAATTAAAATTAGGTTTCTTGCATTAGACAATTGTTAGACCTACATGTAAATATTGGAGGAGGAAATAGGGCAAATAGAAAGTGCAAATGCATGTGTTGCTCTCCAAGTTGTAGTCCTTTGCTTTGATTGTTCTTCTAATTAGGGGTGAGTATTCGGTTAATTGAACTGAATTTAATTAAATTTTTAACTAACTGAATTATTAATTGACTCTAAAAATATTAACCAAACCGAACTAAAATTGAGAGAAAACTGAAATTAGCCAAAATAGAAAATAACCGATCGGTTATTGATTATAACAGAATTAACGAAAAAAAAAATATATATATGTTGTATTATTAATTATTTAATAAAATATTAATAAAAACATATTTATATTTTATTTTATGTATAAAAAATAATAAATATGATTTAATATTAATAAGATAATAATTATAAGTTAAATATTATTACAAAATCATAAAAATAATAATTATAAATAATATAATATTAATAAAATTATAATTAATTAAAATTTGATTATTTCGGTTAGTTCGATTACCAAATCAAAAGTAAATGAACCGATAATTGAAAACTAAAAATTTTTATTATTACTAACTAAAAATCGAATTAAACCGAATTTACTCTTACAAAAATAACAAAATTTCATCAATTCGGTTCAATTATTCGATTATAATCGAATAATGCACGCTCCTCCTTCAAGTGGTTTATATTATCATTTAGTTTAATAATATTAGAATTGAGTCAATTATAAAATTTTAAATTTAAATAAATAAAAAATATTAAAAAATATTAAAAATTAGCATTTAAGAATTGAGACCCAAGGTGAAAAATGAAGCCCACACATTTCTCTTTCTCATAAGTCAAACAAATAGTTTCTAAATTTAATCCCATGATTTGATATTTGTTTGATGTATGCATCATTCTCTAATAATAATAATAATAATAATAATAATAACTACTGCCTACTTATTTTTCTTATACTCTATTTGAGTGTATGTAAAAATCAATTTATTATTAAAAAAAATAAAAATGACAGATTGAGCGATAACTTATTAATGATGAGATTTTCAACAACGACCTAATCCTTTACTAATTTAAAAATTTGACTTTTCAACGATGAATTTTAGTTGGTCATTGATACTCTTATCGCTAAAGTATAAGTGATGGATTAGTGACAAATCCATCACCAATCAATATTATTTGTGATATAATTTTAATTGATTGTTAAATTTATATATGATACTTGTGTTTTTCTCAGTGATTATAATTAAAAAATTAAACTATTTTAATTTAAATTTTCAATTAGTTTGATTTGATTAGATTTTTTTAAAAGGTATGATTTTTAATTTGATTCAAATATTTTTATCAAAAAAATTGAAAAAGATGTAATTGACCTATTTATTCATTTTATGATTATTTTTATTAATTTGACAGATTTTATTGGAATATAATGTATAATTTATAAAATCTATAATATGTAAAAAAATAAGAATATAAAAAATTAAAAAAGCTTAACAAAATAAGCTGACACCGATATAAATTGAAAGATTGAGTTTTACTAAATAAGTTATTTAACACTATGTTTTGATCATGATTCTACCTATTATTTTACCATAGTTTTTCAAATCAACAATGGTTTAAAATTTTTATTTTTTCATTTTATCCCTACATAATATATAAAATTCTAATTATTTAGCTTTAATATTATATATTTATAAGGTATATTTAGTAACTAATTAAAAAAATAAAGTGTACCTTTAATTATTATTATAATAACATTATTTATAAATAATATTTTATTTAAATGAATATTTTTAAATCATTTATATATTTAAAACCATAATAAAAGAAATTTTAATAATCTTTATATTTATTTTACCATATCATATTATCTAATCAAACAAGAAAAGATCATTAAATTATTTTATGCTATACAATCATTCCAAACATATTAACAATAAAAATCATACCATACAATACAATATTATATGATATAATACATTAATAAATCGTGTTACACTCAATTTAAATGGAGAGTAAATCTCTTTATGATGTGGAAGATGGATCTTTTTCTTTTGAATATATTGACTAACAGAAAATTTGATTTAAACTAAACGAAAATGAAACAAAAATATATAGACTTACTAATATGGTTTTTAAAATAGAAGAATTAAATAATTAATTTTGTTAAAAATAAAGAGATTACAAATAATGATTTTTCTCTGAAACAAACATAGAATAAGCCTAAGTCTAGAATTAGCATAAAATGGACTCAGGCTTGGGTAACATCCGACCCATCAAAAGGTGCATCAATATCTCTATGGGCTAAGCCCAGAAAAGCCCAATTACAATTCTGTGGGCTCAAGCCCATGAAACTTGAATTACACACGCCACTTCTTTTCCTTCTTTCACACCCGTCCCTCGTACCTACAAAAGGAACCCACAGCAGCAACGTTAACAAGTTTTCTTCTTTTCCGGTTATAAAGCTCTAGCCTCGTCTTTCAACTGCGCCTCTCTGCTTCTTCTTCTGCCTGCAACTCGCCAATCTTTCTCTCTATCCCTCTGCCCGAGAGAACGAAGAAGCCACCAACTCTCCAATTGAAGACGCAGGTCCTTTCACCCCCCCCCACCCCTCTCTCTCTCTCTCTCTCTCTCTCTTTTTTGCGCAGAAAACATAGTTTCTTTTGTGTGTTTTTGTTGGGCTGTTTCTGCAATCGAAATTGATTGTCTTGGGTCCTTGAAACTAGTAATAAATTGCCTGAATAGTAATTGGGCATTGCTTTTTTTCAGTGAATACTTTTTCTGCTGATATTCTGTATGGACGTTATGATTTAGAAACCTATGAATGGATGTTATTATTCAGAGTCTCAAAAGCCCAGTGATAAAGGATTGGGATCTCCCTCAAATTTGAATCCTGCTGGGTGGGGTGAGATGAGATGAGAGGGATTACCAGAACTTCAATTGAAAGTGGATATGCTTATCTTTTTGTTCCTTTAAATATGGATATCCTTTGCATTGTTATTGGTTGAAAGCCTTTAATCTTGTGAGGCATCATCTACTAGAATGGTTTCACTTTTCCTGAGGAAAATAAGGAAAATCTGCACAATTATTTAGCACATATATGCACAGACATGTCTATTCTATATGATATATGCAATATCTCTGTTGACTTTAGGTGCCATTATGATCGTTAACTAAATTGTTCTTCCATAAACCCTAACACCAGGAGAACCCTTTTCACAATGTCTTCTCTACTCCAAAACGACGATGCTGACCAAGACCTTTGCTCTGACGATGACGAAATCGACGATGGATTCAATGATGACATTGAGGCCCTAAGGCGCGCCTGCACCCTCACCGGCACCAATCTCAGCGACGTCAACATTGACAACGGTGAGAATAATCGCTCTCTCTCCGCAGAAGGTGATGGGGATTCATACAGTGGCGAGGGCGAGGAGGATGAAGATGATTTCAAATTATTCAGAATCATACAGAATCGTTTCTCATTTGGGACTGATTCGTGTGAGCCTATCTATTCAAAGCCTCTCTGTGCTTTTCCATTGGATTTCGACGATGAGGAGGATGACTTCGAGACTCTTTGTGCTGTTCGGAAGCGTTTTTCCGCGTATGATAACAGTGGTAAGCTTCATAAAGCGTATCTCTTTACCGTTACATTGATTGGGTAAGTTTTAAATTTTGTTTTAGATATTTCAGAAGGAAAATTGGAGAACTTGGCTGAGAAATCAGAGGGTGTTGATGCATCTAGTGTAGTCTCGAAGTTAGTAACTTCTGATGATTCAGTGATAGATAGGACAGCTTGTAAAGTTTTTCCAGATACTGAAGAAGGCTTAAATAGCACCTTATTAAGTGATAATATGGAGATACAGCCATCTGGTTACATTGAGCAGCAGCATTCATTGGATGCTTGTAAGTTTTCATCTTTGGGGCGAAAAGATTCTTCTAGCTTCCCAAAGTCTGCGCAAGTATTTATTGATGCAATTAAGAAGAACAGGTCCTGTCAGAAGTTCCTACGGAAAAAGTTGGCTCATATTGAAGCAAGAATAGAGGAGAACAAAAAATTGAAAGAGCGTGTTAAAATTCTTAGAGACTTTCAGGTTTCATGTAAAAAAATTACTGGACGAGCTCTGGCACAAGGGAAAGATCCTCGAATTCAATTGATATCGACACCCAGAATATCAAATTCTAGAGATTCTAAGGTAAATTCTTAATTACTTTCCATATGTTGCTTGCTGAATTATTCATCTATTTATTCAATCGTTTGTGCATGGATAAGTTAAACATTCTGTCACCATGACTCTTAAAGTTAACAAGTATGAAATGCACCAACCTTTTTTTTTTTGCAAATATAAAATATATCAACTAACTGCACATTACTCTAGTGCAGCCTCTTTTTTTTTTCTCCACTTTTTTGTTATAAAATTATAGTTATGCTAGGTAGTACTATCTACCATAGTGCCATTGGCCTTTCAGTAGATTTAGTAGTCTCCAATGTTATTAAGGTGAGAGGCGATACTATATATATACTTTTAATATAAAAATATCATACTTTTAACTAGTTTAATAAGTGAAAAAACACATTGAAAAAGGGAAAAAAAAAGATTTTATTTGCACTATATATAATATAGTCTAGTATGGTTAAGGTGGATGAGTGGTCATATTAGACTAGATAAAATCTTTAATGAGAGTATTAGAGAAAAGGTAGGAGTGGTGCCAATTAAGATAAGTTGAGAGAATAGAGATTGAGGTGATTTGGTCATGTAAAGCGTAGACATACAGAGGCTCTAGTTAGATAAGTATAATACGTTAGGTTAGAGGATAAAAAGAAAAGAAGGGGTAGACTTAAACTGACTTGGAGGAGAGTAGTATAACATGACCTAGAAGTATTACACATTTCCGAAGATTAACCCAAAATCGTTTAGAGTGGAGAAAGTGAATCTATATAGCCAACCCCAATAAATTTTTAGGATAAAAACTGAGTTGAGTTGAGTTGAGTTGAGTTGCACTATATGTAGTATAAGAGAAATATAAAGGAAATAAAATTTAAAGAAAGATTAATTAACTCCATCTTATTAGAATTTTTCAAGGAGAAATAAAAGAAAAGGAGAGAAGAGGAGAGGAGATGAGAGAAACCATCCTAAAAAAAAGAAAAACCTCTTACTTTGAAAGAGGCGTGCTTTGCCTCGTCTGGCGCCTTGACGAGAGTGGTGCTCTCCTTTTAGAATTGGGGCTAAAATACCTTCGTAAATAATAATAATAATAATAATAATAGTAATAATAATAATAATAGAATTCCTAATTACGAGAAATACTAAACTTCCTAATTTTACATAGAATATAATTCCTATATTGTATTATATCTTCTTCTTGCCATTCTGCATCATTCTCCCTTGGTTGAGGGGGAAAAAAAAAAACTCATCCTCGAGCCTTGAGATGCGGGAGAATAAAAAACCAATTGAGGAAAACACATAGTATTATCTTCTTGGACAAGAGCATGAAAACAAATAACTTCATTTGTTTCTGCACAATTCTAGAGACATAAGACCAAATAAAATCAATCGAAACAAAACTTTCAATTTCCATTATTGACTCAATATATTGATTTTCTTCAATTTCCATTGAAGTTTTCATGGCTTGATTGAATTCATCAGCTTCTTGCTTTAGAATGAGCTCTATATCAGGTGAAGGTTCAATAATTAAAGCTTTGGATTCTTTAATGTCTGACTCTTCAAACTGATTTTCAAATTGCTGTTGTTGCCTTGCAATTTCAAGACTTCTTGCTTTTATATTTTAAATACTTTTTCTTGTATCCAGTCATTCTTGCAATTGAAATAGATCTGCTTCTCTCTATGCTTCAAATTCTTCAAGTTCTTTATCTTTAACTTGTTTATGAGTTTGTTGAACATGATAATCATTCTTACATTCTTCAATTGCTTTTTCTCTATATTGTAAGATTAGATGTATATCTTGATACTCATCAAACAAACCATAAGGAGCATAGTTAGGACCATCACGTAAATGCATCAAATAACATATTTCATCAAGCTGTTCATAATGGTCATTAATTTTAGCTTGTATTCCTTGAATTGTATCCCATAACTCATCTAGTTGTACGTATGAGTTATCGATATCATCTTGTAATCTTTCAATCCACAACATGATTTCAAATTAAAGAAGCATAATTTATTGAAGAAAACGCAAATTTCAGCAGTTTGAAGTCGTTTTTTCCCAAAATGAATGCCAAAATAAAATTCAAAAACCCAAATTAGCAGGATGGACGCTGTCAAATTTTTTTATTGACTGCTGATGATGTGGCACAGTAAGCCTTGCCTTGCACCTCGCTTGGCGCCTTTAATAACACTGGTGGTCTCTGTCTTTAATGGGCGCCAATGAACTCTTCTGGTCTCTTTTTACGGCTATCAATTTGAGCTGGTCAATTTATCTAAAAGGTTTCAACTTGTGTACAGTGCTTTTGTGTACACTGATATATGGACACATATTGACAATTGGTAACATGCTCATTGGTGGCTTGAGTTTTGCATGGGTGTCTAAGAAGAATTATTTAAGCGTGGTTGTTAAAATTTTGAAGTTCAATGACTTGCTTTTCACCAAGGATGCATTTTGCTGATTCAGGTAAATGATAAAAAGGTCTCTACTATGCATAATGGTCCACCGGAGAATTCTCATGTTGCTAGTTATCGAATGGCATTGACAAATTTTCCTCTTAATTTAAATCGGAAAAATTGGACGGAGGCAGAAAAGGAAAACCTTCAAAAGGGGATTAGGCAACAATTTCAAGAAATGGTGCTACAATTTTCAGTGGATCAATTAAGGTATGTTCAATAATTCAGTTTCATTTGTAATTACCTGTTATATGCCACAAATTGTGTTAAAAGGTGTTGCGGATTTTTGTAATACTTTGAGCCTTTTCTTCCAATTTATAGATGCATCACGTGCATCAACATGTGACATGGGCGGATGAGCCTATATTACACTGTTCATCATTTGTAATTTCCACAGCAAAATTTTCTCCTATCAATTGTGTATTCTAATTGTTTGCAATATTAGCTCTCGTCCTACTAGTTTTCTATAGTGTTGTGAAAGGCGTGGTTGAGACACAAGGCGCTAAGGGCGCAAGGGGCTATGCCTTGCCCTAAGAAAGGCACTTGGCCTCACCTAGGCGCTGCCTGGCACAGTGAGGCACGGTGGCGCGCGTGGTGAGGTGGGGAAGAAAAAGAGCAAAAAGAAGAAGAAGAAGAAGAAGAAGAAAATAAATAAATAAAGAGGTGGAGGAGGAGGAGGAGGAGGAGAAGCAGTGTATCCATCAAAGACAGCCACTGAAAAGAAGAAGAAGAAGAGAAATAGAAGCAGATGTACCTGGCTAGCTCTGGCTGCATTTGCTCTCAATGATAAACTTGGTTGTGTTTGTGTATCGGCTGTCTAATTCTAATGTGGCTAATGATGACTAAAATGGGCTAATGGTTAATGGGCTTAAATCTAATTTAGAGTTCTTTTGGTGATTTTTTGCATTCACATTTTTTTATTTTTAAAATCATATTTTACAAAAGTTGAAAAATAAATGTAACATACTTAATGAGTTTATAAAATTTAAATTATTTTAAGCTATGATTAATAAGGTATTATTAAATTAAAATTATAATTCAATAGAATATTAAAATTATCATTTTAATATTAGATTTGATTAGAAATAAAATTCATATAATGCATTTTAATGATGATTTTTACTCATGTATGTAATTTAATTAACAATAGTGGTGGTGCAATAAAATAAAAATAAATAATGAAATAAATAATATATTACATATACTTTATTATGTAATAAATATTATTTTTATGAATTCCTTCTTATTTTTGTGTCTCGTGTTGCTCACATACTTTATTATGTAATAACTATGGTTGTCTGCTAGCTTCATCAATTTCCTTGTTAGCATTCCAATATTTCCAAGTCGCGTCTACCATGTTGCAAGAACCTTTGCCTATTTTTATTGTCATTAAAGCAATAATTTGTCAGGACAAGTGATGTGAACACCCCCCCCGCCCCCCCCCAACCTCAACTTTTTTTTTTTTTTTACTTGTGTTGCTCTCAATAAAAAAGTAAAAGAAAAATGCATTACTTTTGAGGAAACCATGTTTCTCCTTTGGAGCTTCTTTACTTTGAGTGTGCCTAGAAACACTTTTAACAATGCATGTGCATTTTAGTAGTCTGAAAATTTGTGTTGTTTTAGATCATACACCATTTATTTTCAATCCATTGGAGAAAATAAATGTAGAAATTGGATTTGTGAGTTCTTTGATGAGAAAGGTACAAGTCTTTGTTTTAAATATGCCTTAATCCCTACGGAAGCCTGTTGGCATAAGAAATGTACAGTTTTTTCTAGGCATGGCTAAGGAGATTTTTCTTCTGATTTTGTTTCTCAAGAACATTTTCCTGACTCACTTTATTTTGAAGTGGTTCAGAAGGATCTCCTGGAAATGTGAATGATTTGGATGCAGTTCTCGCATCAATCAGAGAGATGGAAATTACCCCAGAAAGGATTAGAGAGTTTCTTCCAAAGGTTAATTGGGACCAATTGGCGTCCTTGTATGTTGTTGGTCGTTCTGGCGCAGAATGTGAAGCAAAGTAAGTACTTTTTTTAACCGCTTACTTTTACTATGCAGCTCAAGTTTTGAAGCCTATGTATGGGGATATGCTGTTTCAAGCATTTCATGAAACTTTTACTTATAAGCATTTATCAAGATATCTTTTTTGCTTTCCTATTTGACACTTGTCTATGCATTACTACAAAAGGAACAATAATAATTTAAGTTATTTGATGACCTATTAGCATAAATCAATTAAAATTTTCTCAACACATGATTAGATATTGAACAATTCTACTTTACTCGCATTGGTAGTATAAATAATTGTAATCAGCCATAAAAAGTTTTCCCCTATATTATACTTATTGTATGATCATTTTCCCCTTGTATTATTTGAAGAATAAGCAACATTTTTTAACTGGTAAATGCCATAGTTTTCTTGATGTTTGTAAGTAGATGTGGATCATTACGTGCAATGTTGAAAATTATAACAATCCGAGAACCTCAAATATGGTGTGTGACTTCTGTAACAGCTCCTAATCAGTCAAACCATTTGTTAATTCTTTTTTTTTTTTTTCATTTTTTGGAAAAAAAGGAACAAAATAGTTCCTTCTGTTATATCTCATTTTCCATTCTTAAGCATATTTAAGCATTAAAATGATTTTCTAAATACTGTTGTCCTGTCTAAGTTGGCCTTGGCCATAATGAATTAATGATGTAGCTAAAAGGCATCACCTTTAATTTAATACAACAATGGATAATAGCAAGTATTGGATGGTCTAAATTGCCAAACTAAGCTGAACCTCAGTTTATTTGGTGGCTCAGTTTGGTTTTGTGCTCAAAAAATTCAGTTCAGTATATTTCAGATGACAGACCATTAAAATTCATATTCATAAAGTAGATTTTTTTTTTCTTATTTGTTGCGTTGTAAGACTTTTATATTTAACAATGTTCAGTAGTGGGCTCATTTATTAGTTTGTTCCAATTAAATGGTTGAACAGAATTAGAAACACAACTAAACTGGAATATTCTGGTTGAGTTCTTTCATTTCATTTTGTCTAAAAGGCTATTGCTCAAGGCATACTATGCACCCTCGAAAGATTAAGAGTTGAAGACTGTGTTAGTGTTCCTGGCTTTTAGATTTTTTTTTTTTTGGTATGCTACAACTGATTACACACACTTCTATAATTTAGCGTCAAACATTGAATTCACTAGTTTCATAACAACACATACTACTAATCATCTGTATTTTAAAGACTTGGCTTTATATGAAATTTCTCTGTATGTGTATTTCTAACCTTGCTAAGCAATTCTTTTTCTCTTTCCTGAGTTTTTGACACAGCTGTTGGAATTGATGTAGTCATTTTTGGACCTGACATAAGTAGTTTTAGGATTTATTGAAGAGAAACAGCATATTAGGATGAGTACTTATGCTGATAGAAAGAAGGAAAATGTTTTTTCAAATTTAATCCCTTGCCCTATCTTTTGAGCTGTGTAAAAAGAAATAGGAGAGCCCTTGAAGCAGAGGAATTGCATCTTGCTGTAATATTACCCTTATTATTATTATTATTATTATTATTTTGTTAGTAAAACATTATTTTATAGTGTGGGATTTGTTATTGAATCTATAAGTTTTTGATCTTGTAATACCTTTTCCTATTCAAAAGAATCATTGAACTCAAGGAATGTTGATGGTACTGATCTATTTAAACATTTAAGTTACTCAAACTCTAAATTGTCTCAAAACCTTTTGTTGGATTAAATTTTTCTAAGTTGATTTTCGATTTGAATATTTTTTGATAGGTCATGCACTCTAAATATTGTATGAACTCGGTCTTTACTATTTTTTCATCTAAACAACTCTTCAAAAATTTGAACTTTTTGTTAAATATGATTACGAATAAAAAATGTCATTAATGTTGAAATTTCTACTGATTTTGATTTCCTAGAAATTTTGTGTTCATGATTTATATGGAATGTATTATTAAATTCTGTGGGTGGTTGTGATAAAACATGGAACTGCATAAAGAATTAATGGACTAACTATATATAGAATTATGAATTATAAGACTTCTGTATTTCTTAGGAGAAGATAGAACAAGAGATATTTCTGCCATTTTAAGAGAAAAGTGCATGTGACTATTGTTGCCACTTCAGTGGATGTGTTGCTTGTGCGTAAGCCATTACCTCAGGTCGCTTGCATGATTATAAACCATAAGAAATTACTCCTTGTAGCTGCACTTGTACATTTGGTGGCTCTAATTTAAGGCCAGGTTCCATGAGGTTCCAACTGCTAGCTCTTCCCTACCCGCAAGGCACATATTTAGTGAATGAATAAATAATTAAATTTTTTTTATTGATTCTAGCCATTGTCTAGTGGAGATTTTAAATTTTCTCATATCATGTGTTATACACTCTTTTTCTAGGTTTCATCATTTTGTTTCTGGTTCAATTTTGCCATCTTTCACCAGATTGCTAGGCTTTTATTCAATTTGCAATGGTCCCAATTTGTGCTGTTCTTGACAAGTGTTTTCATGTTTACTGATTTTCTATGAAGCAAGTGCCCTTCAAATCAAGCTAGCCTCGCAGACGTCTATGACGATCACCATCACATGCATCTTTACTATTGTTGGATTTGAGTAAAAAGTGCAAGGTTAACACATTTCACACAGGTGGGACCCATAAATAACATGTGCTTTACTCAAAACAGTGGTGTTGATTGCGTCTGGTGATGATTGTCATCAGATGTCTGTGACGCTCACATTTTCTTATTTTGTCAAACTATCCACCGTGTAATCCTGAATTGATTTTCTTTACAAACTTTATCTGATATAAACCATTATTTCTACAGGTGGTTGAATAGTGAAGATCCATTAATCAATCACAGTAAATGGACTGCTGAAGAGGATAAGAAGCTATTGTTTATTGTCCAGGAAAAAGGGATGACAAATTGGTTGGATATTGCAGCTTCATTGGGGAAGAATAGGACCCCATTTCAATGCTTAGTACGTTTCCAAAGGAGTTTAAATGCTCACATAATAAAAAGGGAGTGGACAAAGGAAGAGGATGCTCAACTTCGCATTGCTGTGGGAACTTATGGTGAACATGATTGGCAGTCTGTGGCTTCTACTTTAGAAGGACGGACTGGAACTCAATGCTCTAATAGGTAAGTTCGCACTTCATAGTATTGTTTGTGTTGATAATTAATTAGCTTGATGCCCATTTTTTATGATGAAAAAAAACTCTCACTTATCTGGCATTTATTGGTTGTTCTTCTGGTATTGTGTTGCATTGTTGTAGAAGTGTTTATGGCCCAGGAACCTGCCTGGTTGGATCTGCCAAAATATCATGCTTGGGCATTTTTCTAGTTGTGCTGTGGACTTTTTTTTCCATGGGCAAGCCTGGCCTTAGCTGCCCAAGAAATAAAATATAATCACTTACATATATTGATCCAATTATACAGACCAAGGCAAAATGTTAGGTCCAAACATCTGGGTTGGCTGGCCAATGTCTAGATTATAAAATCTCATCCTGAGTTGGGCCTGGCCCAACCCAGCTAATGATCAGTCTAATTTGTTACAATGGTTATTTTGGTGTTCTGCCAAAATGGGAAGAGGGAAT
Source organism: Hevea brasiliensis (assembly GCF_030052815.1). Classification (NCBI taxonomy): domain Eukaryota; kingdom Viridiplantae; phylum Streptophyta; class Magnoliopsida; order Malpighiales; family Euphorbiaceae; genus Hevea; species Hevea brasiliensis. The sequence continues at coordinate 57,803,607 of NC_079509.1, read as the reverse complement.
GTTTAAAATGACCCTCTGATGCTGGAGTATTTGCAAATTTAGCTATTTAGGACTAGTTATGGGTGAATGGAAGCTTGGGAAAGTAGCAACTGGCACAGACAACTAGAGTTTGTAATTGAGTATGTTTAGAAAGCAAATTGGTGCAAGGAAAAGTAGGATTTTGAGGTTGTTTCGGTCCAAATCTGGTAATGTGACATTGCCCACACGTGAAATATTAGTGCCAAGTTTTGGTTGATTTGAAAGCTAGGGAAAGTAGCAACTTGCATATAGAACTAGAGTTTGTAATCAAGTATGATTAAAAATAGAAAGCAAAATGGTACAAGAAAATATAAACTTTTTTGAGGCTGTTTCGCTCCAGGTCCAATTTAAAAGCTCCCAATTTAGGCCCGGCCTGGGCTGGTTCTGGTCTGTGGAAGGGAGGACCCTGAACTGGACCGTGGAATCTGGTTTCTCACGGTTTCGGTTCCGGTTCGATTCTAATTCTTGTTCGATCCAGGTTGAGGCAATTCAAGGGTTGAAAATATTTTTCTTCCAAAAAAAGGGCTTGAACCGGACCAATGCCTGGCTGAACCACTGGTTTTGGTCCCGTGTTTGACTGGGCCAGTTCTTATCTGGTTTCACTGCCCAAACCGGGCTGTGGCCAGGTCTGCCCATGGTAAAGTATTAGGGGTATAAACAAGTTAAGCTACTCAAAGCACAACTCATAATAATTGAATTCAGTGCCCAGTATTATGATACTTGACTTGATTAGCTCACAAGCGTAATTGGGTTTTCATTTTTTGATATAGTTTTGAATTTGAATATATTTTACATTATGTAACATATTTAAATAATACTTTAGAATATTTCACCGGTTTGTTTTAAGCATATAAAAATAACACCAAATTTAGCTCAACTTCAAGCTCACTTGTGTATATTTTGAGATTTAATTTTTTTTTATATCATTTAAATATTCGTAATGGTGATTGAAGTGAATTGAGTCTACCTTGAGTATCTCTAGTACCATGCTGGGTCAAGTTTGCGTATCAAAAGTTATGATTGATCAAGCTTGAGTTGAGTTTTGAGCATTGAGTTTCTGAACCAAGGGGAGTTCAAGTAATACATTGTATTGAGAACTTGGATTGATTACACCCTTAAGTAAAATATAAGGGTCATAACTTTCAGTTTGCATGTTGAACTTTATTAACTGCAAACTGAATGATAAAGCATTACAAGCATGATATTTTGCCCTTAGTTTGCAATTCTTGGTTGAAATTAACTTTGGACATGAGCATACAAGTATAATCTCTAGGCAAATGAAAATATGGTTAATGTTGGAGAAGATACTAATAGAACTAGGGGTGTTTGATTTCAGTTTCGAGTCTGGTTCAACCTAAGAACTGGAATCAGAATCAAATTCCCGGTTCTTTGATTGTTAGGAACCAGAATTGGAACCAAACTTGGGTTTTGGTTTTGTTCCAAGCAATTTCAGGTTTTGGTTTTGTTACAAGCAATTTTGTTAAGTTTTGGTTTTAGTTTCGATTCCATTTCAATTTTAATTTGGGTCTTGATTTTAATTAGAATCTCTATCCTTGCACCTAAAATTACAACATTCTTGTGTTAAATTTAAAAAGTAAAAACAATCTTAAATTTCTAATATCAATAAAAATTAATAGCACTAACATCAAAATAATAATATTGATATCAGAAATATATCGTGTATATAGTCCTTAATAAGTATATTATATTATCTTATACCTATTTCTTCATTATATAATCATTAACTAAATATACATATATAATTAAGAACTATAAAGTATTTATGACTAAAATGTAACTTAGTCATATAATTAGCACTACAAGGTGATTTAGTGCATTTATGACACCATCTTAATTACATATAAATATATATAATTTTATTGAATTATATAATAAAACATATGAAAAAACTATAAAATTTTTGGTGCGGTTGTTGATCAGTTCTTGATGAAGAACTTGAATCAAATCAAAACAGTAAATATAAGTTCACTCTTGTTCTTTTTCAGTTCCAGTAGAATTCAATACAGTTCTTCTGTTCAGTTCAGAAACCTAGGAACCATGCACAGCCTTAAATAGAACCTGAATGAAGGCTGTGTTCCATTAAATGTGGAGAATGGATGGATATGCCTGGTTGCATTGGAGTTCTGCTGCACTGTCCAGAATTAGATAATGGTTTTTTCTTTCTAATATTATTGAGGAAATGTTTTCTTTAAGAGGGATTTTGGGTGAGGGAATTGAAAGAATCCGTGAATTTAGAAACTTCATTGTTGTTATAACTAAATGAAGGTAAAATTAACGAATTTTTGGCGAATCTCTTCTTCAGTAAACTCCCCCCCAAGAAAAAAAGCGCGATTTGAAATCCCATCTTGTAGGTCAGATGTGCATAATTCATCAATTTAATGAGATGAGGGATCTTACAAACACATCAAAGATTAGAGAAGTAGCTAGAAAAGTATTTGGAGAGTCTAAAGGGACATGAACCATCCTCAAAAGAGAGATGGTGGTGGAATGAGGAAGTACAAAAGGCAGTGAAGAGAAAAAGGGAATAGTATAAAAAATTACGTAAATGTGATAATAATGAGGCATATGAACAGTACAAGATAGCAAAGAAAGAGGCAAAAAAGACAGTTAGTCAAGTAAGAGCACAGGCCTTTGAAAAGTTATATGAGAAACTTGGAACTAAAGAAGGGGAGAAAGATATTTATAGATTAGCAAGGAGGAGAGAGGAAATGTTAAGATCTCAATCAAGTTAGGTGCATTAAGGATAAAGAAGAAAAAGTGTTGGTGAAAGATGAGGACATTAAAGAAAGATGGAGAAATTATTTTAATGATCTCTTTAATAATAGTCAAAATGGTAATAGCGTGAATATAGACTATAGAACAATAGAAAAGAATGTGAATTATACTAGAAGGATTAGATCTTTAGAAGTGAAGGAAGCACTTAAGAGAATGAAAGTGAGTAAAGCCTGTGGACCCGATGGAATACTAATTGAAGTGTGGAAGTGTTTGGGAGATATGAGAGTGGCATGGTCAACTAAATTATTTAATAAGATTCTAAATTCAAAGAAAATGCCTGATGAATGGAGGAGAAGTATTTTAGGACCTATTTTTAAAAATAAAAGAGACATACAGAGTTGCTTAAACTATAGGGGAATTAAACTCATGAGCCATATTATGAAGTTGTGGGAGAGAGTTGTGGAGCATCGACTACGTCATGATACTTCTATCTCTCTCAATCAATTTGGCTTCATGCTCGGTCGTTCAACTATGGAAGCGATCTTTCTCATTAGAAGCTTGATGAAGAAATATAGAGATGTGAAGAAAGATCTACACATGGTTTTTATTGATTTGGAGAAGGCTTATGATAGTGTTTCAAGAGATGTTTTATGGAATGTGTTAAAACAAAATAGGGTATCTATTAGGTACATACAAGTGTTGAAAAATATGTATGAAGGAGCAATTACTATTGTGTGCACAGTCGGAGGGGACACAAGAGATTTTTCGGATTACACCAAGGATCAGCTATAAGTCCTTACCTTTTTACATTAGTTTTAGATGAATTGACGAAACACATACAAGAGAATATGCCTTGGTGCTTGATGTTTGCGGATGATATTGTTCTGATAGATGAGACACGAAAAGGAGTCAATAGAAAGCTAGAGCTTTGGAGAAGTACTCTAGAGTCAAAGGGCTTTAAGTTAAGTAGAACGAAAACAGAATACATGCATTGCAAGTTCAGTGAAGGCCAAACTGGTGATAGGGAAGGAGTTAGTTTGGATGGAGTGGTACTGTCCCAAAGTAATCACTTTAAATATCTCGATTCAGTTCTTCAAGCAGATGGGGGATGTGAGGAGGATGTTAGTCATAGGATTAAAGCCGGATGGTTGAAGTGGAGACGTGCCACGGGTGTTTTATGTGATCGCAAGATTCTCAATAAGTTGAAAGGAAATTTTACTGTACAACCATACGACCGGCTATGTTATATGTTAGTGAGTGTTGGGCACTGAAAGAGTCGTATGCGTCTAAGATAAGAGTTGCAGAGATGAGAATGTTAAGGTGGATGAGTGGTCATACTAGACTAGATAAAGTCCGTAATGAGAGTATTAGAAAAAAGATAGGAGTGGTGCCAATTGAGGATAAGTTGAGAGAAGGGAGATTGAGGTGGTTTGGTCATATGAAGCATAGACATACGGAGACTCCAGTTAGACAAGTAGAGCACATTAGGTTAGAGGATAGAAAGAAAAAAAGGGGTAGACCTAAATTAACTTGGAGGAGAGTAGTACAACTTGATCTAGAAGCATTACACATTTATGAGGATTTAACCCAAAATCGTTTAGAGTGGAGAAAGCAAATCCATATAGCCAACTTCAAATTTTTGGAATAAAAGTTAGTTTAGTTGAGTTGAGTTGTAGGGATCTTACAAACTTTTTTTGCATTTTGATATTGCCATTCAATTCCTTGGATTTAAATCAGTGCTAAATGAGTCCAAAACCAGTGAGTTAAAGACTCATTCCATGGATTAGGAGTCTAAATTTTATTTTAAAAATTTTCTCATTTATTACGCTGTACTTTTCAATGAGTTGTCGTTTTAGACAACCTTTGAAATCCTTGGGAGTGGGCCAAGTGGCCCACACTTGCATCCAACTGAAGTTATTTATGTCTACAGAGGTGTTGATTGTTATATTTATTTTTCTAAATCATTTCATTATTATCTGAAAAAGTCCATCGTGAATTTTATGAGTTCGGACTATTCCTTTTTCATAAAAATAAAAAAAAAAGAGGGGGATTATTGATATGAGACATGCTATTCCCCTAGTGCATTCCTCCCTAATAGACGGAGAGAGAGGAAAACCCCTTTCTGGTATCATTAATGTTGCTTATTTTAAAAGTCTTTCCATGGCTAAGTGGTTTTTTGTAAACCTTCATTGTTCTCATGCTCAGAAGTGTATTTTTCATGAACGTAGTCCTTTTGAATTGCTTCTTTTCCAAAATTGTTTTCTACTGCTTTCTTTTAATCCACTTAGCAAGTTTGCTTGCTTTGGTGATTTTTTTTTGTACTTGATTCTTTTATAGCTTTTAAGTTCAGTCAGTATAATGACTTCTGCCCACATGATATTTCATATATGCAGATGGAAGAAATCCATACATCCAGGCAATGGCAGAAAGGGGAAATGGACCTTGGATGAACGCAAGCGCCTGAAAGTAGCTGTAATGCTTTTTGGTCCAAGGAACTGGAACAAAATAGCTCGATTCGTGTCGGAACGAACTGCACCACAATGTAGAGAAAGGTATAATAGAACAAGTTCAAAGGCATTGTAGATTCCTTTAACAAGACCATATATTGACTTCTATTCCTGTGGCAGATGGGTTAATTCTGAAGATCCTTCTTTGAATATGGACAAATGGACCGAAGAAGAGGATTTAAGGTTAAAAGCAGCCATTGAAGAATATGGATATTGCTGGGCCAAGATTGCTAAATGTCTCCCACCACGAACAGATAGCCAATGTAGGAGGTATTAAGTTTGGACTCTAGTGGGCAAATTAAAGGCCCAATAATGTTATGTTTAATAATGTATTATTTTTATTTTCTGTCCGAAGTTTCTCTGGGCTTCATTTTGACCCTCATATCTTCATGATCAGGAGATGGAAGGTGTTACTTCCGCATGAGGTCCCTTTGCTACAAGCAGCAAGAAAAACACAAAAAGTTGCAATTATAGGTAACTTTGTGGACCGTGAATCAGAACGGCCTGCACTTGGTCCTCATGATTTTGTTCCATTACCAATGATAACATCAGCATTTGAGCCTGAAAAACAGAATCAATCCAGGAAGCATAAAAGGAAAAGCAGGTGTGATATTTGAATACATCTCTCTCTCTCTCTCTCTCTCTCTCTCTCTCGTGCATGTGTTATTTAATTTGATTTTCACGTTCCCATTCTTGCAGAGAAGGGGGAGTATCTGGTAAGAAAAAAAATGCTGCACCTGGGTAAGCTACACTTTCATTGATGTTAGTGGCTTGTTTTCTTATTGTGGGAATTTCAAGAATTTTTTTTTTTGGTGATATATTGTTATGTTGAGGATTAAATGTCTATTTAGTATTTGTGTATTGTCTTAACTGAATTCTTCATTTGATTTCTACATTTTTTTTCATGGAATGCAGCAATACTTCAAAGAGGCTTCAATCCAAAAGACCTAATGAAGGAATGCAAATTTCTTCTGTGGAAGACCCTGGGATAACTAATGGCACTGAAGTTGCGACCTTTGGTGAGAGTGGTATGGTTGTGACTAAAAGCAGTTCTTCAGAAAAGAATCCTCATATGAAAACATATCAAGATATAGCTGATGCCCAAGATGGTGATCCTAAAAAGAAGAAAAAACTTCCTAAATTACCTCTGAAAAGAAATATGCTTGTTGAAATCGCTGGCAACAGCCAGAGTTGTCTTTTATCACACCCAGAAAGCTTGGAATTAGGGATATCAAATGTAGATGGTTTGCAGACCTTTGGTGGGGAAAGTGAAACATCAAGTGAGAAAAGAAAAGTTCAAGAACAGCATTCTGAGGCAAACACATGCACTAACACAGGTGAAGAAGAGGGATCAGAACCTATTACTGATGTTATTGAATTGGACCATGATCATTGTGATTCAAATGTCTTGGCAGTAAATATTGCTGATCAGGATGAAACAGTTGGTCAGCCTGATGCTTCCAACAAGGAGGTCACCAATCTATCCTTAGAAGGGAAAGCATTTATGGAATTGGCTGATTCCAACTGTTTAACATTGCCCCCTGAAAATTTAGAAGCAAGGGTAACTAATGCTGGGGGTGTTGAGAAGTCTTCTTTGGATGGCATCTCTTTGATTAAGGCAAGCAAGGCTCCCAATTGCACGAGTAAAAGCAGCACTGAACTATCAGGGCAATGCAATTTTGTTGTGTCAAGTCCTTGTCACCATGATGGACATAGAAAGTCAAAATTGAGCAAATCTTCTAATAAGCAGGTTTTAGCGACGAATGATGAGGATAATGGTAAACTCGCTTCCTTTTGTCAAAAAATATCAAAAAAGAGAAGGCTCCGAGTTGATAAAAATGATAAGCAGATTTTAGAGACGAATGATGAGGATGATGTTACACTTGCTTCCTTTTGTCGAAGTATATCAAAGAAGAAAAGGGTTCGAGTTGTTAAAAATGCAGATCAGACCTGCCCTCCTTCTGATTTGGTGTCCAAAAGAGTATATCAACATGATTATCCAAATAAAATGCCATCCTTCATGCTAGATGGTGAAGCTCAGACATGCTACAGTGGTGGATTTGCAGAAAATGTTTTGTTAGAGGAACCCAGTGTGGTAGACACGGCCAAGACAGATGCTCCCCAGGAGCCAATGAGAAAACCGATTAGCATCGATCATGATAGTGATCTTGAGATGAGTGACATTACCCTTGCTAGCTTATTGCATAACAAACAGAAAAGGAAGGGTCAAGTTCTTGCAAAAAGCCGTGATCAGCCACACTCTCTTTCCCGCATGAAAAAGAGATCAAGGCCGCTGGCCAAAGGGGTAGTACAATGCTGCAATGGTAGAATGTTAGAAACTTCGTCAGGTTGTGAAATACAGTCATGTGGTACAAGCAGTATACCAAAGATTACAGGTGATGACAAGGAGCCAGATGGACAAGATGTGGCTGATTAACCAACCATTCCCTGTCAGCTGGCTAGGGAATCTGTCATTGTAAATGCTGAAGGAGTTCATGAGGGCAATGGTGAGCAAACACAGTTCCTCCCTCCGGGTTTTCAGAAACCTATGTAAAGAAATTTTCATGCAGCTCAAAGAGGAGCTAAGTCTGAATTTTGGTGCAGGTAGGACTTTTTGCATAGAAGCTGAGGCTTGTGAATTTTTGAATTTAATTAATTAGACTTCGTTTTTTTTTTTTTTTTTTTGAAAAAAGAAAAGGACGGGGAGAGAGAGAGAGAGAGAGAGAGAGAGAGAGAGAAGAGTTTAAAGGAATATAAAGGATTCTGCTATAAGTGTATATACATTTGCCATTTATCTCTATGAGATTCATTCATACTGTAAGCAGGAATTGTACGTATCGTGTTATGTGGGTGCTGAACCATCTAATCTTCATCGAATAACCAAGTTGATGAGATGGTGAACCACTGGGTGAATATCACTTCACTCCTAGGCCTAAGTTTCAATTTTGGCCACTCTTTCTTTCCCCTTTTTGTTAGCATATGACCTTACATCCTCCTGTTTGCAGAAGTTCACGGTGAAACTAAGATCTTGTGCTGAGTTTTACAATGGAAGTGTTATTTATATACTATTGACTTGAAATTTTCTGGTGAATCAATTGTTTGTGAAATACTGAATTATACAAAAATATTATAGCATTTTGTAAGGGTATGTGACCGTGAATTAATTAATTTAATTTTCAATTAAAAACTGTAACTGGACTAGCAATTTTAAAGGTTTTATATGATCTTCGGCCCTAATTATTATTATTATTTTTTAATCAAAGGTATTGCTATTAAACAAAATTGTTTTTTTAGGTATATTATTTAGAAAGTATTAAAAAATAATTTAAAATTAAATTTAATAAATTTTAATTATAAGAACACTAAAATAATAAAAAAAATTTTAAATTACTTTTTCAATAATATCTAAAATGATATTTTTATTCTGAAAAGCAGTTTAAGTCTCTGAACGCAATGTCAAATAAACACAAAGTTCATTCATAAATAACACAAGCTGATTATAAATTTTTTATAATAAAAATTTTCACAATGTTATTAATAAATAAAAATTTTTATAAGTATATATTTTAAATAAAATTATTTCTTATAAATTATTCTAAAAGTTATTTAATTATTTTCAATTTTCACACAAAATATATTCAGACATAGTTTAGTAAGAAAAAAAAATTATAGTGTCATGGTTTTATAAATTAATATGCTAAAATGAATGATTAAGGTTAATTTTTTTATTAAAAAAATTATATCTCAATTATTATATTCTTTATATTAAATCTATAACACTATAATTTGCATTATTTTTTTAATGAGAATTATATAAATTATTTTTAGTTATTATGAATTAAAAAATTGTATTTTTTTTAAAATTTATGTTTTTAAAATATTTATTTATAAAAAGATAAAAATATCTTTTACATTAATTTATAATTTAATTAGATGTTATTTGAATTACATAAAAATATTTAAATACTTTTTTATGTAAATATTAAATAATTTTAATAATAAAATATTTTAACAACTTAAAATCAAAAAATTAAGGAGATTTATCTTAATAATATTAGCATATTATTGAAAACTTCAATGTTTCAAATACAAATCATAGTTAGAGCCAAAATGAATTAAAAAAAAATTAAGTAAAAAACAAAACTAAAATTGACATACAATAGAAGCAAATTAATATTATTAAAAAGTTAATAGTAATATTGTAATTGAAATGTTGAAAGTAATTTATATTTAATATTAAAATTTTAATCAAAGCAAAGCAAACCCAAAATTAAAAGAATTCAACAAAACCCTAAGCATTCAACCAAACAAAGAATTCAACTAGAATTTTAGGGTTTAAATACTAATGACTATTTTGTCCAGAAAAACCAAGAGAGGAGATTGAAATCTAATTCTGATTGGCCATTTTCAAGCCAAATCCAAGCTCCTCCACTCTCTTTAGATACATTTATACTTTGTTATTAAGCTTCAATGAGCTTCAAGACCATCTCAAATTGTGAACTAATGATACAAGGAAGACTTATGGTTGTTGTGCCGATTCCTTTACTTTTGGTCATCACTAAAGCATGAAGAGCTTCTCCCTCTTGCTGCACAATTTCTATAAGTCCCCTCTTATGACAGCAATGTTTGAAACAACTTCTCCACTAAAAGTAGGGGAGTGCTCCCAATCTCTACTGAAAGCAGGAGAGTTCTCCCCTTTCGAAGCTCTTCTTCTCTACTAAAAGTAGGAAACACACAAGATCTAACATACCCTCATCTTCAACAATGATAACACATTAGAAGCCCCCTTTCACTCTCTAGTGGACATGAAAGTTCACCCTTTTTCAAACTAGTGGCCATTTTTTTTTCTCTGAAAATCCACTCCTAGCCCCAGAAATCAACCTAAGCCCATACAAACAAAGCCCTAACGGGGATTGTAGAATCAAACACTGGGAAGGTCTCTGCATTATCAAGTGACTGCATCGCCCACTTCACCTTGACAATCGTCGAAGAGCTTCAACCACCGAGAGAAAACCAAAGGCCATTGAGCACTAAAGCTAAACCATGGAGCACCAAAGACCGCAAGCCATGCAAGAAAGAAGCTTAGTCAAGAAGGCCCAAAAATAAACTTGGAACCAAAAAACGAACACTGAAGAGCCAGACCATGGAGAAGCAATAAGAAACCTAGAGTGGTTCGTAGAGTTCTTTGGCATTCTCACTCTCTTTTAGCTGTTGAGGGATTGAGCAACCATCAGAAGTTGCCATGAATGTCCCCTAAATGACCAACCTTGGAGAGAAGTCCTTGAATCATAAATTTTTATTATTATGTTTGATTGATTAATTTAATTTAAATTTTTATTCTTTAAATTTAATTTTATTCCGATTTTAATCGTTTAAATAACTAAAATTATTATAGTTTGATCTCAATACAACTCGAAATTTAAGAATATGATGAATAAACAATAATTATTTTTAAAATTTGAGATATAAAATAAATAATAATATTTTAATATTTTTATCAAAAATTAAAGTTTATTTGACTTTAATTAGAAAATTTAGTTTTTATTTAACTTAAAACTTTATTTTAAACTTATTTGCCTTGAAAGTACAGAGCTTGTTTGATGTCTTTTGATCTTTCCCATTAAAAATACTCCATATAGCATGCCTTTTTTTAAAAAAAAATAAAAAAATCAATTTTGATTTATACCCAAATAACTGATTTCAGATTAATTTTATCCGATTTAATATCGATTTTAATCTATTTAAATTTAAATTTAATTAATTTCAGTCTGTTTGATATCAAAATAAATCAAATTTAATCTTGTACCAAATCAGGACCGTAATCGATTTACTTATTATTATTATTATTATTCAAATACATTATGCTGTCATTTTTAAGAAATTTTAATTGGAGATTTATTCTGAATTTTTTATAATAATAATAATAATAATTTATATTTATATTTATAATAATAATAATAATAATAATTTATTACTGAAATATGCTTAATTGTCATATCTTCACTGAAGAATTAAGATTCTATTGCTTTCAAAAATAAATTTAATGACATAATTTGTTGAAATAAAATTATGAAGGGATTATACCTTTTCTTATAAAATATAGAAGCTAAAGATTTAATGAGTTCATAGAATCACAAAGAGAATACACTTAACCTATAAAACAAAGAAATAAACTTATGTAGTAAGATTAACTCATTAAAGATGATTACCTGTGAGAATTAAATTTTGGTCTAATTGTCCATGTTATGGCCCTCTAACAATAAGCCTCAATAGCAAAATCTCCTAAACAATAAGTTATTACCCAAAAATAAACAAAACAAGCAAAAGGGCTCCTAAGACGATTGGCATTGATCTAAAGGCTACATTCAAGATTATATGTAAATTGCCATTTCACATTACACATTGAAAATTTAAATTTGGAAACCAATTTATCATCTAATATGAAATCCAGAAGATGTGATCCAGAAACAAAACAGAGGCCTCAAAGCCATATATAATTATCCAACTTAAAGAGGCAACAAAAGATCCAACACTTTCAACAAAATCTTAAATGGGGTTTCAATCACTACAAAGAAAAGCATTTGTTTAGCATTCAAAAAAAGGAATCTGCACTACTAAAATCAAAGCTTCCTAATAGCGTCCAATCCCCCAGACTCTGATAACTCCATCAGTATAACCACTGAACAAAGTGCTTCCATCCATACTCCAGTTCAAGCTTGTGCAGTAGATGTTCTGAAAAAACAATTCAAAAATTATATAATAAATAATTTATCCATAATTATCATTCCAGATATTATGATGGGAGAAATCCTCAAGCTTGAAGAACTCGACGAAACGTTATGGTTCACCAATTAATATAATGTGGCTAGATAATAATCAGCAAGGAAAATTCCACAATCTTCATTCAAAAATAACCAAAGAAAAACTTTAATCCGACAACAGCAAGAACACACAGTGGCCCTCGACTAACCCTAGTTACAAACCAATTAGAATTGACCACACAAGATACACAGCCACATCCTACAACAATTACTGGCAGTTCATATGATACAAGGGTTTTCATAAATTTAAATACAACACAAACAAAAATATACAAAAACTTCATGCAAAAGGACATAAGGATATCGTTCAGAAAATAGCAGGGTTTGGTAACACTTGAATATGAGAGTGAATATGTGCAAATTAGTCCAAGAAATAAAAAAACTATAAATAAAACAGGCGAATCTGGATAAACATCCAACACAAAACAAACAATAATAGCCACACGTGCACATCAATCTTGATTAGTGGATTAACAGAATGCTAAGAAAATTGCCTCAACTTCCTGTACTATAGATTGCTGTCTAAACTAATAAAAAAATTTGAAAACACCACAATTAGATGAGATACATTTGAGACTATAGATAATTCAAAGTCAGGCTAATAAAAGCAGCCATTTCAAGTAAAAAAAAAATACAACAAATATATAATAAATATAACAATAAATCTTAGGCAAAAATTGCCATGCATTTCTCTGTAAGAACAATATATTATCCCAACATGATTAATGAAAAAAAAATCAGCAAAACACAATCGAACAATGAAAGCACTCGAATAATACTACCACTCAACCAAACATATCCAACATACCATAACAATCAACCAAGTTCACAAGCAAATTATCCAAACAAACAATATACAATTAACCACAAAACCATTATACAATCAGATCAAGAAACACGCCAATTGAACTAAAATAAACAATAACAATAAGCAAAGGGGAATATACCTTCTTTTTGGCGCTGGTAGCAGTAGCTGTACTGCCCTCGGATTTCTCAGCTTCGGCCTTGAGATCGACCTTCAAGTCCTCCACAATGCTCTTGCTCTCCAGATCCCAGATCTTGATACTATGTTCAGTGGCAGCACAAAGCCAATACCTGTTGGGACTGAAACACAGAGCATTAATAACTGCACCTGCATCCAAGCTGTAAAGCCTCTTCCCCTCTGCCAAATCCCACAGCAAAATCACTCCATCTTTCCCTCCACTCGCGCACAATGACCCATCAGGTGACACAGCCACAGTGTTCACATAACCACCATGACCAGCCAAAGTGCACCTTAGCTTGCAGTTGGTCAAATTCCACACCTTCACAGTCCGGTCCCAAGAAGCAGAAACAATGGTGGGCTGAAGCGTATTGGGGCTGAAGCGGACACAGCTCACCCAATCAGTATGAGCATCACCATCTTGGATTGTGTACTTGCACTCTCCAAGAGTATTCCATAGCCTAATCGTACGGTCACGGGAGGCCGACACGATCTGACGGTTATCAATCGAGAAAGCAACAGAGAGCACATCCTTAGTATGCCCAACAAATCGGCGAGCAGAGACGCCAGTAGCAAGATCCCAAAGGCGGAGCTCACCGTCCCAGGATCCAGAAAGGGCAAACTGCCCATCGGAAGAGAGAACAACGTCCTGGACGAAGTGGGAATGGCCAGTGAGGCGGCGGCGAGGAACACCGTAAGTTTTCTCCTCCTTGGTGAGGTGCCAGAGGATGATGGATTTGTCGCGAGAGGAGGTGACAATCATGTCGGAGTTATCTATAGGGGTGGCGATGGCGGTGACCTGGTCAGTATGGGCCCTCATGGTGCCACGAAGTACCAAACCCTCAACAGCCATTGTTGCTCTGGTCAGGGTAAGGGTCAGATAATTGGAGAGGCAGAGACGCAGCGAGAGAGGGTTTAGAGGGTGACAGAATCAAATGTGGAGTATTTATAGCGTGGAGATGCAAATTAGGGTTTTGTTTAGGTTTTTTCTTTTTTCTTTTCTTTTCTTTTCTTTTAAGGGTTTGAAAATTTTAGATATTGAGATCCAACGCTTTGCCTTTGGATCAAATTTGGGTCCGTTTCAGCTTTCACTTTGTCATTTACAATTAATAAAAACTAATATATATATATATATATATATATATATATATATATATATATATATATATATATATATAATTGTATTAAAATATTTTCATATAAATAATTAAAAAATAAAAATATTAAAATAAATTTAAAATATTTTTTCTTTAAATTTAAAATAAAATAATAAAAAGATGTGAATGGAAAGTATAAGTAAAAAAAAATTAAAAATTAAAATAATAATATTAGATATATTATTTATTTATTATTTTTTATTAATATAAAATTTTTAAAATTAATAAAAAAAATTAAAATTATTGAATATATTAATGAAACTAAAAGAAGTAGCTAAAATTGATAATAAATGAAAAATTTTGAATTATTTTTATTAATTGATGAGTTAATTATTTTTAATTAAATTTATTATTAAAATTGAAAATATTTGAAAAGGTTTATAATTAAATTGATATAATTAAAATTTTTTTATATTTTTTTTTTAATTTTATTTAATTATGTAAATATATGAGTATTTAGAATTATTTTACAGAATAAAATTAATATATAATATATAATTATAATAATATATTTTTAAATTATATCATTCAACTTTTCATCAATATATTTACCATATATATATATTAAAATACTTTAATTTTTTTTATTTTTAATTTACTTTATATAAAATTATATATATATATATATAAATTAATAAATAATAAAAATTCATTCAAACATTAACCTAACTTTTTTTTTATTTATATTGTTATATTTCATTTTAATAATTAAATAATAAATACAAAAAATATGAATAGAAGAATTTATGAAATAATCAAATTATTTTATAATTTTTTATTTTATAATAAATAATATTAATATATTAAAATATTAACCTTATTATAATTCTTATTTCAAAAAACTTATAAAAAAATTATTTATAATAATTAATAATATGCAATTTAAAGGGCTTATTATTAAAAAATTTTTTTTAAAATTTTTATAATTATAGATAATTTTTTAACAATTTTAGCATGATTTTAAAAGTTTTTTTTTAATCTATAGTCAAAATTATGTTAAATTAATTAATATAATGTAATTTTAATTATTAATTTCTCTTCTAATTATGATTTTGACTATCAATTAATTTTAATTTTTGCTGCTTATAAAAAAATAATTTATGTCAAATTAATATATCAAATTAGATAAAAGTAAAAAAGGGCATTATAATTATTATCAAAAGATAATTATTATTTTAATATTTTTATTTTTATTATTTAAATTTAATTATTACTTATTTATGTTTTATTTATTTATTTTTATTAATATTTATATTAAAATAATAATCTTTAATCTTATAACCATATATAAAAAATTAAAAAAAATTATATAAAAATAAATTAAATTACAAATAACATGTATAAATAACGTGTATATAGCAAATTTAAAAAACTAATTATTAAAAATTCCTCTTATTATGAAATATGTACTATTATTAATTGATAGTTTTGTGGTGATATATCAATATTTTTTTATCTTCTATAACAATTTATTTGATATTATTGTAAGCATTATTTTTAGAAAAAAAAAATCCTTTAAATATATTAATTAATTAATGGATATTAAAAAATAATTTAAAGTCAAGTGAAATTTTGTTTCTACCATGCTGACTTGGTGTTCTTTCGCTTTAGTACCAACTAGTCATTTTACTCATGTTTTGCATAATTTATTTATAATTTTAATAATATAAATTAAAACATATGTTTGTATTTTATGTTCTTATAATTTTATTATAAAATTTTATTAATGATAAAATTTTTAATTAATTATAATTTTATTTTAAGTATAAATAAATAAATTAATATGTTATTTTTAAATTATGAATAAAAGCTAACTATGATTTTTATGCTTTCTAGACATTAATGTAATATTTAATATAAATAAATTTCACAAAATTTTATGAAATTTATTTGTAAATCTAGAATGTTAATGTTTATTTAAATGAAAATTTATTTAAAGTTATTAATAATTAACTCTGTAAAATTTATTATAATTAAACTAAATTTAATCAAAATTAATAAAATTTATAAATAAATTATTATTTTATTTATTCCAAACAAAAAATTTTTTTCATTTGAAATAAATTTCATATTTAATATAATTCATTTGTAAATGAATTATATTATAAAATTTATTTATAAATAAAATAAATTTTATCATAAAATTAAACTAAATAGGGTTTAAATAATTATATATTTAAATATTATCATGCAAATGATCACACAATAGTTAATTTAAAATATTGCATGATAATATTTAAATTTATAATTATTTTTTATTGTTTTAAAATTTAACTATAACAATTACCTATGATTTAAAATATTACAAGTGTAACACCCCAAATTTTTTTTTATTTATGAGTATTTTTGGTATTTTAATTTTATTTGAATTTTAGGAATTTTTTTTTGAGATTTTTCGGATTTTAAAAATCGGGTTCGATTTTCCGAAAATATAAACTTTGATGATTTTTAAAAATTAATTTAAAGACCACGTGGCAAAACTAAAAATATATTTGGAGTCTACGTATTTTTCTGAGTTTTCGGGAATTTTTTCGGAATTTTTGGACCTCGTTTTCGATCCCGAGGCAGAATAAAAATTCAAAATTTTGTATTTCGAATCGAACCGGCCGAATCGAACCGGACCGGATCGGACCGGTCGAATCGGACCGGTCTCTTCTCTTTTTCTTCCTCTTCCTCCCGCGCGCGACGCCCTCTCCCCTTCTCTCTTTCTTTTCTCTCTCCTCCCCTCCCCTGCCGCCGGCCAGCCGCCTCCCCTGCGTCCTCCCCTCGCCGGCGCCGCCTCCCGTCGGCCGGTGGCGGCCGCCCGAGCAGCGAAGCGCGCGATTCCCCACTGCGGCGCGACTTCCTCGGCCAAATCCGGCCACCAATTGGACCGGGTCTTGTGTCCAAAATCATCTACTCGGCGAGAGCTTTCCATAGACACCAAGAACGCCGAAATCCATCGAGCGGATTGTCCGATTTTAGCTCGGGAAGATTTTAGCCCATTTCGACTTTTGGGCTAGATTTCTCGAAAACCGTGAATCCCACGAGGAAACCGAGACCACCAGCACGCTCCATTCGTCGAGAGCTTCGCAACGACATAAATTTCGAATTTTTCCGACACCGTTTTTCGGTGGGTCCCACGGAACTTCGCAGTGTATTTTCGAGCATTAAATGAGCTTAGAAAATTCTGAAAAATTTATGTACTAACCCCCGTGTTATGGGCTTCGTGTAGGTATCCTCGATTCGCGGAAATTCGACAGTTGACCGGGTCTGCAAATTTCGGGCCAGACAGACCCGTTACCGGAAAAGTCTCCGAATTGGGCCGAGGTTTTGGCTAGCCCCCCATTGTCAGACGTCCCGAGCGCGTCCCCGAAGTCGGAATCGGCAAAGGTAAACCCGAACCTAGTTTTTACGTAATTTTCTAGTGCTTAAATAGGATTAAAAATCCATAAAATATTCGTGGTAGCTTAGAAAATTACGATTCTTTTTGCAATAGCTTAGTAATATTGCTAAGGACCGCGGGGCAAAGTTTTATAATTTTTAGAGCTTGTTTGAGTAATTTTTGCAAAAATGATCTATAATAAGGACAAAATTGAAATTTTGCGTATTGTGATGAATGACTGATTTGATGGGCCCAGGAGGGGCTGTGTGATATGATTGAACTGTTGATGTATGGATTGTGAGTATAGAAGTGCGTTTTTAGCCCTTTTGCAGGTTGGGTAGGTCCTAGGTATAGGGGAGACTCTGGATTTTCGCACGACTTAGGGCGTGCTTGATATTATTCTTTGTTTGTATTGAGTCAAATTTATTAAATAGATGTAATGTAATTGTCGGTGAGCCGATGACCTTCTTCCTCCGCCCAACCGCCACAGTAATTTGTCGTCAAGTTTGTGAGTAGAATATTAATTTTAATTGTAATTTCGATATTATTATATGTTCAGCATGCCCATGCATCACTTATATGCATATATTTATGTAGTTAAACTCTAGGCACGAATTATGTTGCATTCATAACTGTTAATGTGCCATGAGTGTTGTTGTGGTAATTTGGAGCAGTGTGCGTGCGTTGGCGTGCGTGTGATGTGGTGTGGACTATGGATAGGACGGGGTAGTCACGGCTTGAGTTCTTCGCTGGGACCCGTTCCTTCGAGGGGTAGTCACGGCTTGAGTTCTTCGCTGGGACCCTCGATTTGGTTTATTAAGCGAAAGTCCGGCTTGAGTTCTTCGCTGGCACCAGGTTGGATTTAAGAGAGCTGTATAGGGGATCAGCTCCCAATATATTATGATTGATGCTACAGGGTGTGTGAGTGCTCCAAATTACCTTTTTGATGCTATGATGTGAATATGATGTTGATGTTGCATTTCACTCTACAGGTTGCATTAGTTTCAGATAGTTATAGAGATTATGGTTAAAATTGATATTTTACTCTCTGAGTCGAACGCTCACTCCTGTTCAAAAATTTTTACAGGCCACAGGAGGATATTTTGTTCTGGGTTAACCTGCTTTTCTACCTCGCAGGTTGTTTATCAATAATTGTGTAATTTTAATTACTCCTAGAATTTCCGCATGTGTTAGCAGTATTTATTTGAATTTGGTCTGTAATATTTTTATCATGTTGGACCTGTAAACTTAAATATGTTATGCATGTTGATGGATTGGATGAGGGAGCTGAGCTCCCATTTATTTTATGTTGATG
Source organism: Hevea brasiliensis (assembly GCF_030052815.1). Taxonomy (NCBI): domain Eukaryota; kingdom Viridiplantae; phylum Streptophyta; class Magnoliopsida; order Malpighiales; family Euphorbiaceae; genus Hevea; species Hevea brasiliensis. Next base: position 57,784,707 of record NC_079509.1, on the reverse strand, counting down.
AGTATGTGGAGGGTGAGCTGAGCTCCCCAATTGAGTATTTATTGTGTTTACAGTCGGGTGAGTCAAAAACTCCCGTTGGAAAGTCCATTTTATGGCGGACTCATCCGCTTGTTTTCTTGAAATTGGGCCCAAATGGGCCTTAGAGTTGGGTTAATGAATAGTTAAGGCTTACTACGGGCCTCGGGGCTTTAGGTGGCCAGTCCTAGTCTTGGTCCGGCCCATAAGTTGGGTCGTGACAAATGTGGTATCAGAGCTTAGGCTCCAGATTCTTAGGGAATGTTGTCTAAAGTGTTGGGAAGAGTCTAATAGGAGTCACATGCGGAAATATAGGGTCCACATTCGTCTTGCATTTTCATCTTTGCTTCTAGTTTATGATCCATATGTTATGTATAAATATGAGTCTATAGAGCTGTGTAATGTGCAGTTTTGAATTTTGTGGGCTAATGTCTTTGAATTTCGTGAAAATGCGTAGAAGCGGAGAGCGCCAGCACCAGAGCGATGTGCTGACGAGGTGTCGGCCAGATGAGGCGCCGCTGCCAGGAGGTGGGGTAGGAGGCCTGAGGCTGCTCAAGTAAGAGCGACTACCCACGCTCAGAATCTTTCATGGCACGGTCCTATGGACCCCATGGCGCCTACTCTAGCCTGGTCTGCAGAGAACCATCGACATGATGGCGCAAGATATGGTCCATCCTCCACAGCAGTCCACCGCACCAAGAGAGGAATCTTACAAAGCAGATCATAAATTTCAAGAAGTTGGTGCACGGAACCTATGATGTGTCGACGATGCATATCGGTTTTAGATTCCTGCAGACGGCGAGAATGTAATTACTGATTGGTGATAGAAGATTGATAGAGTGTATGCGGACGTCATGGGGCCCATGCCTAGGCGGTGGATGAATGACTACGTGTTACCGGATGGAGGGTTTGACATGGGCTCGGTTGTGGAACTTTTATCAACCGGTTTGTGCGAAAGTTTGAGAGATCGAAGCGATGGGCCTTTGAGGCCTTAAGACGAATGGCGTGTGCAGTAGATGGATATGCTCTGAAATTTACGGAATTGAGCGAATATGCCCCTACGCAGTATCTCAGAGACTATGAAGGTGAAAAGATTCCTAAAGGGGCTTGACAGAGATATGCAAACACAGCCATGATGTCGTCGATCTTTTGATGTGGTGGTTGATCGAGCTAGACAGTTGAGATCGATTATCTTTGTAGATGACAGCGGAAGAGCAAAGAAAAGCAGGCGAGAGGTTCCTCGGTGTCCCTTCTATGGGTACTCGGATAGTGGTGGCGAGTAATTACAGAGGAAAGAGTAGGAACAAGAAAAGTGGTTTTAGACACAAACCACGAGATTGAACCAGTGCGGATCGGCGGTGGTCACGATTCGAGTACAGCGATTACTGTGCAGCTCAGATCCTCCTTGGCACCTTGTGCACAGTGTGGAAGAGGACATTGAGAACCTTGTTTGATGGGATCGAGTATGCTTGTGTGTGGCCAACCGGTCACTTTGCTAGAGAATGCCCCATGTTGGCGAGCCACGGATGGGGTCACGAGGTTCATTGCGAATGTTCCTCGGCATTGTATCCGGCGCTTCCAACATGGCGGCGATCGATTCGATGTGCCAGGCGAGGACAAGGGGGCGTGGATTTGGAGGCGGTCGAGAGGTAGAAGTCGATGTCGTGGTTACGCCACTCGGGTAGTCAAGCTCGGGTTTTCACCACGACCCACGGGATGCTCAAGCTTCAAATGCGGTTGTGGCGGTATTCTTCCAGTCCATTCTTATGAGGCTCGTGTTTTGATAGATCCGGTGCTACGCACTCATTTGTCTCCCCTGTGTTTGCCATGAGGTTGGGTAGAAACCCTACAACTTTAGAGTGCCCTTTGTCAGTAGCTACCCCACTTAGTGACAACATAAATGTAGATATGGTTTTTCCGGGTAGCCCGGTGTTAGTAGATGGAAAGATCCTCCCAGCAGACTTGGTTCCTCTACCAGTAATGGATTTTGATGTAATCACGGGGATGGGTGGTTGGCAACTCATTATGCCACCTTAGACTGCAGGAACAAAAAGGTATACTTCCACATACCTGGTGTGGAAGAGTTTAGCTTTGATGGTGACAGGAGCGTGGCTCCGTATAATTTGGTGTCAGCAATTAGTGCTAGAAAAATGTTGAGGCGTGGATGCCAAGGGTATTTGGCATTGGTGAGAGATACATCTGTAGAAGATGTCAGCATGGAAAATGTTCCTGTTGTCAGAGAATTCATGGATGTCTTCCCTGAAGAGCTTCCAGGGTTGCCACCAGAAAGGGGAATAGAGTTCTGCATTGATGTTATTTCGGGTACAAACCCCATATCCATGCCACCTTACAGGATGGCACCAGCAGAATTGAAAGAGCTGAAGGAGCAACTACAGGAGCTTTTGGACAAGGGTTTCATACGTCCGAGCACTTCACCCTAGGGTGCTCCTGTTCTATTTGTGAGAAAGAAGGATGGGTCATTGAGGTTGTGCATTGACTACAGACAGCTGAACAAAGTGACAGTGAAGAACAAGTATCCACTTCCTCGGATCGATGATCTGTTTGATCAGCTCCAAGGAGCTAGATTCTTTTCCAAGATAGACCTGCGATCAGGCTACCATCAGTTGAGAATCAGGAATGAGGACGTGTCCAAAACGGCTTTCAGGACAAGATATGGTCATTATGAGTTCTTGGTGATGTCTTTTGGACTCACTAATGCACCAGCAGCCTTCATGGACTTGATGAACAGGGTGTTCAAGCCATTTTTGGACCGTTTTGTCATTGTATTCATAGATGACATTTTGGTGTACTCTCGGACCGAGGAAGAACACGTGTGGCACTTTAGGATGGTGTTGCAGACTTTGAGGGAGCACCAGCTATACGCCAAATTTTCGAAATGTGAATTTTGGCTAGAAAGCATCTCATTCTTGGGACACGTGGTTTCTAGAGACGGTATTCAAGTGGATCCCAAGAAAATTGAAGCTGTAACTGATTGGCTTAGGCCTACAACAGTCACTGAGGTGCGAAGTTTTCTGGGTTTAGCTGGCTATTATAGGCGTTTTGTACAAGATTTCTCCAGGATAGCGGCTCCCCTAACTAAGTTGACCAGGAAGAATGTTCCATTCATTTGGACAGATGACTGTGAGGTGAGTTTCCAGAAGCTTAAGGAGTGTCTAACCACTGCCCCTGTGTTGACACTACCTGTGAGTGGTGAAGGATACACCGTGTATTGTGACGCCTCCAGAGTTGGCCTAGGGTGTGTTTTGATGCAGAATGGAAAGGTAGTGGCTTATGCTTCAAGGCAGCTGAAGAGGCATGAGCAGAACTACCCCACCCATGATTTGGTAATGGCGTTGTAATCTTTGCCTGAAAATGCTGAGACACTACTGTATGGTGATGCGTGCGATATATACACCGACCATAATAGTTTGAAGTACATCTTCCAACAGATGGACTTTAACTTTAGACAGAGGAGATGGATGGAGCTTCTGAAAGACTATGATTGCACCATCCGGTACCACCACAGGAAGGCCAATGTTGTGGCGGATGCTTTAAGCGAGAAAATCTTACAGTAGTTTGGCGCACATTTCAGCAGAGAAGAGACCGTTGATTCAGGAAGTACATGAGTTGATGGATCAAGGTTTAATCCTGGATCTTTCAGATGAGAGGGTATTGTTGGCTCACTTTTCAGTGAGGCGGACTTGAGGGCGAGTTAGAGTTTCCCGGCCACAGACCAACAAGCGATGAAGATCATAGAAAGATTACAACAAGGTGAAGGTGGTGAGTTTGGATTTGCCAATGATGGCGCCCTAGTGCAAGGTTCTAGGATATGTGTGCCCGATGTGGACAACCTCAGGAATGAAATCATGCGAGAGGCACACTACACACTGTACAGTATCCACCCAGGTTCCACCAAGATGTACCATGATGTGAAAGATAGCTATTGGTGGAATGGCATGAAGAGAGACATAGCAGACTTTGTGTCCAAGTGCTTGACTTGTCAGAAGGTGAAGTTTGAACACCAGAGACCGTCAGGGAAGCTGCAAGAGCTCCCTATCCCAGAATGGAAGTGGGAAATGATTACTATGGATTTTGTGACTGGGTTGCCTCGTACCACGCGAGGATATGATTCGATATGGGTAATTGTAGACCGCTTGACCAAATCAGCTCACTTCTTACCTGTAAAGACTACATACTCTGTGGCACAGTATGCCCGGCTCTACATTCGAGAAATAGTCAGATTGCATGGAGTTCTGGCTTCCATAATATCTGATAGAGGGCCCGCCACTTCTCGGTTTTGGAGAAAGTTGCGGAGGCACTTGGCACACAGTTGAACTTCAAGACGGCTTTCCACCCTCGACAGACGGGCGATCAAAGAAGGACAATCCAAACATCGAAGACATGCTTTGCATGAGTGTCTTGGATTTTGGAGGTTAATGGGATGAGCAGCTAGCTTTGGTGGAGTTTGCCTACAACAACAGTTACCACTCCAGCATAGGGATGGCACCCTATGAGGCACTATATGGAAGAAAGTGTAGGTCTCCTCTGTGTTGGACGGAAATGGGGGAAGCGAAGGTGCATGATGTAGACCTAGTGCAAGACACTTGAGGTAGTTCCTTTAATCGAGAACGATCGAGGGCGGCTTTCGATGAAGCGTAAGAGTTATGCACGGACCCAGACGGAGGGATGTGGAGTTTGCAGTGGGCGACTATGTATTCCTGAAAGTATCTCCAATGAAGGGAGTCATGAGATTCGGAAAGAAGGGCAAGTTGGCACCTCGGTATATCGGACCTTTTGAGGTTACTGATAGAGTTGGAGCCGTTGCCTACCGGTTGGAGCTACCACCCAACCTTTCTCACGTTCATCCCGTGTTTCACATCTCCATGCTCAGGAAATATATTCCCGATCCTTCTCATGTACTGCAGCCGGATGTGATAGAGCTAAAGGAGAATTTGACATTTGAGGAGCAACCTGTAACCATAGTGGACTACCAAGTAAGACAGCTAAGATCCAAACAGATCCCTATGGTTAAGGTTTTGTGGAGGAGTCAGTCAGTGGAAGAGTGCACCTGGGAGTCAGAGCGGGACATGCGTAGCAAGTACCCTTACTTGTTCAATGTATAATCATGTACTTTATTCTGCCTTGTGTAAAAATTCGAGGACGAATTTTCTGTAAGGAGGGAAGAATGTAACACCCCAAATTTTTTTTTATTTATGAGTATTTTTGGTATTTTAATTTTATTTGAATTTTAGGAATTTTTTTTTTAGATTTTTCGGATTTTAAAAATCGGGTTCGATTTTCCGAAAATATAAACTTTGATGATTTTTAAAAATTAATTTAAAGACCACGTGGCAAAACTAAAAATATATTTGGAGTCTACGTATTTTTCGAGTTTTCGGAATTTTTGAATTTTGGACCTCGTTTTCGGTCCCGAGGCAGAGTAAAAATTCAAAATTTTGTATTTCGAATCGAACCGGCCGAATCGAACCGGACCGGATCGGACCGGTCGAATCGGACCGGTCTCTTCTCTTTTTCTTCCTCTTCCTCCCGCGCGCGACGCCCTCTCCCCTTCTCTCTTTCTTTTCTCTCTCCTCCCCTCCCCTGCCGCCGGCCAGCCGCCTCCCCTGCGTCCTCCCCTCGCCGTAGCCTCCCGGTAGCCCGGCCAGTGGCCGCGCGAACGGCCGAAAAATGCGCGCGATTCCCCCCCTGCGCGTGCCGCGCCGCTTCGACTTCCTCGGCCAAATCCGGCCGATCCGGCCATCAATTGGACCGGGTCTTATGTCCAAAATCATCTACTCGGCGAGAGCTTTCCATAGACACCAAGAACGCCGAAATCCATCGAGCGGATTGTCCGATTTTAGCTCGGGAAGATTTTAGCCTATTTCGACTTTTGGGCAAGATTTCTCGAAAACCGTGAATCCCACGAGGAAACCGAGACCACCAGCATGCTCCATTCGTCGAGAGCTTCGCAACGACATAAATTTCGAATTTTTTCGACACCGTTTTTCGGTGGGTCCCACGAAACTTCGCAGTGTATTTTCGAGCATTAAATGAGCTTAGAAAATTCTGAAAAATTTATGTACTAACCCCCGTGTTATGGGCTTCGTGTAGGTATCCTCGATTCGCGGAAATTCGGCGATTGACCAAGATGCGCAAATTTCGGGCCAGACAGACCCGTTACCGGAAAAGTCTCCGAATTGGGCCGAGGTTTTGGCTAGTCCCCCATTGTCAGACGTCTCGAGCGCGTCCCCGAAGTTGGAATCGGCAAAGGTAAACCCGAACCTAGTTTTTACGTAATTTTCTAGTGCTTAAATAGGATTAAAAATCCATAAAATATTCGTGGTAGCTTAGAAAATTACGATTCTTTTTGCAATAGCTTAGTAATATTGCTAAGGACCGCGGGGCAAAGTTTTATAATTTTTAGAGCTTGTTTGAGTAATTTTTGCAAAAATGATCTATAATAAGGACAAAATTGAAATTTTGCGTATTGTGATGAATGACTGATTTGATGGGCCCAGGAGGGGCTGTGTGATATGATTGAACTGTTGATGTATGGATTGTGAGTATAGAAGTGCGTTTTTAGCCCTTTTGCAGGTTGGGTAGGTCCTAGGTATAGGGGAGACTCTGCCGGATTTTCGGCACGACTTAGGACGTACTTGATATTTTTCTTTGTTTGTATTGAGTCAAATTTATTAAATAGATGTAATGTAATTGTCAGGTGAGCCGGGACAGCCTTCTTCCTCCGCCCAGCCGCCACAGTAATTTGTCGTCAAGTTTGTGAGTAGAATATTAATTTTAATTGTAATTTCGATATTATTATATGTTCGAGATGCCCATGCATCACTTATATGCATATATTTATGTAGTTAAACTCTAGGCACGAATTATGTTGCATTCATAAGCTATTAATGTGCCATGAGTGTTGTTGTGGTAATTTGGAGCGCGGTGTCGTGCGTTGGCGTGCATGTGATGTGGTGTGGACTATGGATAGGACGGGGTAGTCACGGCTTGAGTTCTTGGTGGGACGTTCCTTCGAGGGTAGTCACGGCTTGAGTTCTTCGCTGGGACCCGCGATTTGGTTTATTAAGCGAAAGTCCGGCTTGAGTTCTTCGCTGGCACTAGGTTGGATTTAAGAGAGCTGTATAGGGGATCAGCTCCCAATATATTATGATTGATGCTACAGGGTGTGTGAGTGCTCCAAATTACCTTTTTGATGCTATGATGTGAATATGATGTTGATGTTGCATTTCACTCTACAGTTGCATTAGTTTGAGCTAGTTAGAGAGATTATGGTTAAAATTGATTTTTTTCTCTCTGAGTCGAACGCTCACTCCTGTTCAAAAATTTTTACAGGCCACAGGAGGATATTTTGTTCTGGGTTAACCTGCTTTTCTACCTCGCAGGTTGTTTATCAATAATTGTGTAATTTTAATTACTCCTATAATTTCCGCATGTGTTAGCAGTATTTATTTGAATTTGGTCTGTAATATTTTTATCATGTTGGACCTGTAAACTTAAATATGTTATGCACGTTGATGGATTGGATGAGGGAGCTGAGCTCCCATTTATTTTATGTTGATGAGTATGTGGAGGGTGAGCTGAGCTCCCCAATTGAGTATTTATTGTGTTTACAGGTCGGGTGAGTCAAAAACTCCCCGTTGGAAAGTCCATTTTATGGCCGGACTCTGTCCATTTGTTTTCTTGAAATTGGGCCCAAATGGGCCTTAGAGTTGGGTTAATGAATAGTTAAGGCTTACTACGGGCCTCGGGGGCTTTAGGCTGGCCCAGGTCCTAGTGCCGGTCCGGCCCATAGGTTGGGTCGTGACAACAAGTATTTGGTGAAACATTTGGAGAACTCTTTCCCTCTTTAACTACACTGCTACTGGGTGTTCTCTTTCAGTGGCATGTAACTATCACATTATTTTAAGTATGATAATTTTATTATTCTTATTTTAATTTCAAGTATCAAATGATATAAAAAAAAATAATAATATGTATAAAAAGTTAAAACTGTAAAAAAAAAAATTGTAATTAATTAATTAATTTCTTCAAATAATTTGATCTTGTAAATTTAAATAATAAAAAAATATTAATTACTAAATATAATTATCATATTATCTAATTTTTAATTTGAAAAATAATAATAAAATTAAGACTATATTTAATTAAAGTTTTAATATTTTAAATTGTAATCTTTAAATTCTTTCAATTAAATAATAATTTTTTTAATTACCAATGGTTTAATTGCCTAATTAATTTTGATATAAATTTTTTTTATTTTTGCCTATAAATAATTAATATCTCCTACTATTTATCACACGCCAAACTTTTTTCTTTTCACTCAGTATTATCTCTTTATCTAATTACTCTTAATTTTTTTTATTTACTTTACTATTTTTATTACATTTTTCAAGAGTTATTGATCTTAATTTATAAATATAATTTATATATTTATGTCAATTGTTATTTCCCTAAAGTATTAAAAAGAGTTCATTGAATCTTTGAGAATAATGGCTCGTGCCAGAATTATTCTTAAAACAGTATCACCATACCATAAACTAATATTTTATTTTCATCATTTTATTATTATTATTTTCTAGCACTATCCTCCATTAATTTATCAATTTATTTTTTAATTTATAATTGAAGCAATAATACTTTTCTTAGTTCATTTATAATTCAATCACTAAGTCATTAATATTAATTAAATAATAATTTAAAAATATATAGTCACATTTCATAATAATTATATTTTGTAACTTTATTTTTATTACTATTAGTCTTATTTTACTTTTCTTACTTCATTATTAATATATATATTTAAGAGTAAACAAAACAAAATTAAAATAATTTAATTTTTTAAAAGAGTTGAAATGACATAGATTATTAATTAAATTAAAACAAATCAAATAAATATATTAATATTATTTATTTGAGTTGTCCTCTACTAATTTCTTTTTTTTTTTTTCTAATTGAGTCACTAATGCCTTTTTCTACCGGATTTATAATTCAATTAATTACTCACTCATTAATGATTAATTAAATTACAATTTTAATATATATCATTACATCTCATATATGCTTATTTTGTAGCACAATTTATTATTATTAATAAATTTATTTATAATAGAAAGTTAAGTCGACATAAATTATAAATTAAATTAAAATAAATCAAATTAAATTAATATTATATTATAATCAATTAATATAAAGTTAATCTACATTGTTTATATAAAATCACCCAAATACACAAGCTTTACTTTTTTATAAAATTAATATAAATTTTTCTTAAAAAATTAAAAAAGCCATATTTCAAGTATTCACTATAAAGAATTAGCAGCTACTTTTTTTTCATTTCCTTCTTATTTGCTTATTTGTATTAAATTATTTTCTTAAATAACTATTTTTTAGTAAAAAATATATAAAAAATAAAATAAAATCATAAATTTAAATACAAGTAAGAATAATCTTAAATATTAACTGAAAGCAATTAATATATATATATATATATATATAATAATTGAATTAATGAATCAAAATCAAATGTTAAAATAATCAAACTTTGTAATTTTATCATGTTAGATAGTAATTCAGTATCACTCAATTTATTTTATTGATAATATTAATAAATTTTAAATTATTTTTATGAATAAAATAATTTAACTATATTACATAAATTACTATTAATTTATATATAAAAAAAATTAAAAAATATATTTTCTTAAATAATTATGTCATAATTAATTTAAAAAATTAATATATATATATATACACACACTACCGTACACGGCAGGAATATTCGCTAGTGAATAACATTAAAAAAATTTTAAAAAATTATTTATTTTTTTAATATTTTTATAATTAAAATTTTATTAAATTTAATTTTAAATTATTTTTTAATATTTCTCAATTAATATATTTAAAAATATATTTTCACTTGCAGTCCTTGTGAGAATAAATTTAATAATTTTTAGATTAAATATTTATATTTAAATTTAAATAAAATATAATATATTTTTTAATTTAAATAAAAATATTTAATAGAATAAATATTATTAAATCAATTTTCAACTCACGCTTATGATAATTATACCGTAAACAGTGCTAATAAAAAAGTAATAAAAAGCAATAAAAGGTAAGGGCAATATGGTAATCTCAGAAACTCCGTCCAAAAATTTCAAAAAGATTCAAGCTCTTTACCTAACCCGCCTCTCCCTTTTCCCACTGCCCGCCTCTCTATCTCTCCATAAAACCGCATAACATAAAACTGTCTATTCATCTCTCTGTTTCTCTTCCCTCTGTCTTGTGTTGTGCTTGTCCTGTTCACACTCTATGGCGCACGATATCTCGCTCCCGTGCGACGGAGACGGCATCTGCATGCGCTGCAAGGCAGTGCCAACTACCCAAGAAACCCTCACTTGTATCACTTGCGTTACTCCTTGGCACATAGTTTGCCTTTCTTCCCCGCCGGAAACCCTAGCATCCACTCTCCAGTGGGAGTGTCCTGACTGTTCTGGTGAACCTGCTGCCTCTGCAACGGTTGTTGCCGGAAGTGGAAGTGAATTGGTGGCTGCTATAAGGGAGATTGAAGCGGATGCGGCTCTTACAGAGAAGGAGAAGGCGAGGAAGCGGCAAGAGTTGTTAAGTGGGAAGATGGAGGAGGAAGATGTGAAGAAGAAAGGAAAAGGAAAGGAGAAGGAAAGTGGTCATGATGTGTTGGACATTCTTGACGAGAGTTTTAAGTGTTCATTTTGTATACAGTTGCCTGAGAGACCAGTTACTGTGAGTTTACTTCTGTCAGTTTTTATTTTTCTCTTGTTTTACTATTTTTTTAATTCATTTCTGTATATAGTGTTTTTTTCTGCATGATTTTGATCTTGTTTGGGTTTCTGCATTGTTATGCTTTTGTTTGTATTTGTGCATTTTTATGGATTTACCCGGAGTTTTCTTCTTTTGCTTTAGTTATCTCATGCTTTACTATCGTTTTCTTTTTAAGTTTCATTTCTGTAAATGGGTGTGTTTTTTTCCTGCATGGTTTTGATATTATTTGGATTTCTGCTTTGTTCTGCTCGAGTTGTGGTTCATTAGTTTCGTATAATAAAGTTTTTGTTATAATTATTCTTGTATTTCGTGGATTTTTTTTGAAGTCTTTGTATTTAAGGTCATTATTGTGATTTTTTTTTTCTTGTGGGTATTCGTGATTTTATTTGTAATCGATCACAGTTCCTTGAAATCTAGATTTTATAGATGCATATAGATTTTGGTTCCTTTTTTTTTGGCTTTATTTACCACATTTTCCCCATTTTCAACCTTTATATCATTCATATTTGTTAGAGGATGTTGGGCTCATTTAGTCTTTATTCCAATTTTGGCATTCCTTGGATTATTTTGTCATACAAATATGTGGGTTGTGATCGAACTGTGATTGGGAAGTTGTTGAGGAACTTATATGCTTGCTTGATGGAAGGCTAGTGATGCGTGCGCTTGCCTAAGAACTGAATTGGTAATTATTGTTTTGTTTCAGACACCATGTGGGCACAATTTCTGTTTGAAATGCTTCCAGAAATGGATTGGACAAGGGAAGCTAACCTGTGCTAAATGTCGGAGCACAATTCCCTCTAAAATGGCCAGTCAGCCACGCATTAATTCTAGCCTTGTGTCTGCCATCCGAATGGCGAAGATGTCGAAAACAATTGTTGCTGGGGGCCTCCCAAAGGTTTACCATTTTGTACATAATCAAAACAGGCCAAACAAGGCATACACTACAGAACGGGCACAGAGGGCTGGTAAGGCCAATGCCTGCAGTGGGAAGATATTTGTCACTGTGCCACCAGATCATTTTGGGCCTATTCCAGCTGAAAATGATCCTGAGAGAAATCAGGGTGTGTTGGTTGGGGAGTGTTGGGAGGATAGATTAGAGTGCAGGCAATGGGGTGCACACCTTCCCCATGTTGCTGGTATTGCTGGACAAACAAACTATGGTGCACAGTCGGTGGCACTTTCTGGGGGCTATATAGATGATGAAGATCATGGAGAATGGTTCTTGTACACTGGAAGGTGTTTTTAAAGATCACTAGACAGTTAAATAATTTGAACTTTATTTCATCAATCTCCTGCTTCCTTTTTATCACTTTGATTGCAGTTGTTATGTTCATTGAATGAGGTAAATCTGTTAGATATTATATCTATGGAGGACTTTTAACTCCTTCCTCTAATTTAGTTGGTTGTATATTCTTGTGCTTCACATCTTCTCTAGCCTCAGTCTCTCTCACTTTACATGCTTTACTGCTTTTACGGATAAGGTATGGTGCAATACCAGAACAGGATCAATCGTGAATTTATATCATGTCTGTCCTTGTAACTTCCTATTTATTGTTGTCCAAAACTCTCTTTTTTATTTTTTCTCTCTCTCTCATTTATACTTACTGGGTGCCATTTGGTGATGGGATAAATTTATTTGTTTTGTTAATTTATGCTTCTGTCTATTTTGTTTCTCACCTTTTCTTTAGAGTTCTTCAAGTATTTTATCCACTATCAGTATATTAATTTGCTGATGTTCAAGTCTTTTCATGGGTTTGAATGGCAGTGGTGGTAGAGATCTTAGCGGAAACAAACGGACTAACAAGGAACAATCCTTTGACCAAACTTTTGAAAAATCTAATCAGGCTCTTAGAGTGAGTTGCAAAAAGGGATATCCTGTAAGAGTTGTGAGGTAATTGCTGGGATCCATGATTCATTTGTGTTTGAATGTGTATCGGTTGTGTGTTTTGGTAATTTATGGGTGCATGTGCAATCTGGAGCATAACACTTTGTTTTATCGTTGTTTGAGTGGCTACTAATGCTACTAAAGTTTGAGGTCAACTTAGTTAAATGCAAGTTGAACTTGAATATTTTGCAAGTTAAATCCAAGTAACTCATGGATAGTTTGACTCGGTCATACTTTTTGATTAAGTCGTAGTGAATTGGATCAACATAACAATTTTGTAACTTAAGTGAATTTCTTTTCTTCTTTTTATTGCTTCATTTAAGAATTTGTTGACATTGATGTTGGTCAAATGCTCATCTTTGCAGTGGCATTGTCCATAAGAGAAGGACGGGCATATTAATGAGTTTTATGTCTCTTGCAATGTGTGCTGGCAATGATTTTTCACTGCCCAGGGCGTTAAATATTAAACCATGGCAGTATGCCAGTATGCTATTCTTATTGTAGATTGGAATTGCAATTTCTTATGCTAGCCTAATTTTCTTGGATCTATATATTAAGTGGAGGGCCAGTGCTAGAAAGGAATTGGTAGTTGTTATATGCTAGTACTTTAGTTTATTTCGTTTAAAATGGCAGTTTAAAATGTTGCACAGACACCACCTAGTTGAATTTGACTACAAATTTCTGATGTTAATCATGGCCAAATATATGAAAAACTAGCACTTTTTTAGTGGAGGTGCTTGTTGACAATAAATAAACCAAAGAATACTTAGCTTTTTTATTGTATTGGCTGATATCGGTTTTACCTGTAATAAGGGTTGAAATTGTAAAGAATGAGAGCCCAGTTCATATGGGATTGCAATTTGTTGATATGAAATGCGCAAGATGCTTATTTTATTTTATTTTCTTTCTGTGGAATTTGATGATTCTGTGTTGATGTTTATGGTACACAATTTAGGTTGCTAGAATCATTTTTTCATTGTTTTTAACAATTGCTGTTTACTTTCAATGTTTGTCATACTTTCTGTTTGAAATGAGCAGGTCCCACAAGGAGAAGCGTTCCTCATATGCCCCTGAGAGTGGGGTGCGATATGATGGGGTCTATAGAATAGAAAAATGTTGGCGTAAGGTTGGAATTCAAGTAAGTACATCAACTGCTCATTGAATTTTTCTTTCCATGTTATTTTCTAAATAGAGAATTTTATTGACAGTTTTTCCTATATTAGGGTCATAAGGTCTGTCGCTACTTATTTGTTAGATGTGACAATGAACCTGCTCCTTGGACAAGGTTTGTATTTGACAATTGGGTTATTTGGTTTCCTTTATTGGACCATCTCTCTTGTTCTCCCTCTTAATGTTTTCCAACTTTAACTTTAGTGATGAGCATGGGGATCGACCAAGACCTTTGCCTGCTATAAAAGAGCTCGCCAAGGCAACTGATGTAACAGAGAGAAAGGAAAGCCCATCGTGGGACTATGATGTGAGTGAATTTATCCTGTATGCTTAATTTTTCCTTCTTGGAAATGTTTTCTTTTGTATGGTGATGATTTAGTCTTGAATGAATTTTCACACAGATTTCAATTATGTTATGAGTGTAGAAACTTTTGCCAAATGTTGTCACAAATTGAATTCGTTCTTTGATTTTTGTTACTTCATTGGAAAGGAACTCTGACATGAAAAATAACTTAGGAAGAAGATGGTCGCTGGAAGTGGAACAAACCTCCACCTCCTAGCCAAAAACCAGTTGATACTGGAAACCCTGAGGACAGGAAGAGGTCACAGAAAGCTACAAGGAAAGCACAGAATACAAATGTGAGGGAGAAGCTCCTAAAAGGTTAGTCTTCTTTTTTTTTTAAAAAAAAATCTTGTTAGTACTTATTAGTCATTACATTGCTGTTTTTGACACTTCTGCCAATAAAAAAAAAATTTCACTCTTGTTTAAGTTTGCTGATGTGGAGGATTTCAACATAAATGTGTTGATTGTATTTATGCATGCATTGTTCATATTTGGTCTTTGGTAATGAATTTTATATTCACTTTGGTGAGTCTGAATATGCAGAGTTCAGTTGTCAAATCTGTGGGCAAGTGATGGCTCAACCAATTACAACACCCTGCGCACATAACTTCTGTAAGTCATGCTTGGAAGGTGCATTTGCTGGGAAGACTCTTATAAGAGAGAGAGGTAGAGGTGGACGGACACTACGAGCACAAAAGAATATAATGAAGTGCCCGAAGTGTCCAACAGACATCTCTGATTTCCTTCAAGATCCCAAGGTGTGATATAGATACTTATAACTGCTCATTTTTGGGAAGAACAGTATACAGGTTTTCTGCGTTCCTTGTTTTCTATGATTTTATCTGATGAAAACTTGAAATAATTCTGGCTGTAAAACCTCACTAAGGCCCTGACTTGACAAGCTATTTTCATATTAACTCGCTCTCCGCTCCCCTTACTCTTTTATATTAGAAATAAATTTTTGACATCTTCCCTGCAGCTTTTGCAAGAGTAAGATGTTACCATTGAACCAAGCCAAGAATCAATTAGAGCTAGTATTAATTTTGAAATCCTAAAACTGCATTGAGTAGAATGAGTGAATGGCCAATTTTAACTTTTGTATTCCATAGTCTTTTAGCAAGTAAATGATGTGTGAATTTAAGCATGGGTTACATTTTTGTTGTTATGACAGGTTAATCGAGAACTGATGGCTGTGATTGAGTCACTGCAACGACAGATGGAAGAGAATTTGGATAATGTAAAAGATTTAAGTGAGGATGAGGCAGATGGTTCTGAGGAGAATCCTACTGAACCCGGAGAGAATGATTGTGAGAAGACTACTGCTCACAATACTTTGGAAGGCCCATCAATTGAGCCCCAGATGGCCATTGAGAAGAAAGTTGATCATGGTGAAAATCCTGTATACTCTGAAGCTGTAGCCAATAGTTCTGAAGAAACTGGTGATGGCAGTTTGGAGGAACCAAAAGTTAGTTGCAATCCCCAGAGGGTCAACAAGAAGAGGAAAGTTCATTTTAAGGGTAGCTCTGAAGGTGATAGTGTGAACCCGCAAGTCCCTGCATTGAAGCGTTCTAAAAGGAAAGGTGCTGACAGTGGAGTTCAGTCATTGGAACCTCCTGCTGGGCTGAAGACTAGGAGCTCAGTTCAGGAAGCAACAGCTGATGGCAATGATTCGCCATCGAGTCCTCTCATTGTGCAATCTGATGATGATTTTGAATGATAAGGTTTCTGTTTTAATTTAGATATGATGGATGCATAATTGAATATGCATGATTTTTTGAATGGCTGGGTTTTTGGGAGCAAGCTCTGTTTTTGTGGTGCTAAGCAGTAAGCACTGTATAATGTGAAAACATTCACTATATTTTTGTACGTGTAATTGTGGATGTTTATGCTAATGCAAAATCATTCTCTGCAACTTTTTCATAACTGATTATTACTAGTTGAATGTTCTAGCAAAGCCATACACAAGTGGATATCAAACTTGTGACATTTTTTTTTAAAAAAAATTTCATATTTGAAAACTTAATAATTGAATTCAATTTTAAAAAAAAATTGAATATAATAAAATATCTATATAATTCACTTTTTTATATATTGATGGCCATGTTATCTTTTCCTCTTATACTCGATACCATTTCTCCATTTAATTCTTTTAAACTTTATGAATTCTCTCCACTTGAGCTGAATCCAAATATTTTCTCTCAAACTATTCATCTTTCAAACACGAAAAAAGGATCTACTAATTAAGGTCAGCACAGAGATGAAGCATGAACATATGAGAATCTGCAGATGGAAAGCTATGTAACTGCATATGAATGAAAAAAGAAAAAATCAGTGTATTTATTGACAGAAGTACACACCTTATTCAAGCAAAATTTAAGTTTTTTTTTAACCACGTGCATTCCCATCCGCTTATGCAAATGGTACAAATACATGATTAGTAAGAGATGATAATTAGGTAAAACTCTTTCAACTGTGGTAATTAGGGTTGTGCACGGTTCTTGGGGGAACCGAACCATACCGAATCGATAAGAATTGCATTGAATTGAATTTATTTTGATATTTTGATTCGGTTCTGGTTCTTCATTAAGAATCAAACCAAAACCATACCAAAACCGAATCAGAACTGTACTGAACCGAGAATCGAATTTATACATATATTTTTTTTAGATATATTATATACTTTCAATATAATTATATAGACTTATATATGTATATATAATTATGAACTAAATATAACTTAATATTACATTTCATTTTTCTATATTTTCTTAATAATTTTAGTTATAAATACATTAAATTACCTTATCATTCTTAATTATAAATATACTATTATCTTTTATATATATTGTAACATTCTCACTTTAGCTAGTCCCAATGTCGATAGAATGTTTGAAATTATAATTAAACTAGAGTGGGGAGTTATAAAGAAACCAAATAATGCTCATAAAAATCAAGAAAAATTTTTAGAAATGAAATACACTAAGGTTAAATGAGCCGAAACCCTAGTGATGAGTAACCCGAAGGGGAAGTGACAGTGAAGGCCGTTAGCAACCCTAAACTCGGGGAAAACTTCATAAAATAACTTTTGGGACCTCAGGGAAGGATTATTGGGGTTCCCATGATAATAGAAAGTTAAGAAAACACAAGAAAAATTTAATCAATCGGTACACACAATTTTGGCTCGTTAAGCCAAACGGAGGGCATTTTGGTCATTTTGTCTTTAGAGATGTTTTTTTACCAACTTGTCCATTTATGTAAGTGAATTATATGACATAAAATATAAACAAATATTGATGAAAAATTATTTAAAAATGAATAGGAAAGGAAAGGAAAGAAAAAGAAAGTAAATTGGATTTATTACCTAATGCTTATGTAAGCATGAGGTAATTAATTCCTTTGGCCCATCAAATTTATGAAACAAAATTAAAATACATAAAAGAGGGCAAAAATCTGAAACAAACCAGCAGCCCTCTCCCTTCTTCAAAACGTCACCCATGCTCTCCCTCACTCCTCCATTAACAAGCTTCCAAACCTTCATTTTCTCTAGTTTTCTTTCAACAAAAACCCTAAGTGTCAACATAAAACATTGATATTTCATCTTGGTGAATCTTTTGGGAGCAAAAAGAAGTGTAAAAGAAGAGTTCTTGCAAGTTTGAATTTCTCTCCATTAGAGGTTAGTGACTTAACTTGTTTTTCTCTTTCAATTTATGTTGGAGGAGTATGATTGAGTTTAAATTTACAAAGAAATTTAATAAATAACATGTGTATGCCATCCCACATTTTTGGCAGCCTTGAATGTGGTAAGGTTTTGAGGATTTCATGGAACTAGAAATGGTAGTATGGCTGCCTTAACATTAGTCTCTTACGTGAAATGGTGAAATGCAAGTTAAATGCATGATTTGAGATGTTAGGGTTAGGGTTTGGGTATGAAATGGAGACTTTGAGCATGTAATAGTGAAAGTAAGTTTTAATGGTCAATTAGTGACCATTTGGTTATGTGTAAACAAGAAATGAAGTGGTTTGTATAGTGAGAATTGAGGTTAGTGTGGTCGCTTGGTGACTGCATGAGTCCAGCAGTTTTGGGCAGCAATAACTGGAGTTGTAGAGGTTCAATTGGTGCAAGGCCAATTGAAAATGAAACTAGACACATAATGGCACAACTTTAGTGAAGAAACCATACCCATAAAACCAAACCAAGTTGACCTAAAGATTGCCCTAATCTGGGTGACCTGTATTCTGCCTGGGCAAATTGACCAAATGAACAGTATTTATTCATTTGGTCATAACTCAGCGCAGAAAGGTCCAATTGACCTGAAATTTTACCAGCAACAAACTGAGATATAGACCTACAACTTTCATTAAAAAACTTAACCCAAATTATGATCATAACATATTCAAAAAGTAACCTGCAGTCACTGCTCAAAATACTGTAGATTTGGTCAGTCTAGAAAATCTGGAAAATTTGTAATCCTGCCAGTTGTGGTTTTTGAGCCATAACTTGAGCTACAAAACTTCAAATGGAGTGATTCAAAAAAAGAAATATAACTAGACACAATAAGGAACAACTTTCATGTTGAAAACTTTGCCAAATTTCCACTACAAAAATGACTAATAGAACAGTAAATACATAACTTGAAATTTAAAAATTTTAAACAATTAACATTAAGCTTAGAAATTGTATTGGCAACCAATATCAACAATTTTAGAATGCAAAATGTGGTATGTTGAGAATATTAAAACCAATATACCTTTTGTCCATATAAAAGTCAACATTTTTGTTAACTAATGAATTGAATAGTAACACGTAAACTTGAATTTCAAGAATTGTATAATTTAAGAGTGTAACATGCCCTAGTACACCTAGCAAGATTGGTTTGGATAGGTTGGCATGCCAATAGGGTTCGCGCAGATCGCATATGGATTCATGCCATTCTGTGTTTTATGGCTTCACGTGCCATTCTGTGATAAAATAGCCTTTGGCTATGTTGATTGAGATATTATACTTGGGTTTTATTCCTGATAATTATTACAGCTTATTACCTGTTCTGTTGCATACCGGGAGACACAATGTGACCGATGGTGTGATGGTCCGAGGTACTTAATACTCAGTGCCAGTTCACCCATTTATCCAATACAGTCGACTGGTATGGGTTACTCGGGCAATGATAATGAATCTTACAAAATTTTAATCGAATAATACTGCAATAAATGCCAGAAATTAAGTCTACCTAAAATGTAAACATACATTCTGCATATTTATGTTATTTTAGTTATTTTATTTTATATTGTCACCACTAAGCAGAATTGCTTAGAGGGTCGTTTTTGCCACGCAGAGACGGGAGTCCAAAGACCTCATCGTGAGCTTTCGGAGTCCAGAGTGACCTCACATTTGCAGCGCATTTGATAGGACATTAGGCCACTTTTGGAATTTTGTATTTTGTAAACTTTTGTAATGAATATTATAAACTCATATAATTATGCTTATGATGTAATTATCTATGAACTATGTTCAGTAATAAATGTGAGCATTTCTCATTGAATTGAGTGTGATATGAAGTGAATTGAATTTTGAGATACTGAAGTGATTTGAGAAATTGTTGAAAATATGTTGGTGGTTGACTGAGATTGAAATTATGATTATATTGGAAGTGTTTTTAACAGATTCAGAATAACTGTTTTTCCAATTTACAGCCGGCACTCTGCTGGATTTTTTATAAAATTTGTAGAAAATTCAGATTAATAAAAAATTATAAATAAATAAGTAAAAATGGTAAATTGAATTGAAATATGATTTGGTGCTCCGGCACACTATATGACATATCTTGCTCGGCTACACTGTAGACAAGTAAGGGGTGTCTCACACACACACACACACATATATATATATTCTTAATTATATTTGTATCTTATAGTTAAATATTATATGATTAATAAATAGTTAAAATATATATTATATGATATACTATTATATTATATAATATATTTAATCTTAAGTTATATATGCACCTTATAATTAAAAATTATATAATTTAGTTATAGCTAAAAGATATATTATATAATATATTATGTATTAATAACTCAATTCAAAACTTAAATGCTAATTTAAGTATGACTTTTTAAAGAAATACTCAACTCAATTCAACTCAACTAAGCTTTTATCTCAAAAATTTGGGATCGGCTGTATGGATTCGCTTTCTCCACTCTAAACAATTTGGGGTTAAATCCTCAGAAATGTGTAATGCTTCTAGGTCATGTTGTACTACTCTCCTCCAAGTCAATTTAGGTCTATCAATTTTTTTCTTTCTATCCTCTAACCTAATGTGCTTTACTTGTCTAACCAGAACCTCCGTATGTCTACACTTCACATGACCAAACCACCTTAATCTTCCTTTTCTCAACTTATACTCAATTGGCACCACTCCTACCTTTTCTCTAATACTCTCATTACGGACTTTATCTAGTCTAGTATGACCACTCATCCACCTTAACATTTTCATCTTTGCAATTCTTATCTTAGACGCATACGACTCATTCAGTACCCAACACTCACTACCATATAACATAGCTGGTCGTATGGTTGTACGGTAAAATTTTCCTTTCAACTTATTGGGAATCTTGCGATCTCATAAAACTCCCGTAGCACGTCTCCACTTCAACCATCAGGCTTTAATCCTATGACTAACATCCTCCTCACATCCTCCATCTACTTGAAGGGCTGAGCCGAGATATTTAAAGTGATTACTTTTGGGCAGTACCACTCCATCCAAACTAACTCCTTCCTTATCACTAGTTTGGCCTTCACTGAACTTGCAATGCATGTATTCTATCTTCGTTCTACTTAACTTAAAGCTCTTTGACTCTAGAGTACTTCTCCAAAGCTTTAACTTTCTATTGACTCCTTCTCGCGTCTCATCTATCAGAACAATATCATTCGTAAACATCATGCACCAAGGAATACTCTCTTGTATATGTTTCGTCAATTCATCTAAAACTAATGTAAAAAGATAGGAGCTTATAGCTGATCCTTAGTGTAATCCAATTGAGATCGGAAAATCTTGTGTCCCCTCCTACTGTGCGCACAATAGTAGTTGCTCCTTCACTTTTTAAAGAAATAATTACATAAAATTATTTTAAGAACCGTGAACCGAATTGGAATCGTACTGAATTAAATTAGAACCGAAGAACCAAGAACTGTACCAAACTGAAACCGAAACAATAAATAACCAAACCGGAACCGTATCAAAATTTCAAAATTCTGGTTCAGTTCCGATTCTTAGGCGAATCCCGAACTGAACTGAAATCGAACACTCCTAGTGATAACCCCATATTCAAACTCTTGATATTATAAGCAAAGTTAACCTGGGGAGGTCGTCTACTTCAAATGATCCAACACTTCGTAATTTATTTATTTTTCCTCCCTTTAATTCAGTTTTAAGTGACCCATTATTACATTGAGATTCACAATGAGGCAGTAGGACAAGTTTCTCAGCAAATTTTAGAGTACGATGGGAGCATATGCTTTCTCACTTGTATAAACGTTGGATTGATTTCCTATAATTTATAAAAGGACTCACATTTATATGAATGTGAGAACTTATTTTAATGCCATAAACTCTTAAAGCTGCAAAATGAAGAATTTTTTTGGTGTAACTCAAATTTAGATTTGAATTTAATTGGGTTCTGGAGTTACTTTTTTGAAAAAAATATTAATCTAGATGTTATTGAACAAACAGTATTTTATTATAATAAAGTTTTCATGATTTAAATATATTGAATTTAATTTTAAATTATTTTTAATATAATTAAAAATATATTTTTTCAATAATAATTTTAAGTATAATTGCTAAATAAATCCTTAAATCTAGTTAAAAATAAAATTATTTATATCTCAAATAAAGTTAAATTAAAATAATATAGATAAATTTTATATATTATATTTTAAATAAATTGAGTTTAAATATTTTATAAAATTATTAAATATTTAAAATATAAATTATTAATAAAAATTTTAATGTTAATTAAAATATTTAAAAATATTTGTGCCAAAAATAATTTAATTAAAATATTTATTTATCTTTTAATTTTTTAAAACTTATATTTATTTTTCAAACTTCATATTTAAATTTTTAATAATTAATATAATTTTATATTATTTTAATCATTCAATTTAAAATAAAATTTTGATAAAGCTGTGTTCAGCTCAATTAGATTTCCACAGCCATTTCCTACGCAAGTACTTAACTATTGCCATACTCTAACTCAACCTCTTCTCAGAACCTAATCCATTAATCAAAGTGCAAAAAATGTGAGGATTAGGCAGGCAATTCTTTGCATCCATCTCGTTGAACAACTCAATTGCAATATCATACGTCTTAGCCTTACAATATGCATTGATAAGAATACCGTACGTTATAACATCAGGCTCAAAGCCATCATCCTTCATTTCCCTGTAAACCTCATCCTACTTAAGCAAGTTCTTCTCTTGACCCCACCCTTTCTAGGAATATAGTGGAAGGCTTGATATCAAGCACGGATGTTCTATTTTTCATTTTATCAAACGCATATTGTGCGGTCTGCACCTGCCTCGACTTACTCCGACTACAATCAATTTATTAAAAATCTGATGATTCAATCTTCATTGGGTTTCGCCAACCCAAATTATCAAATGCTACCGAAAGAGAAGGATTTTTTTTTCATATAATTATAATGAAAAATATTATGCATATTTTAACTTTGTCTCATTTATTTTTTTTTTTTAAATTTAAGTTTAAATTTAAGATTTTAAAATTAAGGGTTTAAAATTTAAGATTTTAAATTTAGAGTTTAAGATTTAAAGTTTAGACTTTTAGAATTTAAAATTTAGGGTTATGATTAAAATATTTATGGTTGATGGTTTAAAATTTTTAGATTTAAAATATTTGAGTTTAAAATATTCAGATTTAAGTTTAAATTTTTAAAATTAATTTAGATTTTTAGAATTTAAGGTTTTGAAATTTTAAAGTTTAATTTTTTAAGGCTAGAAATTAATTTTGGGAATTAAAAATAAATATTAAAAAGATTACAAGAAATCTTCATAAAATTATAGAGATTAAAATAAAAATATAAAATATTAAAAAATTTAAATTAAATAATATAAAAATATGAATGAAATTTATGTAGAAGTGTAAAGGTTAAAATAAAAATAAAAATACTAGAGGAGTAAATAATAATTTTTAAAAGATCACGAAATTTTATTAATAAATTTAAAATTTAAAATTTTTAGATATAAATAATATTTTTTTGACAAAATTATTAAAATCTATAGGTAAATTATAATTTTGAAAATTTCAGGGCTCACAGCGCTAGATTAGAGCGTAATTCTACCCTATAATTAGAGATAACTGCATTGATCTTTTTACAAGAGAAAGTGAGAGAGTTATCTCCACAGTAATCAATTGATTTTGTTAAAATTAAAATAATTGAATTAAAATGCAAAAGACAATAATATTTGATTTTTTGGTATAATTAAGCTTCTTAGAAATATAAATTCGTTGGGCTAATTTGCAGGCTCCGAGGCTTCTCATTCTCATCTCACTCTTCTCTCTCTCTTTTTTTTTTTTTATTTTTTTTTAACGTGCGATGTTCTTGCCTTGCCTCACAATATGGGGTGAAGAAGCCGAGAAGGTGATGGAATTGGAGTGGTAATAGGAAAAAGGTTCCTGGAAATAGCGAAACACATCACTGGTAGAAGTAGCATAGACAGAGTAAAGGGGTAAAGGGTTAAAGGAGAAAGCCGTGAAAAGTACATCACTGCATGGGAATTCTAGCTATCTTCGCCTCTTTAATTTTATCTAAACCCTCGAAGTTGCTGTAATTCCCATTTCTTATCAATACCCTCTTTCTCTGTCTCCCTCTCTATAAGCCCTCAATGTTACACATAACGATCTCTCTTATTTGGTAGCTGAAGCTTACCTTCTCATTGCCTGCCGGTGGGTTTTCCTAGGCCTATCTGTGATAACTGATAAGGGTCTTATTCGTTTCTCTATTAGCCTTTCAAGGGCGTTCTTCTTTCTTCTATCTTGAGAGGGTTTATCATTTTCAATTATTGCCTGCTTCTATATTCCTGAAATGGATTTGCATGGCACAGACGCTTAGACATGGACTTTTGGGGTATTCTATGACTTCAAAGATGCTTTCTCTAAGGTTGTTATTTATTTATTTATTTATTTTTCGTCTTTTTTGGTATTCTTAATCTTCTGGATATCTCTTGAATTCGTTTTTTTTTGCTTTAATTGTTTGCTTCCTTATTTGGGCTATCATTGTTTGGAAATTTTATTTACGGGTTTAGTCAAAAGTAACTGTTTTAATGCTTCATTGTTTTAGGCTTTATTGCATTTCTATATTTCATGTTTTAATCTTTGCTAGAAGTAGTATTTTTGTTCTGCTATTGCTTGTTAAGTTTGTTTTTGCATTGGATTTATTTGTTTCATACTTGATTTTTACTTCCAACCTTTCTTAGTTTGCATTGACAGTCTTCTGGTTGTTTTTCCAATTTTTTCTGTTTGGCTAGCTTATGTACTTTGCTTTTCTGACGAATTGGTAATTATAGGGAGTTTTGGAGAAGGCATAGGAGGAAAATTCTTATTGCAGCTGGTGTTTTTGGAAGTGGTTATTTTCTCTATAACTTGTATAATGCACACAAGAGTAGCCTTGCTGATTTGGAGAGACAGCATGCGGATGAACGGGAACATGAGGAGCTTATTAAGGCTCAGTTAAGAGAAATCCTACTCTCTTCTTTTCCTTCGCCTCCTTTGGATTTTATTTTTTATTTTTTTGGAGGGCTGAGGGTTTGTGTGAATTTTCTTATTTGGTTCTTGTACTGTGTGGTCTTTGCCTGATTGATAGAATGCAAGCCCATTTTGAGAACATTCAGAGAATAGCTGATGCAACAACTTTGCCTCATGCAATGCACTATTTAAGCAGCCGGATAGCAGAAGAGTTGGACCTTTTGCAGCTTACAGAGAGGCTAATGAAAGGGAAGGGTCAGCCCAACACTTTGACATCTTCAGAGAAACTTGAGCTATGGGACAGACTCAAAATCTTAAGTATACAGCTGCAATATATATAATTTTTTTTTCCCTCTGATACTTGTTTCTTTATGAGTGTTTTTAGTGTTACATAAATTACGTTGTGTATTATTTATAATTATTTAGAATTTTGTGGCTGTGGCTGCTGCAGGTTTCACAAGAACAGTGGTCTCGTTATGTGCAATGACAATGCTTTGCTTGTATATCAGAACTCAAGTAAATATTCTAGGAAGACATTTGTATATTGACACAGCACGTGGTCTTGGAAGCTCACACTTACTCGTAAGAATAGTTCCATTTACTGTCTGTACCATGTTCAAAATATTTGCCCATTACCATCTAGTTCGCATCCTGATTGGTGTCTCTTTGGCAAATTTTATGATGCTTTAATTTATCATGGGTGTTTTATATATAATAATAGACCAATGCGATTGATTCCTGAGCTTAGGAATAGCTCAGTTTTCCTGGAGTTACACGGTATTAGTGGTTCATTACCTTAGAGATGGCATTCTCGCTGGGATTACTTTTCTAACTGCTTCTGGTGGACCATGTTTCCATTACCCCGCGACACTGCAAATGGGCTGTCAAAAGTAGCCCATTTGCAGCATCAAACGTGCTTTAGTTGTAAGGCATTCTTCCAGAAAGGCAGATTGCTTCCAATGGGAGTATTGAGCATCTGCAGGCTCCACACTTGCATGTAATTGTTGCCAGCATGACAAAGAATGCTGATAGAGTCATATTTGTCTTTGTTCTATTAAGTAACAGTCTAGCCTTATGTAGAGAAGTTTGGTGTATCAATTACATAGAATGAGAAAAAGTACTTCGAAATGTTTTAAGACTGTCATTCAATAAAATACGGTTATAGTTGAAGTTTTTGGTGTCCTTTAGATAGGAGTTGATGACAAAGTATGGATTGTAGTTGAAGTTTCTGGCATTTGCAGAAAGGAAAAGTTTTGGGATGATTCACACAGGTTTTAATTTCTGGAGAGTTAACAATAGCTGGAGTTGGAATATTGTTATTCTAAAGAGAAAAGGATACTGTAGACTTCAGTTGTAAAGATGGAGTACTGATTAATTTGACTTCAATTCTGGAAATTCCTCCACTGGGGATCAGCTGGTCATGGAAGTGGGGAGGTTTAGCAAGGAGCTTATTGTCTGATGAATACAATATTTAATTTGTTTCCTCATGACTGATATTATTACTAATGCAATATTTGTACCTTGCAAACTAAGTTTTGTTGAAAAGACTAGGCATACATGGAAAGGGAGGGTACAGGGAGAATGCTTCTGATGTACATCTTGTTTACATGTTTGCTAAAGCTGGAGGTTAATTACTTCATCAAATAAAAAAGAAAAATTAATTGTTTGTTGTAGGAGACAGTAGTTGGATGCTACTTTGTGATAATATTTGGTATGGAGATATCATATATTCTAGTTACATGCAGAGAAGAAAATTGTGTTAATAAACTTTGATAGGTTAAAAAGATATCGAGCTTGCTATCTTTGTGCGTGTGCATATTCCTGTGCATGACTTCATACATATTTCTCTGTTTCTTGCTGGGTTTTTTGAGATTCTGCCTACCTACTATGTTGAAATTCAGGTAATAAATGTTTGACAATTGTAGGCATTTTGGTTTTGTTCATAATAGCTTCCATGGGATTGTAATGTGTCCTTTGGAGCAGGACACAGTCTTGTGGGATGGGATGGTCCCACCCATGTGCACGCACACAAACTGTTGCACTAACCAAAATGTTGCTTTCTGAAGAACATTGTGAAATAGATACCATCCTCTTATAGAAGTGGCTGTATAACTTCAACTATAAAATGAAGCTTTCATATTTTGCATTTCTGGATGTGGTAACTTCTACTTGTTTTTCTGCATTTAAAATTTGGTGTTTTCTGCATAGGAAATTTATTTACATATTGTTTGGTTCAATTCTAAAACAAGATTTGGAATTCATTTGAAATGACAAATGAATTCCACTGTTTGGTGTGACACAACTTAAAATGCAGAATTCAATTGAATTTCATATAATTCATGTTTGGTATAATTCTAGAATTGAAATTCATTTGTCTTCATTTTCTAAACTACCCTCAAGAGTAAAATTAAAAAATTATAATTTTATTTGGAATTCAAAAAAATTCATATCTAATAAATTTATAGCAATTACCAAACATATAAACCAACTAAGAATATAGTAATACATATGAACTAAATTCACATGTCTCATAATATAGGAGATTTATATAACAACATAAATATTGTCATTACTAAGTGCATGATAAGCTTAAATATTAAAAAATTAGAAAAATATAAAATATATTATATACTTGTCCAGCATTTTAATAATAAATAGATAAAAAGTTAATTTGTAGTTTACATCTTCTTTTTTAGCTAATGAAGTTTAATTGGGGAGAAGTTTTTTGATAAGGGTATTTTAGTCTAGAAAATGTTGTTATGTAAGTTTTGTGGAATTCATTTCAAATTCCATCAATTTTGATAGAAATTGGTTTTACTTATAACCAATTTCTAAAATTGAATTCTATTTTTTTTTTAAACCAAACACAAAAAACATGGAATTCAATTGAATTCCACAGAATTTTGTGTTGTGGAATTGAACCAAACAAACTCTTAGTTAACAATGAAAATAAGCCAACTTTTTGTGGTTGCTGCTGTATCTATGGCAGCTGGTGTCACTCTTACTGAGCTTGAGGTTGGTAGCAGCATTATGTAGTCTATGACTTCGAGGCATGGCAACACATTATCATTGTGATGTGCCTTGTCTGTAGCATCCGTGGCAATTTTTCCTTCATGTGAGTACGTATTTATGGCACTTTAGAGCTAACAATCAATGAAATTGTGACATAACAATAGAGTAATTTGACCAACAATGTAAAAAGAATGATCAATGAAACAAAAAAATAAAGCTTCCATAAGTTAATAAAACAAGAAAATAATTCTTGTTAATGGGACACAGCCAGATTTGACACTTACTTAGCCTCCAAAATTAGAGCTAATTATTTTTATCAAACTCCAAATATGGAAAATTAATGCAAACTGGGTATGACTTCCTACGATGACATCTCTTCAGTAGCAGAACCGCACATCTGGAATTTAACTACGACATGGTTACTGGGTCTGACTTCCCATAACTTCATCTGCTCAACAGAAGTCGATAAAGCATTGTGCAATCTCTGTTCTATAACTTTTATTGTCACTTCATTTAGGCATCTTGAGGCCTGTAGAAATGTATCCATGATCTTTTACATGTTAGGGTCAACATAAATCTTTATCAGCATAGGCTTTCTTTAACTAAATTTCTCACTGCAATTTCTGTGCTAGCATTTTTGCTTGGCCATTACTTTGTCGTGTTTGGACATTTGGATGTCCATATGATGTTATAAATTTCTTGTTGTGAACTTGTGATGTGGATGCTTGATACACTGTGAATACTGCGTCCTTTTCTCAGTATGTTCCCATGTTCATGCCTGTGGTCTTGTTAATGGTCATTCTGCATCTCATATGTGCCTTGCCATTTCTCTGAAAGCAATTCTTTTCATTCCTTTTGACAGGACGATGCTGATCTCATTGAAAGGGAAGACCAGCAAAAATTTTTGGCAAGTTCTGATTTTCTTGCTAATTATGGCATGCCAGCACTGATTTCTAATATCCAAGCAGCAGTAACAGAGGTTCTTAAGAGGTAATTTTTCCTTGTTTGTTTGGAAATTTGGCAAGCGTCTTCTAATTTCTACCTACTTTAAATTGGGAACGAATATTTAACTGATTAAAAAAATGTCAAAGCTTTTACTTTGAAAAAAAATAATCAATTCTTTCCAAATTGAAAATACATGCCATGTTTATTGTTTTTATCGCGAGAATGAGTCAATAAAAAGCTAGAGTTTTAGAGAAATGCTCTAAAGTCAAAAGATTTTAAGTTAAGTAGAACGAAGACAGAATACATGCATTGCAAGTTCAGTGAAGGCCGAACTGGTGATAGGGAAGGAGTTAGTTTGGATAGAGTGTTATTGCCCCAAAGTAATCACTTTACATATCTCGTCTCAATCCTTCAAGTAGACGAGGGATGTGAAAAGGATGTTAGTCATAGGATTAAAGTCGGATGGTTAAAGTGGAGACATGCCACAGGAGTTTTACGTGATCACAATATTGCCAGGAAGTTGAAAGGAAAATTTTACTGTACAGCAATACGACCGGCCATATTATACGGTAGTGAGTGTTGGGCAATGAAGGAGCCGTATGTGTCTAAGATGAGAGTTGTGGAGATGAGAATGTTAAGGTAGATAAATGACCATAGTAGACTAGATAAAGTCCGTAATGAGAGTATTAGAGAAAATGTAGGCATGGTGTCAATTAAAGATAAATTGAGAGAAGGGCGATTAAGGTGATTTGGTCATATGAAGCATAGACATATGGAGGCTCCAGTTAGACAAGTAGAACACATTGGGTTAGAAAATAGAAAGAAAAGAAGGGGTAGACCTAAACTGACATGGAAGAGAGTAGTACAATATGACCTAGAAGCAGTACACATTTCCGAGGATTTAACCCAAAATCGTTTAGAGTGGAGAAAGAGAATCCATATAGCCGACCCCAATAAATTTTTGGAATAAAAGTTTAGTTGAGTTGAGTTTAATGTTTTTATGGCACTTGAGATTACAAGAACCACCTTTACACACTCAGATATCTGTTGCTGAAAACATATGAGAACAACCTCTGAACAGTTTCCCTAAATTATATATGATAAAAAACAGAATCCACTATTTTTGGTTTGTTATTTTCCATTTTTCCTTACAACAACCTTTGTCTCTGCAGAAAAGAATTGAGGGATTTCTTCAACACCAAGACTCTTCATGAAACTGTTATGCAGATACTTGACTTGTTCATGAGCAGAGGAAGTCCACATCACTGGGCAGACTACTTGATGCCTGAAGATGCTAGAGTCTACAAGTTAGCCTTAGGTTCCAACAGTGATGACACAATAATTACTGATACCACAAAATTTGAACAGCTTATGGCAGAGGCTCGAGCAGTGCTATCAAGGTATGTTATATAATTCCAATCAAGAAAATGGGCATGTGTCTGATTTGAATGGATTTGTGCTTTTCCTACTATGCAAAATTGTTACCTAAAAAAAATCTCCCTCTGCTTTCCTTACCCTCTCAACATAAGAGTTTGATGTCACTATTCCTCAAAAATCTTAATCCCATGATTTCAAATTATTTTACTTATCCTATGGTAGCTAGTGAACTGGTGAAAATGGCCATTTTCATTCCTTGCAGTGCTGAATTTGGTAAAGTTGTGGAAATATCATTGAAAGCAATAGTAGATGCCCTGGTGGCTGATGTGGCAGCCGAGTCCGGAGGTGGCAGTCTAGCAT
Source organism: Hevea brasiliensis (assembly GCF_030052815.1). NCBI lineage: Eukaryota > Viridiplantae > Streptophyta > Magnoliopsida > Malpighiales > Euphorbiaceae > Hevea > Hevea brasiliensis. The sequence goes on along the minus strand of NC_079509.1, from coordinate 57,754,013 downwards.
CAGGGATGCCGCTGGCAAGGCTTTTACCGCGAGTTGCACAAATGGGTCCGTTATTGTTTAATGAACTAAACCAAAATCGGTTTATCCAAATCATCCTTAGTGTATCAGAAGTTGAACTCTTCTTCACTCTTCTTTATGCTAATATGCCAACATAGACTAGTAAGAATGAGTTTCATTTCCTTGGACATTTTCATTTTGATTTTTCATACATGGGCACCATTGTAAATAATTTGTATGGTACTAGGTGTGGATTCACAAAATTTGAACAGCATAAAACGAATAGAAGAGAATATTGAGAAATGTTTCATTAAGTTGTAATTCTTTACCAAATAATATTTGTTTGATTATGATGAAGCACCTAGTTTATGTTCTACAATGGTAAAATAAAGCCCTGCCATGAGTGTTTTATTACCTTAGTTATTTGTTTTCTTTGTGGTTGATATTTTTTAGTTACTGAACCATGGCTGAGGCATCTGTGATCGGTTTGAGGTCTTTAACTAGCATTGGTGACCTCACCGACAAGAACCACACAGCCGCTCTCCTCCGCCATCCGTTTGTTTTCATCTAACCCAGTCACATACCTGACGTTACCAAATCCTCCAGTGTCACTACCCTCAAGTTGCTCCCTCCATAAACCCATCACTACTCCAACTTTCTCCTCACAGCTCCTTTAATCGGGAATAGCTCCAAGAAAAGTCTCACACCCCAACACCACCTGCCTTCTCTCCCAATGCCACACCCTCCACCCATCTTACCCATGCCAAGACCCAGCCAGCTTCGCGGAGTGTGTAATGAAAATCTTGAAGAATTTGCTCTTCTTTGAGAAATTAGTGATAATGTCGATATGTTGAAGTTAATTTAATTGGATTTTTGGCAATTAAATTTTCGTGAATTTACAGTGAATGAGGATTTTTTGCAAATGATTTAATTGGCAATTCAATTTACTTTTTTGGTAATGATTTAAGACTCAAAATATATTATAGAAAATTAATTAATTAAATAAAAATAAAATCATATTAATAGCATAATAAAATTAAAAAAAAGAAATAAATTTATAAATTTAAAAATTTATTACATAATTTATTTATTTTATATTTATTTCATCATTAAATGTTTAGCTAGCATGTAGTACAAATTATTAATATGACAAGATATTGCATATAAAATATAAATTATATATTTTACTTCAACACATCTATTAATAGGCACTTTGAACATGTTTTGATAATAATAATTTTTCTATTTTAATAAAATTATTGTAAACATGCATTGTAATATGTGAATATGTAATTTTTATAATTCGTGAATATTTTATATTTTGTATTTTTTTTTGTGAGAACTTAGAATCTGGTTTGTCAGTTTTTATGATTTTTTTTTTTCTTTTAGAGATTAAGATTTTACATATTAAAATTCTGTTTGTTTCACGAAAAATAATTTGTATATGTAAAATTTTTTAAAAAAATATTTTTATAAAAATATTTTTTATTGTCTGATTGCAATATTAAATTTATAATATGTATTTATTTTATTTATATATAAATATTTTTACATTTTAATAAAATTATTAAAATTTAAAAAAAATAACTTCTTTTTTGAAAAAAAAAATTTTTTTCTTAAAAATAATTTATTTTTTTTATTTACAATAAAATAATTTCCATTAACTAATTTGTTTAATGTCTTAAACTTTAAAAAATATAAAAATATATTTTTTTAAAAAATATTTTTCATGAAATAAATAAAATCTAAAATTAACTATTTTTAATTAAAAAAATAACTTTTTTCTAATTTTTTCTTAAAAAAATACACATTAAAGTTATTATGAAATAAATTATTTAACTATAATAAATAAAATTTCACTTAATTTAAATAATAAATTATTAAATTAAAATTAAAATAAATTTTCATTAATTAGAATGTATTCCTTTCACACTTTTAAATTAAATCACCTCAATGAAAAAAATATTTATGAAGGTTTTTTTTTCTTTTTTAGCAAATTAGGATTACACTCATTAAAAATTTTTTTTTTGTTAGAAAAATTTTTTATAAGGTATTTTTTTTTCACATTAAAAAAATATATTCAAAAATTAAAATTTTATAAAAAAAATAATTAATTTTTTATTATAATTTTTATATTTAAAATGAAATAATTTAATTTTTTAATTTAAAATTATTTTAAAATATAAAAAAATTTAATATAATTACATAAAAATTTAATTTAATTTTTTTAATTATAAAATAATTTATTTCAAATAAAATCAAATTATTTTAACTGAGAAAACTACATATAAAAATCATTAAACTTAATATGATTTGATTCAGAGTGAATGAACGTATATATTCACTTAATAAAGTTATATTAGAGTCCTTATTCTCTGTCTATTTATTAAAAAAATTATTATTAAGAAAATAAATTATTTAAGTATAATTAATAAATAAATTTTCAATTATTATTATTATTATTATTATTATTATTATTATTATTATTATTATTACTCAAGTTATTTACGGACCGAGGCAGGGCAACGCCCAAAGAGAACCTTTTACCATTAGCCCACTGCGCGACTCCATCAAAAGCAACCACCAATGGCGGCTACCGGAAACGGCGAAATTCTGATGCTGGAGGCACCACCGGAAGCCTCACGACCTTGGTCGAATTCTTCCAATTCAGAAATCATAGACTCGTTGCCGTACATCGACGACGATTATGGAGATCCCTCCGTTAAGGCGGAGGTTGATCGCCTTGTCGAAGAAGAGATGCGTAGGAGCTCCAAGAAACCTGCCGATTTTTTGAAAGACTTGCCTCCTCTTCCAAAGTTCAATTTCGAGGTTAGCCTCGACGATTCTTGGATTTTATTTTTATTTTTATTTTTGTTTCTGAGTTTTAGGGTTTTAGATATATGATGCTTATCCAATGTTTGTGGAATATTAATTGCAGAATTATCCAATGCTTGCTAAAGAATATGAACGTGTGAGAGCTGGAAAGCCTCCAGTTACTCTTGATTTTTCACGATATGCTCACTTGGATTTGCCTCTGGCTAATAAGATGAATGATGAAGCTGCTTGGAAGCAAGCACTTCAGCGAGCACAGCGTTTGCTACAGCATCAAGTTATCAGGTGCATAATTATGTTGGTGTTGATTTCTATGGTGCATAGGGAAATTCTAGGCAATTATCTGTAGCAGATTGGAAGTGGCCATATTTAGTAATCAGTTAATTGTTCTTAGTGCAATTTGATGTGTGATTGTGTAGAGATGAACATTGCAAGAATGAAAATTTTTTAATTAGGATTTTGTCTTCTTCTATACCTCAATATAATATTATCTTTACCTAGATAACATCATTATTTGCATCACAAAGTTCACACAGATTTCTAACCATCAAATAAGTCCCTTCCTTGCTGATACTTGCATAATGCATATAATTGATATATTAATATCCTTGCATTTCTCATAAATTAAGTGGATCATTTTACAGGTTGGAAAATTTAGACCTAATATCAAAATATGGTCCAAATGTCTGGATACAACACAACCGACAATTAGAAGTAATGTTATCCAGGTATGTCTGAAAGTTTTTATCATTTCATGTGAAGTACAAAATTTTTGAAAAGAAATTATGAATTGTAGGCTTTTTTTTTTTTTAATTATGATTTGCATTTGTGACCAGGTGATTGACATTTAGATAGTTAAATGAGCTGGCATTTATTTGGCAGTATGACTTGATTCTTAGATTAGTAAGATAAATCTCTCAGCCCGTGAAGGTTCTAACAAAAATATCCTGACACCTCTATCATAATCAGTAATAATTCACACTGGGGGCATCAAAATGATGTAACGGAAGAGTTCAAAATAATTAGATCTCAACAATTAGGGCTAAAATAGGGTTGATTGTTATTGGAACAAATAAAATATAATTAGAGTTTACGGAAAACCTTTTGATAAATTTCTGAATACAAAAGAAAAACCTGGTGATATGTCTACCAAGAACCTTATTTGTACTATGTAAGATAAATCCTATCAAAATTGAAAATATGATAGTTAATAAAGACTCAATGAACAGGAATTCTAAATAAAGAATGAAAAGGAAACTAAATAAAATCCATAAATGAATAGAAGTAAAATTCAAAACTGAATAAGACTTCAGATGCTTTTGCATCAATCTCTCAAGGTTAGAGAAAAAGTCGGCTCCAACGAGTAAGCTTGGAGATGCTCTATATAGATGGGTTGCCACGTCAGTATCAGACTTCTTTGATATCTTTAATACTTTATTGATTCTTTAATTCCTCAAGACCTGTGACTTGAGTGCTCATAACTGACAAAAGAAGAGAGCACTTATGTACTGCATCAGCCACCACTGTATTGGACTGTCCAGACTTGTATTTCAACGAGAAATTAAATTCTTTAAGGAAAGAATTCCATTCAGCATGACCTGATGTGCAAAATAAACTATGAACTCATGGTAAGCTAACTAGTGTTGTCAATGGCGAGTAGCCCTCACCAAAGGATAGACTACATGTCATAAGTTGAATATCATCGTCTAGAGTTAGTCAACTTCTTAGTTCTCACTAAAGAACTCCATAGGCCTTCCATCTTGGCTAAGAATTGCTTCAATTCCTACGTGTTAAGCATCACACTCAATAACAAACAACTTCTGAAAATCTAGTGGTGCAAGAATGGGAGCCTTCTTTCAAATGTTTTTTTTTTTTTTTATGCATATTGGGACCACTCAAATTCACCTTTTCATAGATTCAGCTATAGGACTCATAATAGAACTGAAACTTCAAATGAATCTCCTATGAAAAGTTTTAACTTCTTTGATAGATTTAGGTGTTGCCCACTTAGTAATAGCTTGAACCTTTTCTGGATCTGGTTTCAAACCTTTTGCAGATGCAAAGAAACCAAGAAAAATTGCCATGTTTCAAGTTTATATAGAGCTGCTCCCTCTGAAGTACCTCTAAAACTTGTCGCAAATGTTTCAAGCGCTCTTCCTTATTGTGGCCATAGATCAAAATGTCATCAACTATTGTGCTCTTCTCACAGTTAGATAGAACAATCAACTTAAATGTTTGTAATGTAAATTGATATCCAAACGTGTAATTATGTATAGATGTAAATGTAATTTTCCCATTGCAAAAAAAGTCTTTAATGTTCTCATTGTTAAGAACAGTAGTTAGAATGGTTAAGAATGGTTAGAAATTCTGTTTTATAGCTTATTAAAACTTGGGAGAATTAGCTTCTGATATAAATGTACTAAGAGCCGTTGTAAAATGTATTATACATACAATTTATTTTTCTTCTTTTCTCTCCAAGTCTTTCCTTTCCCTCTATTTCTGGCTACCTAAACACCTTGGTTAAGCCATCAGAATCGTGAGGCTTAACACTCATGTACTTGATTTCATGAGGCTTGTTATAGACGCTATTTCAGCAACTTAAATCGATGGCATGGTTTGGCTGTGCAAGAAACCATTATGTGTTCATATGATTTTACCATGTCAGAGAACTACCCAAAGCTATGGCAGATCTACTGTCATTTTTATGTTTTTTAATTCTATTATTTTGGGAAGATGGTGGGATTTTATTTTGGGAACTGTGTAATAACTGTTTGAGTTCAATGCTCAGCACCATTTAAGTTTGAAGAAAATGAGAGTTGAGAGGAAAGTTTAGCTATCACTGCTATATCTTGCTTTAGTGGTTTCTTCAACCATGTAGATGCATGTTAGGGTATTTCTCCTCACTGTAAAACTTATATGTTGCTTTGCATTTTGGTATAAGATTCTTTTACTTTTTTTCAGAATGCAGAAGTTAGCTCAGGAACAAAATGAAAAGATTGAAGCTGTGAATCGGGAAAGGAAATATCATCAGGTAATGCAAATTACTAGCTTTCATTCTTAAAGTGATCTTTGAATACTCTTTTGATGGCCTTATAATTATTTTCCTTTGTTTGAATAACCAGCAAAATACTGCATATGAGCTGAATGCTTTATCTATGCAATGGAAGGAGCTTTGTCACAAAAATATAGAAATCCAAGCTGCATGTACTAGAATAGAAATGCAGATAGAGGAATTGAAGAAAGAAGCTGCTGAGAGGTTATCTACTTTTTCTATTTGGTTGGTTATCTCTTACTGTCTTACATACAATTTACTAGCTAAAATGTTAACTAGTTTTTATCTATTCAGAGGCTGGAATTTGGAAGCTAGCATAGAGAATGGTTCTTTATTACATGCAGCTCAATGAGGTATGATTCTTTGCTAATATGGCATTTGATTGGAATTGATGCAATGTGTTTTTAAGATTAAAATTTATTAAATATTAAATATGTTTGAAGGAGAACAAACTTTGGTTGGATTGTGTGGTGGCTCGAATACATGAAAATCTTGTCGAAGGAAGTGAAACCTCTGTAAAAACTGAAGGTAGTCTTGAAGGGACATTGATGATGTAATGTTGTAGATTGGGTTGCTCTGATTCTGTAGTGATTAACTTGATAATGTTTTGTAGCTGTCAATTTGAAATTGGAGAAGTCTCCTTCAAAGCATATTTATTCATATTCCGTCACTTATCTTGTTTGACATGGAAAAATATTTGTAGTTCATTTTTTGTGCTCTGTGCATATAATTCAGAGGGCTGGTCTAGTTCAAGGCCGGTTTTGGTCCAGCTGTTTTGACCAGTTTCGGTTCTGGTTTCAGATTAGAACGGTCTGGTTCTGAAATGGACTGTGGCCGGCTCTACTTTCACTTATACAGTTTCATCTATTAAGATTCAGTTATGACTTATCGCGTATCTAATCCTACACATCCCAGTAATTATGGTTTAAGAAATTACATAAAAAATGTCATTGCTCGGACCAATCTTTGAAGTTTATAATGTGTGATCTTTCATTATTGGTTGTCACAGGCTCCATAAGCTTGTTGGTGGAATTTTTTGGCACACGCACAGAAAACACTGTTTCTAATTCTGCCCTGTTTCTATGATTAAGATCAATTCCTCTTTAGGCTTAACAATCTCTGTTGTACTTGATTCAAATTCTTCATGTGGATCATGGAGTGAAGAGGTTGAATTAGATCCGGCTCTTCCTGCTTCTCGCAAAAATGGAAGCTTTGGATTTGTGTAGGGTACATTTTTTTTTTTTATATATATAAATGTCTGTTTCTGACTCTGAAAATTGTGATGCGGGGAGATGTGAGTATAGAACCTAGGGGTGTGCAAACGGTCGGTTCCGAACATAACCAATAAAATCGAAAATTAAAAATAAAAAATTTTAAAAATCGAACCAAACAGATTAATAAGAAAAAATCAAATCGAATTAAACTGATAAATATCGGTTTAATTCGATTTTAAACTGATCAAATCGAATTTTATAAAATTTCATATTTTTAACATTAAATCTAAATAATAAAAACATACAACTCAATTCAACTAAGCCTTTATCCCAAAAATTTGGGGTCGGCTATATGGATTCGCTTTTTCCACTCTGAACGATTTTGGGTTAAATCCTCAGAAATGTGTAATGCTTCTAAGTCATGTTGTACTACTCTCCTCCAAGTTAATTTAGGTCTATCTCTTTTTTTTTTTTATCCTCTAACCTAATGTGCTCTACTTGTCTAACTGGAGCCTCCGTATGTCTACGCTTCACATGACCAAACTACCTCAATCTCCCTTCTCTCAACTTATCTTCAATTGGCACCATTCCTACTTTTTCTCTGATACTCTCATTACGGACTTTATCTAGTCTAGTATGGCCACTCATCCACCTTAACATTCTCATCTCTGCAACTCTTATCTTAGATGCATACGACTCTTTCAGTGCCCAACACTCACTACCATATAACATAGCCGGTCGTATGGTCATGCGGTAAAATTTTCCTTTTAATTTATTAGGAATCTTACGATCACATAAAACTCCCGTGGCACGTCTCCACTTCAACCATCCGGCTTTAATCCTATGACTAACATCCTCCTCACATCCCCCATCTACTTGAAGGACTGAGCCTAGATATTTAAAATGATTACTTTGGGACAGTACCACCCCATTCAAACTAACTCCTTCCCTATCACCAGTTTGGCCTTCACTGAACTTGCAATGCATGTATTCTGTCTTCATTCTACTTAACTTAAAACCCTTTGACTCTAGAGCACTTCTCCAAAGTTCTAGCTTCCTATTGACTCCTTCTCGTGTCTCATCTATCAGAACAATATCATCTGCAAACATCATGCACCAAGGAATACTCTCTTGTATATGTTTCGTCAGTTCATCTAAAACTAATGTAAAAAGGTAAGGACTTATGGCTAATCCTTGATGTAATCCAATTGAGATCGGAAAATCACTTGTGTCCCCTCCCACTGTGCGCACAATAGTAGTTGCTCCTTCGTACATATCTTTCAATACTTGTATGTACCTAATAGATACCCTCTTTTGTTCTAACACATTCCATAAGATCTCTCTTGGAACACTATCATAAGCCTTCTCCAAATCAATAAAAACCATGTGTAGATCTTTCTTCCCATCTCTATATTTCTCCATCAAGCTTCTAATGAGAAAGATCGCTTCCATAGTTGAGCAATGGGCATGAAACCAAATTGATTGAGAGAGATAGAAGTATCATGACGTAGTCGATGCTCCACAACTCTCTCCCACAACTTCATAGTATGGCTCATGAGTTTAATTCTCCTATAGTTTGAGCAACTCTGTATGTCTCCCTTATTTTTAAAAATAGGTACTAAAATACTCTTCCTCCATTCATCAAGCATTTTCTTTGAGTTTAGAATCTTATTAAATAATTTAGTTAACCATGCCACTCCCATATCTCCCAAATACTTCCACACTTCAATTGGTATTTCATCGGGTCCACAGGCTTTACCCACTTTCATTCTCTTAAGTGCTTCCTTTACTTCTAAAGATCGAATCCTTCTAGTATAATTTACATTCTTTTCTATTGTTCTATAATCTATATTCACGCTATTACCATTTTGACTATTATTAAAGAGATCATTAAAATAATTTCTCCATCTTTCTTTAATGTCCTCATCTTTCACCAACACTTTTCCTTCTTTATCCTTAATGCACCTAACTTGATTGAGATCTTGACATTTCCTTTCTCTACTCCTTGCTAATCTATAAATATCTTTCTCCCCTTCTTTAGTTCCAAGCTTCTCATATAACTTTTCAAAGGCCTGTGCTCTTGCTTGACTAACTGCCTTTTTTGCCTCTTTTTTTGCTATCTTGTACTGTTCATATGCCTCATTATTATCACATTTAGGTAATTTCTTATACCATTCCCTTTTTCTCTTCACTGCCTTTTGTACTTCCTCATTCCACCACCATCTCTCTTTTGAGGGTGGTCCATGTCCTTTAGACTCTCCAAGTACTTTTCTAGCTACTTTTCTAATCTTTGATGCCATCTGTATCCACATATCATTGGCCTCCATATCTAGCTTCCATACTTCGGACTCGAGAAGCTCATTTTTGAACTTCACTTGTTTTACTCCTTTGAACTCCCACCACTTTGTTCGAGCTACACTATTTCTTCTAACCTTACTTGAATTGTTCCTAAACTTGACATCCAAGACCACCAACCTATGTTGACTTGTTAAAGCCTCTCCTGGAATGACCTTGCAATCCTTGCATAGAGCTCTATTTGTCTTCCTGGTTAAGAGAAAGTCGATTTGGCTTCTATGTTGCCCACTTTTGAAAGTCACTAAATGTGACTCTCTTTTTATAAAGTAGGTATTTGCTAGTATTAGGTCGTATGCCATAGCAAATTCCAGGATGCTTTTTCCCTCCTCATTTTAGCCATCAAAACCAAAACCTCAATGAACATTCTCATAACCTTGCCTATCACTTCCTATATGTCCATTCAAATTTCCACCGACGAAAACATTCTCTTCATTCGGTATGCTTTGCATCAAATCATCCATATCTTCCCAAAACCTTTATTTACTCTCATTGTCTAGTCCTATTTGTGGGGCATAAGCACTAACTACATTTATTGTTTCTCCTTCTAGTACTAGCTTTACTAGAATAATTCTATCTCTTACTCTTTTCACATTTACTCTGCGTCTTTCAATGTTCTGTCTATGATTATACCCACTCAGTTCTTATTTCTCTCCTTCCAGAAACCACAGTTTGTACCTGAATTACCCACTTCCTTACTTTTCTCTCCTACCCATTTAGTCTCTGAATGCAAGCAATATTCACCCTTCTCCTTTCCAAGGTATCCACAAGCTCCATTAATTTTCTGTAAGTGATCCAACATTCCAAGTACCAACCAGATCCTCCTCCTATCCTGCTCCTTCCTAATTGGTCTCCTTCTATGATATCTTCTATTGTTTTCTATATCTATCTTGTGTTCTGTTCCACTATTTGTTCTACTATCATCCTATGGACTAACTTCTTTACCCACACCCGCCCATGATGTGGGAACCCTTGCTCACTTAACACCACACCGGCGCGGCATGGCGCGTCGCTTCGGTGAACGCCCTACACCCTTGCATATTTATCACTACACCGGGCTCCGTGTAGCGCGTCGTTAGTAGAGGACGCCCCAACGTTTATATCATTTGAATCCATATCATAGGTGTGTGAAATTTTCTGTTGGTTGTCACCTCATAACCCTCCTCCTTTACCCGGGCTTGGGACCGGCTAAGCGCAAACTACTTAGGCGGAGTTTAAATAATAAAAACATAAAAACAAAAAAAATTAGAAATCAAAATTCAAAAATCTTATGGTTTGGTTCGGTTTTCTTTGATTTTCCTTGATATATATATTAATAATTTTAGTTTGGTTCGATTTTTTTTTTATTTTTTGTGAAAATAATCGAATTGATTAATTGAAATTATCAAAAATTATAAATTGAATCGAACCGATTAAATTTTATAATTGAACTGATTGAATCGAATTGACTCGATTCGGTTTGATTTTTCGGTTTAAACCGAATTTTGCTCTCCCTAGATGTGACAGCATACCCTTAAAAAAAAATTAGAGTAAACTACAATTTAATCCCAAGGTTTGACAAAATTTATAATTCAGTCTCTCTATTTTTAAAACCAAGCAATTTAGTATGTAAGATTTGATAAAATCTAAAATTATCGTTAGAATTTTAGTTAAATTATCTCTAATTATAACAAAAATTATCAAAATGTTTTTAATTTTATTTTCAATTTGAAAATAAGCTGATCTCAAAGATTTTATTTTATTAAAAATTTAGTTACTTGAATAAATTTACAATTTAGTTTCTGATATTTAATTAAATTTACAATTTAGTCTTTATCAATTATCATTAGAATTATGGATAATTCTCTATTAAAACATTTTTTAACTATATTTTCAATCATATGGTTTTTTTATATTTAATAATATAATATAATATTTAAAAATATTATATATGTATGTATAATTAAAATAATAATAACATAAATAAAATTTTACGGCATTATTGAAGATTATTTGTAAATAGTTATAATATTTAATGATAATTTATAAAATATATAGTTGATTTTGTAATTAATTAAAAATTTTTAAGAAATTTAAAGTAATTAATTTATATTTTAATAATTTAAATTTAAAATTTTTTAATTTAATGGGATCCATATTTTAAAAAAGTAATATTAAATTGTTAATAAAATAAAATTTGATGGACTAAATTATTAAGAAAATAAAACTTTATGAGTTAAATTATTTTTAGATTAAAAATAAAGATAAAAGACATTTTAGTTATTTTGTTAAAATTAATGATAACTTAAACAGTAAAAGTTAAGTTATAGGTTTTGGTAAATCTTAAAAACTAAATTGTTTGGTTTTAAGAATATAGAAATTAATTATAGATTTTATTAAATATCAGATATTAAATTGTAATTTATTTAAAATTTTATATGGCCCATCCACATTAGAATGCATATTTGAGGTAGACCTAGCCAATGGTTGGTTTAGAATCGAATTGAAACTGGATTGGTTCAAATTGAAATTAGCATCCGATTAAAGTGGGTTTAAACCAGATTAACTGAAACTGATCGGTTTGACTTCAGGTTAAAATTGGGTTTATTCTTTAAAAAAAATAAAAAATATATGAAATTTAACATTTAAATTTGATTAAAATTGAAATTGAATCAAATTAAAATTTGTATCAAATCTTTCTCAATAAATGCCTACGATGTATAGATGGATGCATCTCCTTATGAAATTTTGTGTTAATGGATGCATCTCAGAGTCCACGTTTTGTGTAGTGGAATTATCTATTTTCTGTTTTCGTTGGTTCACACTTCATGGACGTTAACAATCACAAATGATTTGAAAAGAGACTAGGTATGAGAATGCTTTGTGAGGAGTCCCTTTCATTTTTTTTTGTCCCCCACTCGAGATGAAAAATAGGCTAGAGCCATCATATAACCAATAGTCTTGAAAGTATTAAGGGGAAAAAAAAGATTTTTTTTTATTTAACATATTAGGTATCTTTTATGTTCGTTTTATGATCTATAAAATATTAATTTTTTCGGGATTCGCGACTGCTCCTCTCAAAATCACTTGAAAATTTTTCTTTATAGCTATGTTTAGATTAGAGGAAAATAAGAGAAGAAGGAAAATTAAGAAGGAAATAAAAATATTCTCTCTATTATTTTGTTTGGGACTAAGGGAAAATTAAGAAGGATGAAAAATAAGGGAGGATAATAACAAATGAATGTCATGGATGGAAAATAAGGGAGGATAATAACAAATGAAAATAAATAAAATTAAATTTTTTATCTCTATAAAAATTTATTTTAATTTTTAAAAATGATAAAATAAATATTTTACAATCCAAAAAGCTACTTTTCTTTATTATTTTCCTCTCTAATATTCAAATAAAAGGAAAATAATTTTTACATTATTTTTATTTTTCTTTTTTATTTTTTCTCTTTTATTTTCTTTTATTTTTAACAAAGTTTCCAAACATGGTGTAAGAGCGCTAAATGAGTCGTACCTTGATTGAAGGAATACAATCTTAATAGCGCACCTTGCAGGGACAGTGGACACCAAAAAAAAAGGGCTTGCAATAGAAAGACATGCTGAAAAAATGTTTGTTCACTATGTTAAATTTGTAACAACACTACTACTATTTTGGTCTTTGTTCTCCAAATAAGTTGGTCTTATTCCATTACATACACATTTATAAAAATAGTATCCTATAAATCTCATGATTTATGTACCTGTGATATATTTAGGATTAATAACTTAAAATAATCTAAATATTTTCATATTAATAACTAATCCTGCTTTTGGTCTTGATCCCACATCGTTCAAGTAACATGTGTGTGTGGTATATAAGCATGTGCATAATTGTCTTTCAGTCAATAATTGCCTGAAGGTGTAAGTGTGTTTAGTAAATCTTTCATGTTCCATGTGTGTGCATTTTTTTGAAATTAATTTAAAAAAAAAAGAGCAATTCTTTTTTTTTTAAGATCAAAACACCAAATGCATTTTAAAAATTGTTGCGAAATAAAGTATTAATATTTTTATATTGATTTTGATATAATATTTCAATAACCTATATGACTGAAGTTTGATGTAATATTCAAATAACTATATTAAATCATAGAATTATAACCACTAGGTTAACACTTTAATTTAAACTTTTTATTTAAAACTTACCATGTAAATATGTAAACCAAAGGTTTTGTAATTATAACTCAAATTTAATTCTTGTGTTCTTCTTTTTATTTTTATTATATATATATATATATATATATATATATATATACACACACGCGCGCGTACATTCATATTTTAATGAAAATAAATTACTCATGAGTTATAATATAGTACACTATAAATTAAATTGATAGCATAAAATTTATAAATATTAAAATTTAGTAAATATTAATAATAAAAAATTAAAAATTGAAGGGCAAAAATATATATTTGGCCAATTTAAACATGTCAAAATTTATTATGTTCAATCAATTTAAATATTTTAATTTTTTTTTATAATACTAAAAATGTCACCACTCAACCTATGGATCGGACTGGCACTATGACTTGGAACAATCTAAAGCCCTTGAGGCTTGTAGTAAGTCTAATTATTCCTTAATCCAGTCCTAAGGCCCATTTTAAGCCTAATTTCAAGAATTCAACCGGACAGAGTCCAGCCATAACATGGACCATATAACGGAGAGTTTTTGATTCGCCTAACCAATAAACACAACATATATAACAATTTGGGGAGCTCAGCTTACCCTCCACATATTCATAATGGCATAAAATCAAATGGGAGCTTAGCTCCCTCATCCAATCCAATCATACACACACATACACGCATTTAATGTTTAAACAGTACATATAAGGGAGCTGATTCCCTATACAGCTCTCTATATCCAACCTCTGTCAGCGAGTATCTCTTAAGCCAGACTTTCGCTTAATAAACCAAATGCGGGGGCTAGCGAGGTCATCTTGAGCCGTGCCTACCCCGACTTATCCATAAAGGATCGGGTCTCAACAAGTCAAGCTCCAACCGCGTCTACCTGTCTTGTCTAAAACCAATACCGCACACCACACACACGCCAACACACGCATACTGCTCCAAATTACCATAAAACAATATCCATAAACATTTCATCAACCAAAGATGCAACATAAAATGTGCCTAGTATTTAACTACATAAATATATTTATAGGTGATGCTTGGGCATGTCTTGAATATATAATAATATTGAAATTATAATTAAAATCAATATTTTACTCACAGTCATGAACAGAGGCCACTGCGGCAGCTGGGCGGAGGAGGAAGGCTGTCTCAGCTCACCTGATAATTTAATTACAATTATTTAATATATTTGACTCACTATAAGTTTAAAAAGAATCAAAGACATCATAAGTCGTGTCGAAAATCTGGCAGAGTCTCCCCTATACTTAGGAACTACTCAACTTGCGAAAGGATTCAAAATACACTTCTATATTCGCAAGTCACACAACCACAACTCAATCACATCACATGGCCTCTCCTGGGCCCATCCAAACAGTCAACCACGACAATTTAAAAAATTACCATTTAGTCCCTATAACTAACCCTTTTGTAAAAACTACCGAAATGAGCTCTAAAAATTCTAAAATTTTGTCCCGTGGTCCTTAGTAATATTATTAAGCTAATGCAAAATAAATTATAATTTTCTAGCATACCACGAATATTTTATAGATTTTTAATCGAAATCAGGTACTAGATAATTAAGAAAAATGAGATTTCGGGTTTACCTATGCCAATTATGACCCTTGGGATGCGTCCGGGACGTCTTAAAATGGTAGGATAGCCTATAACCTCAACCAATTCTGAAACTTTCCTGGTAGCCTGCCTACCCGCCCAAAAGTGTAAACCTGAGCAACTGTTGAATTTCCGCAAAACGAATGTACCTACGCAAAGCCCACAACACGGAGGTTAGTACATAATTTTTACGGAATTTATTAAGATCATTTAATGCTCGGAAAAATATTACGAAATTCTATGGGACCCATCGGAAAACAGTATCAGAAAATTTTGAAATGGATATTGCCACAAAGGTCTCATCGAGGGGAGCACTCCAGTCTTATCGAGGGGAGCACTCCGGTACTCTCGGATTTTTCGTGGGGTTCATGTTTTGTGAGAAATCTAGCCTAAAAATCGAAATGGGCTAAAACTTCCCGGACAAAAATTAGACAAACTGCTCTATGGATTTTTATGTTCTTAGTGTCTATAGAAAGCTCTCGAGGTGTAGATCGATTTTGAGGTAAGACCCGATTCAATCGGTGGCCGGATCGACCGAAATCGACCAGGAAAGACAAACGGTCGCACGCACAGGGGAGTTTTTGGGATGGTTTTCCAGCCGCCTAGAGCGTCGCCCGGGGGTGGGGAGGGTCCTTGGAGGCGCACCGGCGAGCTGGGAGGGAGGGGCAGTTGTGGGGCGGCAAGGGGAGGAGAGAGGAGAGAGAAAATTGAGAGGGAGTTGGGACGCGCGGGGAAGAAAAGGAGAAAAGGAAGAGGATCGGTCATATTCGGCTGGTCCGACCCGGTTCGGTTGGATTCAGGATATCCGAAATTAAGTTTTTGCTTTGCCTTGAAATAAAAAATGAGGCCCAAAAATTCTGAAAAAATTTCAGAAGACTCAGAAAAATTTGTAGAGTATAAATATATTTTTTATTTTGCCACGTGGTCTTTAAATTAATTTTTAAAAATTATCAAAGTTTCACATTATTGAAAAATCAAATCCGATTTCTAAAATTTGAAAAATTTTAAATAATTTTTCAAAATTTAAATAAAAAAATATTAATATTTACCCATAAAATAATTAATTTAAAAATTAGGGGTATTACAAAAAATTTTAATATTATTAAAATAAAAAATGAAAAAATGTTAAATTTTCTAATAAAAGTAAATCTTTGTAAACAATAATTATTTGATTATATTAGAAATAAAAAAAAAGTATTTCAAAACTAAATAAAATAAAAGAACATAACAAATACCAAATACAAGATCCAATACCAATTTATGGAACATAAGGAGCACAATTTTATTTGAATATACAGAGAATCATAGAGACCTTACTAACATTGCCTATGCTTTTTTTTTTTAATTTATTTCTTGTGCTTGGAATTAGATTTCTCCAAATTCTAAGAATTTAATTTGTGTGAATGAACTGCTCCCACATGCAGCAATAAACATTTATATATATATAAAGTCTAACTGAAATATAATTAATAAAAAATATTTTTTCAAATAGTTATTTATTAATTATGTTAAAATGCATTGAATCTTCCTCTTCTATTATTATTCTATAAAAATAATATTGTGAAAAAAAGCTTTTCAAATATTTATAATTAATATTCATTTATTAATTATTTCTAAATTCATTGAATATTCTTTTTTATTTTTCTAAAAATATTAAAACAAATCTTTAAAAATTTTAAAAAAAATTTCAAAATTCCATATAAAAAGAAAAATAAAAAAAATGCTTTAATAGGGACTCTTGTCATTTTCTCTTTGTTTTAGTCTTAATATAAAATATATAAATATATAGATATATAGATAAATATAGATATAAATAGATAAATACAAATATATTTAAAAATAAAAAATTATTAATATAT
Organism: Hevea brasiliensis; assembly: GCF_030052815.1. Taxonomy (NCBI): domain Eukaryota; kingdom Viridiplantae; phylum Streptophyta; class Magnoliopsida; order Malpighiales; family Euphorbiaceae; genus Hevea; species Hevea brasiliensis. The sequence goes on along the minus strand of NC_079509.1, from coordinate 57,736,934 downwards.
AAAAATAAAATAACATAAAAATATATTATTATTTTTAAAGAATTATAATCTTATTAGAATATAAATAAGTAATTTACCCATAAATTTCAAAATCATCTACAATTTATAATAAATATTAATAGATAATAATTACAAAATACTAATTAATCAATGAGTTTTTGTTATGAGTGATTCGACCTTTATTTGACCTTTATTTTCTTTTAAGTAAAATTGAGTGTTTGACTAAGATTATAATATCAAATAATGGTTCAATACTTTTATGAAAGTAAACTATTAAAATTTATAATATATATATATATATATTTTAAAATTCTACATAAAAATAATTTATTATTTTATAATTAATTTTAATTAAGATTTAAAATATCTAAAATATAATAGCAATTTTATTTTATTTATATTTTAGATATTTTTTTAATAAATAAAATAACTATTAATAATATATATATATATATATATATATATATATATATATATATATATATATATATATATTATGAACGTGCAGCGCACATATTTGAAAAAACTAATATCGTTAAAAAAATTGTCCATAATTATAAATTTAAGCAAATATGTAAAATATTTATTCTTTTAATTTTTTTTTAATCCAATGTAAGTTAATCGAACGGCCGATAACAAGGGCACACGCAGATGGAGTAGAGTAACGAAAGCAGGGAAGAGTAGCTGAGTTAAAGGGGTTTTTCTTCTTCTCCAGTAAGAAAGCTCTAGCCTCATCTTTCACCAGCGCCTCTCTGCTTCTTCTGCCTGCAACTCACCAATCTCTCTCTCTCTCTCTCTCTCTATCCCGCTGTGCGAGAGAGCGAAGAAGCCAGCGACTCTCCAGTTGAAGACACAGGTCCTTTCACCCCTCTCTCTCTCTCTCTCTCTCTCTCTCTCTCTATTTTTGTTTTACAGAAAACATAGTTTCTTTTTGCGTTTTTGTTGGGAATTTCTGTAATCGAAATTGATTACCTTGGGTCCCTGAAAGCAGTAATAAATTGCATGGATAGGAATTGGGTATTTCTTTTTCTTTTTATGTTTTTGAATTTCCTTAATCTGCAATTTGGTAGGGTTTTTCTTGTTTTTGAAGCTAAACTTCATATCTTGGCTTTCAAGAGCGAGTGTAATTAGTTCCAAAAGTTCTGGAGAAATTAGGGTTCATATTCATGGTTAAATGTAGTGAATTGAAGCACTTCCAGCAAAAACTATTGTGCTTTTACTCTTGTGAGAGCTTGAAAGGCTCTAATCTTGTGAGGCGTCATCTACTAAAATGGTTTCACTTTTCCTGAGGAAAATAGGAAAAGTCTAGTGTTTTGAGGTACAATTACGTGGCACATACATGCACAAAAATGTCTGTTTGATATATACTTTGGATATCTCTGTTTAGTGACTTCAGGTGCCATTATGTGTGTTAACTAATTTTCCAAGTTTCATGTTTTTCAGCTTGAAGGGCAAGGGTTTCAGGTGTATACTTATTCCATCACTAAAAATCTATTGGATGGCCATTGTACCTTGTGGAAGCACATCTGTTGCTCAATGGGGTATTCGACCTCAGTTTATGCTTAGATCCTATATGCAAAATAGGATAGTAACCTCTCAATATGGGTGAGCTATCTATTTAACCCCAATCTTTTTTTCTCCTGTATAGTTAGACTATATTTTTTTGTGTGTAGAGGAACTGAAAGTCCAGAATCGGTTAGTTTGATGGAACTTTTTCTGTCATTGATGTTGTGCCATAACCAGGTCCTTAATTGAAGGCATTCTGACATTATAGTGAATTTCTTGCCTTTTGGGTACCTTTAATAATGTAAAGGTTATCTGTTGAGAATTCACTCTAATTTGAGGACTCCAACATTTATAAGAATATTTATACTACTAAACTGACCCATCTCTAAATTGCCCTTTTATGTTCATTTCATTACAAATATGGCTCTTCAGGTCCTAAAATCCACAAATAGTTGAACTAACCCAAATAGATTTTATGTTCAAAGAAATTAAATTTTATCAGAGCATGTCTTATAGTGCTATTTTCAAAATGAAGAGAGTTGCTAGAAACCTGTACAGTTTTTTGCTGTTCTCTAAAATTATAAATTACAATGAGAAAAGAAGGTAGAAATTGGAGGTCCTTGCACAAACAGAATATGAGAATCAAGAAAAACACATGTTAACTATGAAGAAGGTTTCTTGGTCGTGGTGTGACTTGTTTACCTACTGAAGCTGTGATCAATGAGCACAGAGCACCTGCTGTTTCTTGTTGATAAAACCTTGTGACTCTTCGTACATGATTAACTACATTCACATGCTCTTCTTGTTTAGTTTGTCATGTAACTGGAAGCTCAGTTTGGTTGTCCATCTTTCAACAGTTCTTTTAGTTTTTAAATTACTCATTTGGTGGTTAAGGAGTTTCTATTTTGTGTTCTGCCTCGACATCAAATATTAGTGATTGTTGTGATTGGTACTGTGATTTTTGTGCCATATAGTGCACCAGATTAGCTTTTTAAGACATGGAATTTTCATTATGTAATATCGATACAATATTGGAAGAAGACTCAATTAGTATACCTAGGAATTATTCATTGTAAAATTAGAAAGTTTATATTTTTAGTTTTAGAATTTGTTATTTAATAATTCTATTAGGTCTATAATTTCCTAGTTAGGATTGGATTTTATTCTTAGTTTGTTTTGTTTTGGATCCCTAATTAGTATTTGATTAGGGTTTCTTAATCCTAATAAGTAGGATTGCTAGTCTATAAATGCCCATGCAATTTGGATATTTTTCTTAGAGACTATTATTATGATATTATTGACAATTGAGAATAAATAAAGTTCTGAGAATTAGTTTCTCTAGAGAAGTTGTTTCTCCTCCTTTGAATCTTGAGAAATTGTTACTCTTGATTGTTTAGTTCCTTCTTGTTCTATATCAAGTATGCTATGTGTAAACTTCACTTCAAAACTAGTTTGTAGTAAAAGATAATTCAGCAAATTTAAATCCTTTTGCAGTCTTAACAACAAGATGAGCTATTTGACAGCACCGAGTTTAAGTCTATTTTCTCGGGATTCCTTCCCCTTATTATCCTATGTGGGGCCATCTCAAGCTGCATATCGTCGTAGGGGATCACGATTTACAGTTAGAGCTGATCTTGTGAGTGTAACCATTTTTTCTTTGTTTTTATGACAATAAGGGCAGTATTGGCATTCTTACTTATTTACTATGCGCAACCCCCCTCCCCTCTCCCAACATTTTAAATTGCTTGCTTGATTCTATAGTTGATATCCTTTCTTACTCTTATGTATTTACTTGGAGCACAAATATTCTTTGAATTGCAGGAATACTATTCTGTACTTGGAGTGTCAAAAAATGCAAGTAAATCTGAAATCAAAAGTGGTCAGTGCTCCCACTAAACTTTGTTTATTGCAATGCAAACTCATCTTTTTGTTGATGCTTTCTGTGTGAAAACTTGAAAGCCTAAATGCCTAAAATTTCATAAATAGTTGATAATTTGATATGCAAATAACTTCATTTCAATTTTCCCATCTCTATCATGTAGGTTTTGTTTGTTATATAAACAGAAAATTCTGTTAAGAGAGAAGAAAAAGAAAATTATTAGAAAAAGGATAACTGGATTAGTGATCCTTCTTGATCCTGAACCAGAATGGGCCAAAACTGGATTTGAACCGGACCAGAATTGGCCTGTTAGGTTCCGGGCCAAATTCGGATTTTTCTTTTTTAAAAAATTGGATAAAATTCAACCATTGGATTTGAACAACTTGAATGGATTTGAACAACCGGAATAGAATTGGAGCCCAAGGGGGGGGGGGGGGGGGCTGCGGTTCTGGGTCCGGTCCCCCTAAATTCTGATTCCGGTTTAGCCCATTGGCCACTTCTATCTTGTACTTACTATCAAAAGTAGATTCTAGTGAACTTATTTGACTAATTGTGCTTTCAAGATCTTGACTGAGAAATTGAACGCTTGCATTTGATTTAGCTTTTGCCACAATTGTTATAGAAATTTTACCAAAGAATTTGAAGTGCTGCTCAAGTAGTCCCCACCAGAAGTTGCAATGCCAAATGCATTCACACGGTGCAGAAGAAAGTTATTATTATATATAAAAAAAAAAAATTAAATGCTAATTGGTATGGTATAAGGTAGGGTTAAACTTGTATCACACAAATTCTAAATAAAACATTGGAAAAATCATTGGAAGTAGTATTCTCTCCATATCATAAAAAATGATTGATTACATAATAATGTTTATGGATACTGGATGGTAAGAAAACCATTAGTTCTTCATTCAATTAAACTCTTGTTTTGTTTATAGAATAGTAAGGGAATGGAATGACTATTCCATAGTGAATATTCATTCTCAACTTTGGTTCAAATTTAAACGCGGAATAGTTGTTCTCTATATCTAACTACTCCATAATCTCAACTTTGGTTAAAACACATTAGTGAAAAAAATAATCATTTTACAACCTATGGAATAGGAATGGATATATTCGATTTTGTCAACCAAATGAAGTATAAATCCTTATGCAAGTTGAACTCCAAAATGGGACAACAAATAATTTGCTGAATTCAAAACATAAAATTCTATATACTGGAGCTAATTGAGTTATTATTCTTGGCTTATCCTGTTATCCTAAAATTTAAGATATACTAACCCTTTTTATGCTTCTTGGTTTTCAGCTTACCGAAAACTTGCTAGGAGTTACCATCCAGATGTGAACAAGTAAGTTTAGTTTTTATATGAGCATGATCATCCCCCTTCCTCCCCTCTGCTGTCCTTGTTTCCTTTATCTTGTGTTATCTTTGTTGTCTGATAAATTGTGGAGTGTGTATGCTTAGTTTCTCTAATTAGCTGTGGGGTAGATTTAGATGGTCATTCTTTTCGTTCTTTTGGAGGCACTGATCTCAGGTTTAGTTGCATATGATGTGTACTAGCCTATGGAAGATAGTATGCTTGGACTGGCTGTCTCTGAGCTTCCCCTCTTTCCCTCTTCTGACATTTTTCCCTTTCCTTCTTCGCAACATGTGGCCTAAACTATTCTCAGCTTTTGGTCCTTTATGTTTACATAATGAGAACTTAGATTAGTCAATAGCAAATGTGCAAAGACTGGGATTTGATTGGAGCAGGACCTGGAGTAATATCATTGGAGTGAATAAAGAATTGTAAGAAACATCTAACTAATGATATATTTGACTGGCTAATTAGTGCTAAATTTAAGAAATGTCGAAAGTACAAAGTGTCATAACTCATAACTGTTCATGATGTTTTTGAAGATAGCTCAAAGGCACTTAAGTTGATTGTCATCTTCAGTTCAAATTCCCAAGAGTATGCAGGAAGCTATAGCTTTAATGCATAACCTTTTCAATGAGAATCTACATTATACAAGTGGGTCCTGCCTGCCCCTAAGTTTGCTGACTGAGAACAGTGGTATGCTACTTACCGACTAGGTTAATACAAGAATTGGCCATCGCACTGTTACATATAGGAGAAGAAGATATAGAAATAAGGATAATAATGGGCATATGGGCACGTGAGTAGTTGTTTAAGAGGGAAAGTTTGTTAGTTGTCGAGAATCTGTTGAAGTAGTTAATTGTAATTGGAGGGAAATTGTAAGTAGTTGCAGTTGTTGGAGGAGGTTAGAGCAGTTATACGAATTGGAGGGAAATTTGTATAAAAAGGATTTAGCTTACTTGTAATTGGCATTCTGAATTCTGGATCAATAATAGTACTTCTCTTCTCTCTTCTTCTTGATTTTTCTATCTTCTTTCTCTTTTCTTCTCTATACTATCTTCCCTTCTATCTTCTTCTTCTACTGGAATACCTTCTGTTATTGTTTGGAGGTTAAAAAAGGAAGTTTGTCACATTTTTGGGCCTTCAAGTTTTCAAGAGGGCAGCAGCTTGTCTTCTTTCTCATGTCTTAAGGATATTTACGTTTCCCCATTGTATGATACAGTCGATGTGAAGATAACTAAATGTGTATAGGGACAACAATTTGCAGTTGAAGGGGGATCATCTTTGAGGACAGGTGCATATGGACTCTAGCTTTACTAGCAAAGAACAAATGTAAAGTCATTTTGTCTTGCTTAGAGTGTGGTAGCGGTTAATAGTGATCCAACATCCTATTGATCAAATTTTATATTTAAATGTGTCCATTTGCATTGGAAGGGAACTTAGAAAAAAGTTATGGATCTTCAAAAGTCAGTTGCTTTTCTAATTTAGTTGCATGGAACATAATGTTATTTAAGGTCTGTTTTTGTGGATAATATTTCCTGCATTATCCAGGCCTTTTTGAATTGTATTGTATCCTGTGCTGCAGAGAACCTGGGGCAGAGCAGAAGTTTAAGGAAATTAGTAATGCATATGAGGTATTAGTTCATTTTTGTGCTTATCCTGTTTTCTGGTTTATTAGCAAGCAACAGCAGTTTTGATCACCATGATCTACAATAATTTGTCCTGCAGGTCTTATCAGATGATGAGAAACGATCTTTATATGATAGGTATGGTGAGGCTGGACTTAAAGGTGCTGGTATGGGCATGGGGGTAAGTTAATTTCCATGGATGATGCATAGTATCATGGCTTCTAGAGTTCATAATCGGTCAAGATTTTTTTTTTCATCTTCTGCCTTCACATTGTTTGATCTGTTTCTGTGATATACCAGGATTTCAGCAATCCTTTTGATTTGTTTGAGTCACTATTTGAGAGCATGGGAGGAATGGGAGGTATGGGCGGCATGGGAGGCAGAGCTTCCAGGAATAGAGCGGTAGATGGCCAGGATGAATATTACAATCTTGTTTTAACTTTTAAGGAAGCAGTTTTTGGGGTTGAGAAAGAGATTGAGATAACCCGACTTGAGAGCTGTGGGACCTGCAATGGTTCAGGTGCAAAACCTGGGACAAAGCCATCTAAATGTAGTGCATGTGGTGGCCAAGGCCAGGTTGTCTCATCTGCAAGGACTCCATTAGGTGTCTTCCAGCAGGTAATGACCTGCTCTTCGTGTGGTGGGACAGGAGAAACATTTACCCCCTGCAACGCTTGTTCTGGGGATGGACGGGTAAGGAGAACAAAGCGTATCAGTTTGAAAGTGCCAGCAGGTGTGGACTCTGGAAGCCGTTTGAGGGTCCGATCTGAAGGTAATGCTGGAAAGAGAGGTGGCTCGCCTGGTGACCTCTTTGTTATTATTGAAGTCATCCCAGACCCTGTGCTAAAACGTGATGACACTAACATCTTGTACACATGCAAAGTCTCATACATAGATGCAATTTTGGGTACAACGATTAAGGTACCAACAGTTGATGGTATGGTTGATCTCAAGATCCCGAGTGGAACTCAGCCGAACACTACACTTGTGATGTCGAAGAAAGGAGTCCCCGTGCTAAACAAAAGCAACATGAAGGGTGATCAGTTGGTTCGTGTACAAGTTGAAATTCCAAAAAGATTGAGCAGCGCAGAAAGAAAGCTAATTGAAGAGCTTGCGGATCTAAGCAAGGCCAAAACGGCTAGTAGTCGAAGATAACTGCTTAGACATTATCTATCTCTATTCATATATAGCTGGGCAGATGAGTGACAATATCATATTCTCCTCTGTGGATGCAACTTTGGAGTTGCTTTGTTGCATGGAAATTTAGCACTTAGAAATCATTATAGTTTTGAAAAGCGCAAGCAAGTTTCTGTAATGGTAGGCCAAAGTCATTGTGATAAGTTTGTCCTATATAATTTTATCTTTTTGAAAAGGGAGGAGGAGATGTAGGAAATGTTAGTTGGAGATATATTGCTCTTTGAATTTATTTTTCTTGATTTTGATAACATTATTCTTTGAGATAGGCAAAACTTAAATCTCTTGCAAATATATTTCCATTTCATTTGTGGTTTGATATGAATTGTATCAAAGGATACTTTTATTTGAACCTATTGTATTTTTATATATATATTGTTAAGTCAATTGAAAATATATAAAATTAAAATAAAATTCATAAATTTGACACAAAATTAAGGAGAAAAAATCCATTATTTTACTGATAAAACTCATTTATTATTAGGAGGGGTTAAGCTTAGACATTTAAAGGTAGGTGCTGATGGGCAATGGAAGGGCAAGGATTACAATAGCATTGCCCATCAATGCAACAATTAGGGAAGCCATTACACACTTGATTGCAATCTATCGTCCTAGGACATCTTAAATGAAATGCTTCTGCTCCTCCTTCATATTCCCCCCACAAACCTGCCAATTATTAACATCTTACTAAGTCAATTTTATATAATGATAACAATAATGTTGGTGCACAAATGAAGATGCAAAGGAGGACTAACCAGAAGAGGCAAGAAAGAAGATAACAAAAAATGCTGTCGACTTGAGTGAAATTCTTTCCATTGTCTACAATTGAGAAGAAGTTTGAAAGTTGTGTACATGATTTGGCTTTCAAGAAGCTCCTCCTTCTCCTCCTCTGCAATATCTATAAAAGTGATTTATGTATAAATTTTGGATTTTATCAGATTTTCTTTACTTCTCAACAAAATCTGGTTCCATTAAATGTGATTTCACTAGTTTTCCCTATTTCATAACTCGTCTTAAATCTGAGTAAAATACAAATATATTTCATTATTCGAATCAGTTCTAAATCCTATTACTGCTATCATAAGTTCATAACCCTAAATTTCAAGAAATTTAAATATAAGACTAAAAATTTTAAGATTAAACACATCATACAAAATATTTACCTAAGTTTATACAACCCAAACATAATATATAAAACATGATAAAAATATTACCAATATGAATATAAACGAGATTAATTATAACATTTGGAAACAAAATAATAAATAAATTTATTTGATCTAGCCTGGTTTATGTCTAGTGAATAGGCATATCACTTATATAAACTTGGATATGAGTCCCACTCCTACTTAGAAATGAAAGACAATATTTATAATAACATTTTAACACTAATCTAATTATACCCATTTAAATTATACCATTTGAAAACAAAATAATAATTTAATTATACCCAATTTGCAGTAACCCAAACATCTGTGAAATGAAAACTAACCCTAAACATCTGTGACAGTACCTGGAAAAATTACAACATCTATGTAGGAAAAATAACAATAAAATGAAACCCAAACATCTGCGAATTAAAACTTGAAAACCCACTCACTGTGTGGAGGGGAAGGATGAGTAAGCGAGCTTGATATCCACTCACTGTGCAGCGGAAGGGAAGGATGATCAGGCGTTATTTTTGACTGAGATGAGAGAATGGCGTATTTTGGTCAGATTGCACATAAACTGCTTCACTAAATATATTTTATTTAATTGGACACAGAACAGCTGGAATAGCTCAGTTGGTTAGAGCGTGTGGCTGTTAACCACAAGGTCGGAGGTTCAAGCCCTCCTTCTAGCGAAAAAAAATTTTTATTTTTTATTAAAAAAAAAATAAGGTTTATTTTTAAAGAAACTTTTTTTCTTGAGTCTTTTATTTTTAATTAAACGTAATTTAAATTTATAATATTTTGGCATAATTTAAAAATAAAAATTTAAAATTTTCATATAAAGTTGACTTAATTACATACATTTGTTCTAAATTAATTAAAATATTCTGTTTTCTATATATTTTAAATTAACTTATATTTCAATCTTAATTAGTATTTTATTTTAAATTATAGCACCAATTAATTTTTATTTATGTAATTCATTGTTGAAAATAAATTATATACATTACTTAATATTTTTATTTTATAATAATTGAACTTGATTATATATTCAATAATTTATTAGTTCAGGAAATTATACTTATCACAATAAAAAAATTTAAAGGAAAATACCAAAAATAAAAATTTAGTGGTTCATTAGATTGTTCCCTATTAGTTCAAGATAAAATTATATCGAATCAAAATTGTATTGAAATTTTAATTTGATTTTAATTTTTATATAAATTTAAATATTAATCGAAATCAAAATCTGAATTACACACTCTAATTTTTAAACAAGAATATCCATGACTTTGTTTTGGATATTAAGTAGAGTGGTCCAAAATGCCTCAAAATCCTATTTTTCCTTATCTTTTAAGCAAAAATACCTCATTAGGGGAATAAAGGGTAACGAACATATACCACAATAAATGGTAGAATTAGCAATAAAATATTTTGCAGTTGCATTAATTTGCCGCTATAAAGTTAACATGCAACGCTTACATATGAACAATTATTGCTAATGATACATAAAAAAAAATATCAATTATTATTTATTATTGTTACTATTGATAAATTTTTAGTAGCAATAATTATTGTCAATTTTTTTTTGCAATAATTATAATTTTGTTATAAAATATCTACGACCATAATTTTTTAGCAACAGTATATAACAATTCGTATATTGCTACTAAAAATATAAAATTTATTATCATAAGTTTATGACAGTAACATATGAATTGTTTATAACTGTAGGTATTTTATAATAAAATTGTGATTACTATAAAAAAAAAATTAGCAACAACAATTATTGCTATCAAAAGTTTATTAATGGTAACAACAATAAATAATTGTTGCCACATCTTTTTCATATAACATTAGTAGTGATTGTTCATTTCGCTGTTGTATGTTAACTTTATAGTAACAAAATTAATGTCAATACAAAATTTTTACTATTAATTATAATATTTGTTGTAGTGTAAGGAAAGTAAAAGTCCTTTTATCAAAACTAGGCAAAAGAAACTAATTAATGATAAATGAGGGTTTAGAAAAAAAGATTAAGGAAAAAAGAAGAAAGATAAATAAGGAAAAAAGAATGAATGATTAGGAATGACAACAGATAAGGGTTTTGTGAGTACTTGATTCGATCAAACTTTAATAGGATAGGTTTAATTAGTATATAATCGAGTTTGGAATGGGTTCGTGTTTGAAAAATAATACCCGTAACGAGTTCGGATCATGTTTGAATTTTATGTTTAATATCTATTACCCAAACTCGTTTATATACTTAATTGAATATAAAATATATATTTTTATAATAATATTTATAAATTTTTATGTATTTTATTTTATATAAAATGAAATTTAAATATTTTATAGAATTATTGAATTTTAAAAATATAAATTGTTAATCAAAATAATTTTTATATAGATTATTAATTACAATATATAAAATTAAACAGGTTCAAATTTTTTTTTAGTAATAATAATTGGGTTTGAGATGGGTTTAGATAGTTGAGAATAACTCTTAATTAAATTTGGGATGAATTCAAGTTTTAATAATATTAATCAAGTTCGGTTATGGTGATTTTCATAGTTATTTTATCTGTTGTCATTTTTAGAAAGGACAATAGTCGAAGAAAGGAAAAGGAAAAGGAAGATAAGAATAGATAAGGATTTCGTATAAAGAAAAAGTGTAAAGAGAACTCTTTAATTTTTATGATAGGTTTAAGAAAGTGTCCCCATTCAATATCTTTTTAATCTTTATGATATGTTTTGTTATCATTCATTGTGATAATATAACTTAACATTTCAGCTAATTTTTAGAGAGTGAACTTTTCTCTTTGTTTTTTTTTTTTTGTTCTTGAGGCTTTTTGTCCGCTAAGCTAATGCCTTATGGAGGCATTCCTCTGCCCTTTTGGGGCAAGGGAAGGCCCTTTTCTTACATGAAGAGTGGATTTCTCCCTCCCAGCCTCTAGGCCAGACTATATATATTTTCCTTTTTTATTTTGGTTGTAGATCTGTTATGCTTTAATGAGAGGGTGTTTGTTGAAGATTTGAGAAATGGTAGTCGACTTGTGTGTGGGGTGTTGTTTTTTTTGGCTCTATGAGAGGGTAGCTCTATTGATAGCAGTGAAGTATGGGGTCCTAATAATGACCCTGATACATGGTGGTTGACCCTAAGGCTACAAAAGAGTGAGGCATCATTGACTCTACCATGCTTCAAGGTATAGCCAATGTTAGGTTTGTGTCTTGACTTCTTGAGGTTTCGATCTTCAGCTTGAAAATAGGGGGGGGGCTTCAGTTGTTGGCTTTGAAAACGCTCTCTCACGCACACTTGATTTACGGTTGAAAGAGCCATCGGTCTTTGCTCTTCTAGACGACGCTACAGCCTCATCGAAAGTTGAAGGAGATCAGCGGTGTATTGAGTGAACTTATCGATCTCTGAGCTTCGGGTCAAACGAATTCGCTTGGTTAACTTCTACGGTTTATAGTTCATGGACCTTTGAGCTTTGTTTTTAAGTTAGGGTTCTTCTTTTTTAATAAAAAAGTTACGATTGATTGTGCCTCTAGATCTATTCTTCCATTTATGTCTCCATGGCCTTAGGCAGAGTCGCAAGCTCTGAAGTGCAAGAGGGCCACCCCTAGCAAGGGCTAACTTATTTTTGGGCAGTTTAGTTTATATAGATCCTCATAAATTTTCCTTGCCAGTTCTACGATATATTTAATTCTTACATTTTCTATTTCTTGATTCCATTTTGTCTTCATGTAATTTGTCTAAGTGCTTTTTTTTTTTTTTACTAAAATTATTAAAAATTTGTTTATCATATAAATTAATAAAATTAATTTAATAATATTAAAATTATATTATAAATATATTTTTATTTGATAATGTTAAAATTATTTCAAAATTATAACGATTAAGTAAATTGTAAATAAAAAAAGTTTAAAGGGCATTTTAGCTATGTAAACATAGCAAGGACCTTAATTTTTAAATTAATGAGAAAAGTTTTTTTCATTGATTTTTTATTTTTGCTAAAAATGGGTAGATGATCGGAGACTGTAAAGCCAGGTTAGACCAAAAACATTAGATTTAAGAATCAAATAATTAAAATATAAATTTTAAGAGGGCATTTTTGAACTTGAATAATATATAATTCTCTTTTTAATAATAAAAAAATATATAAATTTTATTTAATTTAAAATTAATCAACAAATTATTCTCAAGACAAAATTACATTTTTTTAAGTATTTTTTTATGTAAATAATGGATTATACATTCTTAAAAATTCATTAATCTAGAGTATTTTTTTTGTCAAATATTAATCTAGAGTGCTCACTCATAAATTGAAACCAAATTAACATATTAATTATTGCATTTAATTTATCAACAAGATCAACGATTAGTCGATCAGAAATCAGAAAATGAATTAAACAGAGCCTAATTTTTTCATAATTACATAATTAGAAAACATAATTAACAGGCAAATTCAAACAATTAATCACAAGAAAAAAGAAAGAGGTAGGTTACATTTTCCTGTAAAACTTCAGCAAAATATTTATACAAATTCAGAGTCCCTGTCTTGTTCAACGGGCACCGTACAGAAAATAAATGTGAAAAAGGTACAGTAAATCTATCCTGTGGTTGGCGTAATCTAAGCCACTCAAATCTCCAATTCCTCGTTGGCCAGAACCCAGAAAAAACGAGAGCTCATCCTTGATCCTTCCTGTTCCTGCAGGGCTAGCTTGTGCAAGCAAGTCAGTCCCATGTACACAAAAATAGTAAAACCCAGTTCTTGATTTAAAAGCAATCAATTCCTGAAACAGCAAAGAATACAAGAAAATGACAAAAGTACATAAATTTATCAGATTAAAAATCCAAAACAACACAAGAAACATATGAGCAAAGCAAGGACGAGTAGTACAGGTGAAAGATTTAGATGTAGAGCTCCCTTCAATCCAAACAAGGATCTAACATATGTGGTAATGAAGCTCCTGAGATATGCAAGCCACAAGCCTATCCAAGAGGACTACTCTTTATGATGGGATAGGGCTGAGGGATCCATAGCTCAGCAGCTCAATCTACCCAGCAAGAACCTCTATTGGACTTCAAGGAGCTCCACTTCTTAACCCTAAATCAGTATTCAAAACTAAGCTTTTTTCACTGCATAAAACCCTAACACCCACGAACTACAAAGAAATCATAACCTTTACTCCCTTTCCTCTCTTTTCATTTAGATGTATAGATCTACCCCTAAAAAGCATAACAGCGAAAACAGATCATTGAAAATAATTTAGAGCAGAAAAGAAGAGAAAAAATTCAATCAGATAGGCTTAAAGAGGAAACCCTAAACAGAAACCCTCAGATCCATCACATTCCACCCCCCCGAAACCAGTTTCTGTGATGTAATTTTCTCAAAATCCAAAGTATACATTACATAACAGGAGAAAACTAAACTGGGTATACTAAAACACCCATGAATCTTTCAGATCCAAAACCTAATGAACTAATATACGTGTTAAAGAAGAAAAAAAATAGACCCTCTAGCAAATGCTTTTTCTTCAACCCTTCCTTTTATAGCCATCCACCTATGCTATGGATGAAAAACCACCGAGCAAACCCTAGCTGCAGTAGTGGTTTTTAAGCCACTAGAGCCCCACTAATGACCTTGGGTGAAAAGAACAGATTGATAGCAGACATAAATAATAATGGTGGACTGGGTCGGCAGAGCTGTCTCTTGCCTCTACTACCAAGAAAAAATGGGCTCTTGGGAACCGGCTTCACAGCAGATTCCCCTTTGTAGTAGGGAGCCTAGTGACTACTGAAGATGATCACATGCCTGTGTTTGCTTTGGACCATGATATTTAATCCATTTTAACGATACTTTGGCTTCTCTTTTTTACCAATACCTTTGCTTCCTCGCTTCATAATTAAATATAAAACAAGAATTTCTAACATGATTTTCAGAGACGGAGTTGCATTTCCTTGTTTACTCCCTACAAAATAATCAAATTAAACTTTTAGCTTATACACGATTATTTATTATTTTTGTTAGAATCAAATAATTTGTAACAAGTTTCAAATTTTATTTTTTTTATTGTTGTTCTATATTCAGGAACATATTTTTCAATCAAAATTTTAGATTTTAATACTAAAAATAATTTATTTTTAAAAAATTGTTCTCATAATAAATAATTATACTAATAAATATTCCTTCCATATCATAAAAGTTAGCTTTTTTATTTATCTTAAATTATTAGTAACTTTATTTTAAAATAATAGTTTATTAATTTAAAATATACTTTTATTTAATATATATTTAATATATATTAAAAATAAAATTTATTAATTTTAAAAATAAATTAATAAAATAAATTATTTAATTTTTAATTAAATAACATGAGTAAATAAAATATAAAAAAATTACTATTTAATTAATATATTTTAAGAAAATTAATTATTTAATTCAGATAATTTAAAAAATATACTATTTAATTAATATATTTTACTTTTATTAAATATAATAAGAGAAATTAAAGATTTTATAAAATTAAATTACAAGATAAATTAATATATTTTGGAAAATATATGACTAATTATTAGTTTTATTAAAATAAAATAAATAAATAATAATTTGATTGATATTAAAATTTTTTAATTAATAAAAAAATAAATAATTTAATAAATTAAATAGTATATTTTTTAGAATATAGTAATTAAATATTTAATTTAATTAAAATATATAAATTTTTTTACATTAATTGTATTTTCTTGTATTATATAAAAATAAAAATACGTGCATTTCGTGAGGCAAAGAAAGTAATAAGTAACGATTGCACGACACGATATTTTAGAAAGAGACGCGAGTCAAAGTTGTACGAAATATATAGGAATGATAATTATTGACACGTGTCGGTTAAAAGTAGCGGGAAACTTAAAAATAAATTAATAATAAAAAAAACAGTCCGGAGACGAGCGAATGGTAGTTGTTGAATAAAGCGACAACAAGGACGTCGATGTGATTGCACATGCTAACCAGCGCACGTTATCCTTGACTTGCGTTCTTCGCTGACTGTGCGCCCGTGCTTGCTAACACTCTCACTCTCAATTGCTTTTTCTATTTTCTTATCTTTCCAGGTAGCTTTTGTTTGCATCTAGATTTCACCCACGTCATTTCTTTGCTAAGTAAATTAGGTTAAAATTGAAATTATGATTAAAATTAAATTAAGAATATGTTTGATATTATTATTAAAAAAATTATTTTTTTAAATTTATTAATTAAAAAATATTAAAAAAAATTTTAAAATTAAATTAAATTAATTTTAATTATAAAAATATTAAAACAATAAAATTATTTTTTTAAAATTATTTTTTAATAATATTTAAAATAATATTTTTATTTAAAAAATTAATTTTAAACTCCAAAACCCAATGCTAAATATGACTTAAAAATATGGGAATCTTACCTTTCTTTTTGTTTCGATTTCTTGAATCATGAATTAGACATGGGCTTGTTCTACGTTTGGATCAATTTTTTTTAATTAAAATTAAATTGAAATTTATGAAATTTGAATGAATTAGTTCTACATTTTTAGTATTAGTTAGCCTCCTTCGACTTTGCCTATTCAATTTTAAATATATAATATTATTTTAAATTAAATCAGCAAGAATTTTTAGAAATCAAGAATGCCTATTAATTCAGTTTTAAATCTTTATCTTTAGGTTTACGGTTCAATTTCATCCATATACTTATGAAAAAAGTTCAATTCAGCTCAATTTTTTACTTTTTGTCAAAATTAACACTCAAGTTTCGATTTAATCAAGAAAATTAAGAAATTGAATTTCTTGACTTTTGAACTTAAATAAAAAATTAACCCTAAGATTAATAAATTAAACTTCTTTATTTATCATTTAAATAAAAAAAAATTAGATAAAAAATTTTAATTTCGAATTAAATTAAAACTTTTAAACTAATTTAAACAAAAATTTCAAAATTTATTAAATTAAACTTTCCAATAACTACAGGCCAAATTAAACATTTTGACATATAACCAAATCCCACTCATAGTTACTTTGAACTAAAATCATCGATTTTGACTAAAAATCCACGCGGTAGTTACATATTACATTTTTTTTTTTTATTTCACAACTTATCTCTTAATAATTTATTATATTATTATGTAAAATTATTAATTTACAAAATTAACAATTTTATTTATAATTAAGTATATTGAATAGAAGCTCAAATTGGAATTACAATAAATAATTTTTTTTTATTTTTCCAAACATTTTAATATTAAAGCAGTTGTTTATTTGTGGAAAAAAAATCAGTTTATGTTAAATTTTTTAATATAAAAGTTAAAGACAATTATTCATATCTTTTTTAATTAAAAAATATTATAAAATGTACTAAAATTATATGATTAGCTTTTATAATTTAAAATTAATATTTTTCTAAACAAATATTCAATTTTGGTTATAAATAAAAAAGTTATTTTATAATTATAATTTTAATTATAAAAAATAATTGTTTTCAGTTTAAAAAATAATTGAAAAAATAACTTTGTTATAAAAAGAACAGTTGAAGAAAATAATTAAAATTTTAATTAAATTTTGCAATGAATAGTAGACACCCATGAATATGAAATTTTATTTGTCAAATTTCATAAAAAAATTTTATTCAAAAAATTATCACAAATTTGCACTAGTGAACAGCTGAGTTTTTTTTTTTTTTTTAAATCTCATTTTTCTCTCTATTTTACTTCCTGTGTTAAGCATTGAAATTTTCATCATTGTTGTTTGCAGATTTGATCACTTTATTCTATTTTGATGACTTTATCATTTTTGTAATGAACTTTACCATTAAAAATTTAAGGGCAAATTTTTTAGGTATAATTACAGTTATTATAAATATATATAAATATAAATATTTAATCTAATGATTATTAAATTTCTTATCTTATGATATTCAACTTACATATCAAACTTAATAATGAAGTGAAGGCAACAAATAACTTAAATAAAGTTTCCCACACAACTCAAAGTTTCACTAAATCTTCTGTTTTATAGCAAAGCATGCATACATCCACAGCAATTTCAATTGATAAATGATAATATATAAATATAAATTTTAATTCATCCTTAAATTATGCAATTTTGGTTTTAATTTTAATTCATCATGTCTAAGTTGAATTTTTTTTTTTAAGATAGAAAGATTTTATTCACGTAATGAGAAAACAAATAGAGATAAATCCATAAAATAAAGAATATCAACTTGATCGTATATTCATACTTACCATTAAAATTTGAAAAAGAAAAGGTTAAGACTTAGAAAATAATATATATATATATATATATATATATATATATATTAAATAAAAAATATTAAAAATTAATTTACTTTGCAACCTTGCTCTTCTATTGAATTTTCAATTCGTATCTGTCTGATAAGCCTTGTTATCCAAGAATGATAAGCCTATACCATAAAATAAAGAATATCAACTTGATCGTATATTCATACTTACCATTAATATATATATATATATATATATTAATGGTAAGTATGAATATATATATATATATTAATGGCATATTAAATAAAAAATATTAAAAATTAATTTACTTTGCAACCTTATATATATATATATATATATATATATTAATGGTAAGTATGAATATACGATCAAATTGATATTCTTTATTTTATGGTATAGGCTTATCATTCTTGGATAACAAGGCTTATCAGACAGATACGAATTGAAAATTCAATAGAAGAGCAAGGTTGCAAAGTAAATTAATTTTTAATATTTTTTATTTAATATATATATATATATATATATATATATATAGGCTTATCATTCTTGAATAACAAGGCTTATCAGATAGATACGAATTGAAAATTCAATAGAAGAGCAAGGTTGCAAAGTAAATTAATTTTTAATATTTTTTATTTAATATGTATATATATATATATATATATATATATATATATTTTAATGGCGGGCGAGAATAAAGTTTCACGTGTAAGTAGATGTCACACTTTACCGACTGATTTGTAATCGTCGTTATTAACTAGACAAATGACTGAAGGACACGTGATGGCTTGGTCCAAACATAAATTAATCATCACTGTGTTGGGCCCCATATTGTCTTTTAGTGCAACAAATCCACAATTTTGAAGCCCATGTCCTATCACGCCTTGTTTGGGTCGAAGTAGAATGAGAAAGAAAGGGTTTATTTGATACTGTTTTTAAAAAATTACCCTTTTAGATATATTAGTTAGCAAAAGGAGAGGAAACTAGAGAGAGCTTTGGCCCCATAATCCTTTTAAATTTTTCATATATACATATAGAGGGAGAAAATTAATTTATTTTAGATAAAATTATTTTATTTTAACCATTAAATTAAAAAAGTAATTATATTATTTTATTAAAATATAAATAATATAAAGTATTGAAATTATTTATTTTTTATTATATATTAATTTTTTTTAAATATTAATATTTTTGAAAAAAATTATTATTTAATTACACTCTATTATAATATTTTTAAACATATAATATTAACCCTTTAAAATATACAAAGAATAAGAAATATATAGAAAATAAGTATAATTAAATAATATATTGAATCAATAATATTGACTTCCTCAAAAATAATTTTTTGACTATGATATTACTAGTTATAGAGTATTAAAAAATAATTTAAAATTAAATTTGATAAGTTCTGATCATAATAATGCTGAAATAATAAAATAATTTTTTTCCAAATTATTTTTTTTAATAACATATAAAATGATATTTTTATTAAAAAAATAATTTTAAATATCCAAATACAATACCAAACAAATACTAAGAGGTTTTATTTGATATTACTATTAAAATTATTATTTTAAAAAATATTTTTTAAAATATATTAATTAAAAAAATAATTTAAATTTTAATTTATTAAAATGTTAAGATAGTAAAACAGTTTTTTTAAATTATTTTTTTACTAATCTCTAAAATAACTTTTCTTATAAAAAATAATTTCAGTTTTGAAATCTCAATGCAAACAGCTACACAGACAATTTAGGAACATGATAGTGAATAGTTAAATCCCAATCCTATGCCCTTCATGTTGGGGAAAAGAAAATCTATTACTTTGCTAAAGTATCAGCTGGAGGTCAAAATTAACACAGTCTTTGAGAAGAGATTTTATAAAATTACAAAAATATTTCTTAAAATTTTAATTATTTTTATTTTTTCTTTTAAAATCTAGTGAATGAAAATGTATCAAATTTGAATTTCTTTATCTACTTATTGAAGATTAATTATTATTATGACAAAAAAAATACCATCTCTTGATATGTAACTTGCTTATTATTATTTAATTTATTGAATTTTTATTAAATAAAAATTTAAAATTTTAAAACTCTGAATTTATTTATGAGAGAATTTATGGTTTTAAATGCTACGTTAGTGGGTAAAGAATTATGAAAAAATTAAATGCTACGTTAATAATAAATTTCCAACTATATCGTTTTTAATTGGTAATATGAAAATTATAATTTTAAAGAACCTATTATTATGAGACCTAGTATGTTTATTTTAATCAAATATTAGGAACTAAATTACCTACAGAATAAAATTTTAAAGATTAAATTATTTTTAAATAAAAAATAAAATTAAGGATATTTTAATTATTTTTATCAGAATTAATGAGAACTTAAATGAAATTTGAATAGCAAAGATTAAGTTATAAGTTTATTAAAATATTAGAGATTCAATTGATTAGTTTAAAAACTATAGGGACTAAGTTATAGATTTAACCAAACTTTAAGGACTTAATTGTAATTATCCTAATAAAAATAGATATTGACAAGTCCTTTTTTTTTTCGTTGTAGTGTAATTATCTATGTTTTTAGTTCATTTATGAACTATTTCACCATAAGAAATATAAATTATTGAGCTTTTGGAGGATCTGTTTTTTTTTTATCACAAATAGGCTCCATAATTGGCTTCTTTTGACAAGAAGAATAGAAGACTTTCTAAGTTGCTTTCCCCATTATGAGCTTTTGGGTTTATATCTTTCAATTAAACTGTAAAGTTTTGATTTGAAAATTTTAGGTTTCGTTTGGTAAAAAATTATTTAAAAAAAATTAATTTAATTTTCACATAATTATGTTATTTTTGATATATTTTTATTTTTTAAATAATTTTTTAAATTAAAAAAAAATTAAATTCTTTCACCTATTAAATATCTAAATATAAAAATTAATAAAAAATCAATAAAATTAAATTTTTGTAAAAATTTTAGTTTTAAACAGAAAGTTAACAATTTTGTTGAAGGAGTTTACACAATTTTGGCCTGAAATATAACCGTCTTTAAAAGTATGTTTTATATTATTAATCTTAAGAAAGTGAGTTTTGGAAAAAAAAAAATCTTATTTACATACTATTTTAAAAGTTATTTTTATGAATGGTGAAAACACTTATACATACTATTTATGTCACGATCCAACCTATGGGCCGGACCGGCACTAGGACCTGGGCCAGCATAAAGCCCCTGAGGCCCGTAGTAAGCCTTAACTATTCACTAGCCCAACTCTAAGGCCCATTTGGGCCCAATTTCAAGAAAACAAACGGACAGAGTCCGGCCATAAAATGGACTTCCCAACGGGGAGTTTTCGACTCACCCGACCTGTAAACACAATATACAGTCAATTGGGGAGCTCAGCTCACCCTCCACATACTCATCAACATAAAATTAAATGGGAGCTCAGCTCCCTCATCCAATCCATCAAACATGCATAGCATATTTAGTTTACAGGTCCCAAAATAATAATTTAGTTTACAGACCCAAATTACATAAACATTTCTAACACATGCGGAAATTCTAAGATTTAACAAGTTTATACAAACAGTAATAATTGACCTGCGAGGGAGAAAACAGGTTAACCTCAAAAATATCCTCCTGTGGACTGTAAAAATTTTTGAACAAGAGTGAGCGTTCGACTCAGAGAGTAAAATATCAATTTTAACCATAATCTCTATAACTATCTAGTACTAATGCAACCTGTGGAGTGAAATGCAACAGCAACAACATTTTCACATCATAACATCGAAAAGGTAATTTGGAGCACTCACGCACCCTGTAGCATCAATCATAACATATGGGAGCTGATCCCCTATACAGCTCTCTTAAATCCAACCTGGTGCCAGCGAAGAACTCAAGCCGGACTTTCGCTTAATAAACCAAATCGAGGGTCCCAACGAAGAACTCAAGCCGTGACTACCCCTCGAAGGATCGGGTTCCCAGCGAAGAACTCAAGCCGTGACTACCCGTCCTATCCATAGTGTCACGACCCAACCTATGGGCCGGACCGGCACTAGGTTGGGTCGTGACAAATGTGGTATCAGAGCTTAGGCTCCAGATTCTTAGGGAATGTTGTCTAAAGTGTTGGGAAGAGTCTACTAGGAGTCACATGCGGAAATATAAGGTCCACATTCGTCTTGCATTGTCATCTTTGCTTCTAGTTTCTGCTCCATATGTTATGTATAAATATGAGTCTATAGAGCTGTGTAATGTGCAGTTTTGAATTTTGTGGGCTAATGCTGTTGAATTTCAGGAAAATAGACGGACAGAGTCCGGCCATAAAATGGACTTTCCAACGGGGAGTTTTTAACTCACCCGACCTGTAAACACAATAATACTCAATTGGGGAGCTCAGCTCACCCTCCACATACTCATAGCATCATAAAGAAATGGGAGCTCAACTCCCTCATCCAATCCATCAAACAGACATAGAATATTAAGTTTACAGGTCCAACATGATAATAATATTACAGACCATAATCAAATAAATACTTCTAATACATGCGGAAGTTCTAGAAGTAATTAACATTACACAAATATTGATAAACAACCTGCGAAGTAGAAAAGCAGGTTAACCCAGAACAAAATATCCTCCTGTGGCCTGTAAAAATTTTTGAACAGGAGTAAGCGTTCGACTCAGAGAGTAAAATATCAATTTTAACCATAATCTCTATAACTATCTAAATCTAATGCACCCTGTAGAGTGAAATGCAACATCCACATCATTTTCACATCATAACATCAAAAAGGTAATTTGGAGCACTCACGCACCCTGTAACATCAATCATAATATATGGGAGATGATCCCCTATACAGCTCTCTTAAATCCAACCTGGTGCCAGCGAAGAACTCAGCTCGGACTTCCACTTAAATACCAAATCGGGGTCCCAGCGAAGAACTCAAGCCGTGTCTACCCCGATGGACCGGTCCCAAGAAGAACTCTGCCGTGTCTACCCGCCCTATCCATAGTCCACACCACATCACACGCACGCCAACGCACGCACACCGCCTCCAGTTACCACAACAACATACATGGCACTTTAACATTTATCAATGCATCATAAATCGTGCCTAGAGTTTAACTACATAAATATATGCATATAAGTGATGCATGGGCATGCTGAACATATAATAATATCGAAATTACAATTAAAATTAATATTTTACTCACAGACTTGACGACAATCACTGTGGCGGCAGAGAGGAAGAAGGTCATCGCTCACCTGACAATTATATTACAATTATTTAATACAATCTGACTCAATACAAACAAAGAAAAAGACCAATACGTCCTAAGTCGTGCCGAAAATCCGGCAGAGTCTCCCCTATACCTAGGACCTACCCAACCTGCAAAAGGGCTAAAAACGCACTTCTATATTCACAATCCAAATATCAACAGTTCAATCATATCACACAGCCCCTCCTGGGCTCATCAAATCAGTCATCCATCACAGTACGCAAAATTCCAATTTAGTCCTTATTATTGATCATTTTTGCAAAAATTGCCCAAACAAGCTCTAAAAATTATGAAACTTTGCCCCGCAGTCCTTAGCAATATTACTAAGCTATTGCAAAAAGAATCGTAATTTTCTAAGCTACCACGAATATTTTATGGATTTTTAATCCTATTTAAGCACTAGAAAATTACGAAAAAGCAAGGTTCGGGTTTACCTTTGCCGATTCCGACTTCGGGGACGCACTCGGGACGTCTGACAATGGGGGGCTAGCCAAAACCTCGGTCCAATTCGGAGACCTTCCAGAACGGTCACCGCCGAATTTCGCACCGGTCAATCGCCGAATTCCGCGAATCGAGGATACCTACACGAAGCCCATAACACGGGGGTTAGTACATAAATTTTTCAGAATTTTCTAAGCTCATTAAATGCTCGAAAATACACTGCGAAGTTCCGTGGGACCCACCGAAAAACGGTGTCGAAAAAATTCAAAATTTATGTCGCTAAGTCGTCGACGAATGGAGCGTGCTGGTAGCCTCGGTTTTCTCGTGGGATTCACGATTTTCGAGAAATCTAGCCCAAAAGTCGAAATGGGCTAAAATCTTCCCGAGCAAAAATCGGACAAACCGCTCGATGGATTTCGGCGTTCTTGGTGTCTATGGAAAGCTCTCGCCGAGTAGATGATTTTAGACACAAGACCGGCAATCAGGTGACGCGGATCGGCGGTTGGAAGCTAAGCGTGTGCGCAGGGGTAGTTTCACGCGCGTTTTTGCTTGCGCACCACTGGTCAATGGCGCGCACCGGCCTCTGGGGTCGGCCTGGTGGCCGTGGGGTGGGGAGGAGAGAGAAACGAGAGAGAAAAGGGAGAGGGACGACGCGCGCGGGGAAGAAAAAGGGAAGAAGGAAAAGGGCCGGTCCGATTCGACCGGTCCGATCCGGTCCGGTTCGATTCGGCCGGTTCGATTCAGGATACAAAATTTTGAATTTTTACTCTGCCTCGGGACCGAAAACGAGGTCCAAAAATTTCGAAAAAATTCCATAAAACTCAGAAAAATACGTAGACTCCAAATATATTTTTAGTTTTGCCACGTGGTCTTTAAATTAATTTTTAAAAATCATCAAAGTTTATATTTTCGGAAAATCGAACCCAATTTTTAAAATCCGAAAAATCTCAAAAAAATTCCTAAAATTTAAATAAAATTAAATTACCAAAAATGCTCCTAAAATTTAAATTTTTGGGGTGTTACAAATTGAAATTGATGAAATTTGAATTAATGGATTATAAAGATATAAGGTAATTAATTAAGGTTAATTTTACCCTTTTAGTAATAGTTAGTCTTATTTATTATAGACTCTTATCTCTGCTCATTTTAATATGATATCAAAATAAGTCTAAATCGATTTAATTTAAATGTCAAATTCCAAAATTTATAATGTTAGAAAGTCAACTAACTAATGAATTAGTTCTACCTTTTTAGTAATAGTTAGTCTCACTCGACTTTGCTTATACAATTTTAAATCTGTAATATTATTTTGAATTGAATCAGTAAGAATTTTTAGGAATCAAGAATGCCTATTAATTCAGTTTTAAATCTCTATCTTTAGGTTTACAGTTTAATTTCACCCATATACTTATAAGAAAAGTTTAACTTAACTCAATTTTTTACTTTTTGTCAAAATTAACACACGAGTCTCAATTTAATTAAGAAAATTAAGAAATTGAGTTTAATGACTTTTGAACTTAAATAAAAAATTAACCTTAAAATTAATAAATTAAACTTCTTTATTTATCATTTAAATCAAAAAAATAAAAAAAAATTAGATCAAAAATTTTAATTTTGAATTAAATTAAAACTTTTTAACTAATTTAAACGAAAATTTCAAAATATATTAAATTAAACTTTCCAATAACTACAGGCCAAATTAAACATTTTGACATATAATCAAATCCCACTCATAGTTATTTTGAACTAAAATCATCGATTTTGACTAAAAATCCACGCGGTAGTTACATATTACATTTTTTTTTTATTTCGCAAATTATCTCTTAATAATTTATTATATTATTATGTAAAATTATTAATTTACAAAATTAACAATTTTATTTATAATTAATTATATTTAATGGAAGCTCAAATTGGAATTACAATAAATAATTTTTTTTATTTTTCCAAACATTTTAATATTAAAACAGTTGTTTATTTGTG